>NW_012149285.1:7783407-7786414 GCF_000956105.1 Propithecus coquereli
ATATTTTACTATTTAGTTTCAGTTAGTAGTTTTTGACTCTCACATATAAACTGTACAACTCAATGATGTTACTCTATTTTGTCCTTTCTCTTTTCCTTTTCCTATATTTTTCAGTTACATGATTTCATCTCTTCATAAAATACAGCATTTACATACTACTATTCCCGTCGCATCCCCCACAAGTCTCAGCTCTGCAGTACCACGGCATGTGTACGTGCACAGGCGTGCCTCAGAGATATCGCGGGTTCAGGGCCAGGCCACAGCAAGCAAATACTGCAATAAAGTGAGCCACACAAATTTTCGGGTCTCCTAGTGCAAATAAAAATTATGTTTACGCTATACTGTAGCCTGTAAAGTGTGCAATAGCATTATGTCTAAAAAATCAATGTACATGCCTTAATTCAAAATACTTTATCATTAAAATATTGCTAGCTATTATCATCTTTTTGCTGGTGGAGGGTCTTGCCTTGGTATTGATGGCTGCTGTCTGATCAGGGTGGTGGTTGCTGATGGCTGGGGTCACTGTGGAAATTTCTTAAGACAATGATGAAGTTTGCTGCATCAATTGACTCTTCTTTTTATGAAAGATTTCTCTGTGGCATGTGATGATGCTGTTTGATAACATTTTACCCAGAATAGAGCTTCTTTCAGAATTGGAGTCAGTCCTCTCAAACTCTGACACTGCTTTGTCAACTAAGTTAACGAAATATTATAAATCCTTTGTTGTCATTTCAAACAGTTTTTATCGCAAGTAGATTCTATCTCAAGAAACTACTCTCTTCGCTCATCCACAAAAAGCAGCTCCTCATCTGTTTAAGTTTTGTCGTGAGATCACAGCAATTCAGTTGCATGTTTAAGCTCTACTTCTGATTCCAGTTCTCTTGCTACTTCCACCACAGCCGCAGTGACCTCCTCCGTTGAAGTCTTGAACCCTCAAATGCATCCATGAGGGTTGGAATCAATTTCTTCCAAAGTCCTGTTAACGTGGATATTTTGACCTCCTCCCATCAACGATAAATGTTCTTAATGGCATCTAAAATGGTGCAGCCTTTCTAGAAGGTTTGCAATTTACTTTGTCTAGATCTGTTAGAGAAATTACTATCTATGGCAGCTATAGTCTTACAAAATGTATTTCTTAAATAATAAGACTCGAAAGTCAAAATTGCTCCTTGATCCATGGGCTGCACAACGGATATTATGTTAGCAGACATGGAAACAACATTAGTGTCCTTGTACAAATCCATCAGAGCTCTTGAGTGACCAGGTGCATTGTCAAAAATGAGTAATATTTTGAAAGGAATCTTTTGTTCTGAGAAGTAGGTCTCAACAGTAGGCTTAAAATATTAAGTAAACCATGCCGTAAACAGATGTGCTGTCATCCAGACTTTGATGTTCCATTTACAGAACACAGGCAGAGTAGATTTAGCACAACTCTAATGGCCCTAGGATTTTCAGAATGGTACATGAGCATTGGTTTCAACTTAAAGTCACTTAAAACTGCATTAGCCCCTAACAAGAGAGTTAGCCTGTCCTTTGACACTTTGAAGCCAAGCATTGACTTCTCCTCTCTAGCTATGAAAGTCCTGGATGGCATTTTCTTCCAGTAGAAGGCTATTTCACTTACGTTGTAAAATCTGTTGTTTAGTGTAGCCACCATCATTAAGGATCTTAGCTAGATCTTCTAGACAACTTGCTGCACTTGCTACTGTACCTTGCTCTTTTGTGTTATGAAGATGGCTTATTTTCTTAAACCTCATGAACCAATCTCTGCTAGCTTCAAACTTTTCTTCTGCAGCTTTCTTACCTCTCTTAGCATTTATAATATTGAAGAGAGTTACAGTCTTTTTCTGGATAAGGCTTTGGCTTAAGGGAATGCTATGGCTGGTGTGATCTCCTATCAAGACCGTTAAAGCTTTCTTTATATCAGCAATAAGGCTGTTTTGCTTTCTTAACATTCCTGTGTTCACTGGAGTATCACTTTTAATTTTCTTCAAGATCTTTTCCTTTGTTTTCACAACTTGGCTGTTTGGGGCAAGAAGCATAGATTTCAGTCTATCTCAGCTTTTGACATGCCTTTCTCACCAAGCTTAACTATTTCTATCTTTAGATATAAAGTGAGATATATGGGATTCTTTCCTTCATTTTAACACTTATGAAGCTACTGCAGGATTATTAATTGGATTGGCCTAATTTCAATATTCTTATGTCTCAGGGAATAGAGAGGCCTAAAGAGAAGGGGACAGGGGAATGTCAGGTTGGTGAAACAGTTAGAACATGCACGTTTTTAAATTGCTTACTATCTTACACGAGCACAATTTGTGATGCCCCAAAACAATTACAGTAGTAAAATCAAAGATCACTGATCACAGATCACCATAACAAGTACAATAATGAAAAAGTTTGAAATACTGCAAGAATTATCAGTATGCCACACAGAGACACAAAGTGAGCATATGCTATTGGAAAAATGGTGCCCACAGACTTGTTCAATGCAAGGTTGCCACAAACCTTCAACTGGAAAAAAAATGCAATATTCACAAAGCACAATAAAACAAAGTGCAATAAAATGAAGTATGCTTGTTATAGATGCACATCACCACGAATCCCTTTGTTGAGCTTTCCTAGTTATCCATAGTTTGGATGGAGTTTATACTTTAGTATAATTCCTATAATGTGCATATGAATTCTCAGATGGAGTTCTTTGATGGAGCCATTGAAATCTCAAATCTTTGTTTCATAGCCTTTATACACAAAGGACAGCTTGGCAGGCTATAAAATCTTGACACAAGCTATTCATTGAGTTTCTTTAAAATTCTGCTTCACTGTTGCCTCACCTTCTATGTTACTCTTGAGAAGTCTCATGTCTGCCTAATTTTTTTTATCCTCTTAGCAAATCCTCTTTTCATCTGAAAACATTTCTTCTTGTCTCTAAAGCCCAAAAGTTTTGGAAGATTGTGTCTTAGAGTTAACTGTCCAGGTCAATTTTATCAGATATACAGTGTTTTTT
>NW_012149285.1:7787229-7789089 GCF_000956105.1 Propithecus coquereli
TTAGAATTCTTACATTGACACATCTTTATGATCCAAAGTCCATAGTTTACATCAGGGTTTACTGTAGGCGTTGTACATTCTGTGAGTTTAGACAAATATATGATGGCGTGTATCCATCACTGAGGGATCACGCAGAGCAGTTTCACTGCCCTAAAAATGCTCCGTGCCTTGCCTGTTTATCCCTCCCTTTCTCCTAACCCCTGGCAACTACTTTTATGGATCCTTTTGCTTTCCCTATAGTTTGGCCTTTTCCAGAGTGTCATATGGTTTGAAATATAGAGTGTACAGCCTTTGAAGATTGGCTTCTTTCACTTAGTAATACATATTTAAGTTTCTTCCATGTCTTTTCAGGGTTTGATAACATATTTCTTTTTAGCACTGAATGCCCATTGTGTGGCTGTACTCCAGTTTATCTATCCATTCAACTAGAGAAGGACATCTTGATTGGGTCCCAGTTTTGAAAATTATGAATAAAGCTGTGTAAACATCTGTGTGCGAGTTTTTGTGTGGACATACATTTTCAGTTAATTTATATAAATATCAAGAAGCACAATTTCTGAATAATATCACAAGAGTATGCTTAGTTTTATGAAAAACTGCCAAACTGTCTTTCAAAGTGGCCATACAATTTTGCATTCCTACCAGAAATGAATGAGTGTTCCTTTTGCTTCACATCCTTGTCAGCATTTGTTATTGGAGTTTTGGAATTTGTACATTCTAATAGGTTGGTAGTTGTATATCACTACTGTTGAAACAACAATTAAAATTCGCAACTCCTAAATGACATGTGATGATGAACATTTTATCATATGCTTGCTTTCCATCTGTATATCTTCCTTGGTAAGGTGTCTGTTAAGATCTTTTGCGTATATATTAACTAGGTTGTTCCTTTTCTCACTGTTGGATTTTAAGAGTTCTCTGTACATTTTAGAAACAGTGATTTACGACATGAGTCTTTTGCAGTCAGTCTATGGCTTGTCTTGTCATTCTCTTAAAATTGTCTTTCACATAGTAGTAGTTTTAATTTTATTATAATAAAGTTCAGCTTATCCATTATTTTTTAATGGGTCATGTCTCTGGTATTATATCTAAAAAGTCATCACTGTATCCAAGATCATCTAGGTTTTACCCTATGTTATATGCTAGTTTTATAGTTTTTCATTTTACACTTAGGTCTGTGATCCAATTTGGGTTCATTTTTGTGACAGGGGTAATGTTTGTGTCTAGTTTCATCTTTTTATCTTTTTCATGTGGATGTCCAGTTGTTACATTGTATTGCCTATACTTCTTGGTCAAAGATCAGTTGAGTGTATTTGTGTGGTCTATTTCTGGGCTATGTGTTCTGTTCCATTACTCTATTTATCTAACCTTTTGCTGGTACCACATTGTCTTGACTGCTGTAGCTGTTAATAGAAAGTAAGTCTTGAAGTCTGGTAATGTGAGTCCTCTGACTTTGAATTTCTTCAAAACTGAGTTGATTATTTTGAGTCTTTTCCTCTCCATATAGATTTCAGAATTAGTTCCTCAATATCTACCAGATAACTTGCTGGGATTTTATTGGGATTATATTGAATCTATAGATCAAGTTAGGAAGAAGAGACATCTGGACAATATTTAGTATTCCTAACCAGGAATATAGAATACCTCTTCGTATATTTAGCTCTTCTTTGATTTTTCTCAGCAGAGTTTTGCTGTTTTTCTGATCTATAATAGGTCTTGTATGTATTTTGTGAGAATCATACCTAAGTATTTCATTCTGGGGATGCTAATGTAAATGATAATACCTTTTTAATTTTAAGTTTTACTTGTTCATTACTGGTATATAGCAAAATGATTATTATTAATATTATTAGCCTGTAC
>NW_012149285.1:7800259-7807650 GCF_000956105.1 Propithecus coquereli
GCTTGTGTCCAGTCTACTAATGAGCCTATCGGATATTTTCTTTATTTCTGTTACAGCATTTTTGATCCCTAGCATTCTTTCTTTTTATTCTTTCTTGGAACTCACATCTCTCTGCTTACGTTGTCTATCTGTTCTCGCATATTGTCCACTTTTCCCATTAAAACCCTTAGCATATTGGTCATAGTATTTTAGAATTTCTGGTCTGATAATTACAACATTCCTGCCATGTCTGACTCTGATTCTCAAGTATGTTCAATCTTTCTGAACCGTTTTTGCCTTTTGCTATGTCATGTAATTTTGTTGTTGTGGGAAGGTGGGCACTGTGGTAAGTGGGCCTCAGTAGTGTGGTGATAGGATGGCGGGGAGGGGAGTGTCTGATAGCTCCGTGATGACGTACCCGTCTTTCGGTGAGCGCGCTTGGATTGTGAACCCCGCCAGTGCTTCTCAGTTCCTCCTGCCCCTGTGAGTCAGGCAGGGCGGCTAAAGGCAGCTTTTGATAAGAATGGAGGGTTAAGGCCTATTTCAAAACCGTTCCTCTTTCCCTCCCCCAACCACCCGACAGAGCGGCAGCACACACAGCTCCGGTGTATTTCCCAATGGCCCCTGTTCCCTTTCCCCTGCTGGAAGCGTGGGATTTTTCTCTAGTCTTCACTGTGATTTAGCTCCTGGAGTTAAAACCCACGGAAGTATGAGGGTCCCTTGATGACTAGTTTCCCCCAAAGTGTTTAAGCTCTCAGACTTATCCACACTAACCCTTATGCAATTTGTCAACTACGGTTTGGATTTCCCTACCCTGGCACTGGTTTCCACGGTGGCTTCCCCCAGGGGTTTTTGTTCCAATAAGTTGTGCTTCTCTGTACTTTCCTGTTGATCTCTCCAATTTGGGAGGAGCAGTTTGCCCTGTAATGGAGCTAAGCACAGTTGCTGATATTTTCAGTTTTTTTATGTGTTGTTAGGACAGAGCAACAATTTCTAAGCTCCTCATATACCAGACCAGAAATCAGAAGTCAAATGCTTTTGTTCATATTTTATGTCTATATTTTACAGACGTTTCCTATGGAGTTAATTTGATGTTTTTATTTGTTTTGCTTTTTTTCTATTCCAAGGCATTCTGTGGATAGTCTGCTGTGCTCTCGTCCTAACAAGACACTCAAGTACAGCTAATTTGATAGACGATGTGTAAGGTGTGAGGGGAGAGATAAAAGATGGCTTTGCTTATCTCGTTTCCTTCTGTTTCTGTACGATCCTTAATTTCCCCCCCTCACCCCCCCCTTTCACCTTGCTGAGGTATCTCCAAGGGGCACCGTCCTTCCCTATTTATCTCTTTCACCCACAGAAACAATGCTTCTGTGAGGCACCCCTCTGGTTCTGAACAAATGAGCAACTTCCCTGTAGCCAATTACGGGAACAACCATAGCCTAGACCTTGATGGTTTCTTTTTTCTTTTTTTCCCTTTGGCAGTTAGTGCTGGACTTTTTCCTTTTGAAGTGATTTGTCTATGTCATCCACTCCTCTCTCCCCTTTTCCACGCAGTCGCATAAGCCTCCCGCCCACCCCCTGCTGTTCATGTCCACGGGCTTTGGTGGCTGTCGCAGGAGCTCATTTGTAACTTAGTATTAATTTCACTATTGACTAAGTATCTTGATTTCTCTGTCTCCTAAAATGTGCTAAATACATAGATATCACGTGTGGTTTCATTCTGCCCCTTATGGGTGGTTTTAGGGAGGATCTATGGGAATGCTCAGATCCAGGAGGCCATCATTGTGCTCAAGAGCAATCGTTACAGGAGGACATGGACTTTGCAGAATGGTCAGAATTTAATGGGGTTTAACGAGCGTGCATCATGCACAGAGAACACTTTGTAAGCAAAGCGGGAACAGAGTAAATTTAAGGAACTCTCTCAGAAATAATCTGATCGTCCTATAGAATAGGCTGCCTGAAAGTCACTGCACAATAAAACTGGAAAGTTTGGTTGAGTTTGGGTCTCAGAAGATCCAAAGTACTATGCTAAAGAAAGCGGAATTTATTTTTAATACAGAGAAGAATCTAAAAGGAGATGGGGGACAGGTTGCTTGTATGTTTCTTAACACACATAGTTTGTGTTAGCAAGTAAATTATAATTTATAGATAACCCACTATATGCCAGGTACAATTCACTACATTATTTCATTTCGTTCTTACAAGAACTCACGAGATAAATAATTGAAATTTATTATAGAGGTAAATAATTGGCAGGAGGTCAAAATCATAGGTTCATAACCTAAACCTAAGTGTAGATGGTTCTCAAGCCCATGTGCTTTTCAGAATAGAGGGAGACTGAGGCAAGGGGGCTGATCACGAGGGAGTTGCAACAAAAAGTAACATTTGTGGGAATGTCAACTTGTGAAAAGAAATGGGATATATTTCAGCATTAAGGTAACTAGAGACTGGTGGCAGTTTAATGTGACACTTACGGATATGAGTTCTGGAAACAGACTTCCTGTGTTCAAAGCCTGGCTATGTACGATCCTGGGGAAGCTATTTATTGTCTTGTTGTTTCAGTGTTCTAATTCCAAAAAATGGGACTATCACCTTCGAATGGGCTGCTGTGTATCTTAAATGAATTAATAGTAATATTTAAAAGACATTATGGAACATAACTAAGTCTCCTCCTCCTCCTCCTGCCCTCCTCTTCTTTCTTCTTCTTTCCTGGAAATAAAAGAATACAAAAATCCTCCAAATCTACAAGTCGTACATCTGTAGGTGGCTGGAAAGATGGCGGAACCTGGGGCAGGCACTGTGAAGGCGTCAGTGTGTGAGGGAAAATACGCCAGTTCGCTTTGGAGGTGAGACGTACGCCCTAAAGGTCTAGGACGTCAGTGAACGTTCAGACAGTCCGCCCAGTTTCTATCTCTGTGGCGGTTTCTAGGTTTTCTCAATAAACAGTGTGGCTTCCTCACGTGGTCTCTGACATGCTGGTGCTGACATGAACCTGGTCTCCAGACGTGGACGTCAGTCCCCGCCAATCACCTCACCAACTGAAACCTGAACTTTACATGTTTCCTTCCAGAGTCTACACTCAGCTGCCCTTCTTTGTTAAAAACGTATTTATTTATTTATTTTACAGACAGGGTCTCACTCCGTGACCCAGGCTGGAGTGTGGGGGTGCTGATGTAACTCACTGCAGCCTCCAGCACCTGGGCTCAAGCGATCCTCCTGCCTCAGCCTCCCGAGTAGCTGGGACTACAGGCACATGTCATCATGCCCAGATGGTTTTTCTTTGTTTTTATTTTTTCAATTTTAGTAAAGATGAGTTCTTGCTATGTTGTCCAGGCTGGTCTTGAACTCCTGGCCTCAAGCCATTCTCCTGCCTCTGTCTCCTAAAGTGCTAGGAATACAGGCGTGAGCCACCACCATGCCTTGCTTTCCCTTCTTTTTTGTGCACCTTCACTCTTGTCATAGCTCAGCACCTGGGAATTCAATTTGTACCTGAACTGAACCACAAACGCCACCTACAGATGTCAAGAGTCACACATATGTCCAGAGTAAATATGCATGTTTTTGCCTAGCACATAGATTACTTAGATAAGTTGAGATTAAAAAACTGTAAGATTATGAGAAGTAAGTCAAGTCACATCTTTTGTATTCCCAATCTCTATCAATTTACTATTTTACTAAACATACCAAGGTAGATAGTGGGAATGTATAATGGAGTAGGAGACGGCGCCTGCTCTCAAAGAGCTCTCGGCATCTTCGTGATACGCATAAGAAAACCGGTGATCACAATACAGTGTGCTGAATGTGCGTGGAAGATGCCGCGGTTGTAAAGGAAAAGCCTCTGTCAGTCTCAGGCAGACAGGGAAAAGGCTTCCCAGAGTTGCTGATCTTGGAAGCGGAGGAGCGAGGGAGATGACATTCCAGATGGGGGGTCCAGCATTTGCAAAGGAACAATATTTTAAAAAGCAAGAGGTGTTCTATGTAGCAGCAAGAGTAGGAGATGGGTCTGAGGAGGGGCTAGGCTGTGGCGAGCCTGAATGTCAGGAAGAAGGGTTCGGCATTGTTCTGATGGAAAACAAGTCACTGAAGGGTGTTGGGGTGGGGTACAGGTGTCGCCATCAGGTTGTGTTTTAGAAGCATTCATTTATAGCAACCCTGTACACTGGGTGTTGAATGTGCCTGTGATGTCACAGCGCTCTGGGTCGCACAGTGCTGCAGCACCCAATAAATGACGCTGATCCAGTCGTGAGTTCTTACCTCTGTGTTAACAGATCAAAAGGCAGGTTGTAGATGAATTGCCAAAATTACTTTGCCAACAGGAAGCAGCAGCCGGTCTGAGCCCTGATCTACATCCAGCTAGCAGAAAGTCAAAGAGCCTCTTAATTCAATTTCCTGTAATCTTCAAGTAAGTGCAAAATTTCAAAAGCTTCCTGAAATTAGTTGGTTTCGAAAATTGCACTGGACTCAGTGTTGAAGTCAGGTAAAACTCGAGGTTTTCTTTGCTGGGTGTAACTTTGCTCCTCTGTACTGTCTCTCATTAACGTTGGCGAAGGACGGGGAAACTTTTGCTTAGTTGATGCTGCCGTGCCTTTTGTGCAGATGAAAGTATAATGTGAGGCAGGGGACGGGGGTAAGGAAAAGTGGCAAGCAACTCACAGGCTAGAGTGGTATCTGGACAAAATCCCAGATCAGCTTTTAACAGCTTTGAGTATTTTTACTAAAAAGGACAGAAATTTTGCAGCATGAATCTCAGAATACAGATTCAAATCCAGCTCTCTCATCCACCAACTCTGGGATTGTAAATAAATTACTGTGCTTCTCTGAGCCCGCGTTCAGGGGGCATTAGCTCCAGATGTAAGAGGAGATGATGCTTGCACCGTAGAAGTGGGAACTCCTTAAGCATCAGCTCTTTCTCATATTTGCATTGCAGAGTCAGGTTCATAACCCTAGAAGGCATGGATCCAGTTCCCGTGTCCTCTCTTCCTCAACCTCCACAGCAGAGCTACTGGCTCCACGCATCAAAGGCCTCTGCCTGATCGATCGAGGTCCCATTGGCTGCTGAAACCACAAGCCAGGAATTTCTTGGGATGCAAAACGAAGATGATGTCAATGTTCCAGGTTCCCATGGGCTTATCCATGACTTCTGAAATTGCAGAAAATGAATAGTCTCCCCACAGGCATGAAACTTTAGTGACAGACAAAAGTCTAAAAAAACGTATTTTTCTATGGCCTCCAAGTTGATGCAGACAGGATTCAGGAAATAGGTAATGTGTCCATTTAGGGACTGAACTGTTATCTTTCATGCCACAAGAACGTTTTTTGCCGAGGTGAAAATCTCACATTTTTCCTATTATAATCACCACTGAACAAATGGGGATAAAATGAGCCACCAACTCATGAAGGCAGTATGCTCTACCAAAGAGCGGTGAATGTGCAACTGTGTTTTACAGCCTGAAGGTTTAGGAGAGTTACAGCAAAATAGTCCAGAAACACTTCCCTGTTCTAGGATTGTGTTCTCTTGAGATGCTGGGCAACAAAGCAGGTTGGAGAGTTGGATGAATATTTTCGTACACCTTAGGAAAGCATAAATTACACAGATTACCCTACTAGGTATACACCTAACCGCCTCTGTAAAAGTGGATTCTTTTTATCTCTTTATTTGAAAATAAGATTTTCTTTTTTAAGTCTTATAATTCATGGGCTTTCAGTAAAATTCATAAATGCTTATTCTTTTATCCAACTCCTCATGGATTATACCTAAATCCCACTGGAAAATTCTGATCATATTTCAAGAGAGCCCTTGGACATTTTTAGGATGAACTTAACTCTCATCTTTGCAAAAAGACAGTGTTCCCATGGTGATGAGGATGACACCATCAGAACTGCTCCAGCTGTGAGTACGGTCCCCTTGCTCTCCACAGGAACAGATGGGGTAAGAGATAACGGCATTTTCTGTTCAAACACAGATAACTCAAAGATTAGCCAGGCTCACGAGCCAGGAATTTGCACTAAACATGAGCCCGATAGATTGCTGAAGATTATTATCCCCTCTCCTGTCAAAGGTACTCTGAAATAGCAGAAATTCTCCTGTCCTATTAGGCTCCTCCAAGGATCTGTAGCCTATGTGGGTAGGTGGCAACTTGAATACATTACTGAGATGCTAATATTAGGTTTGTGTGATCATGAAAAGCTTTTACTCTCTGTTAAGCCAAATTACGTAAAGCAGGAGCTGGAAAGTCAACTACAGTGTACCTTATGCAGACAGCTGGGAAACTGAAATAAGTTTTACAGCACACTATGGTCTTCCAATGGCCTCATTTTATTCTCCTAAATGGAAGCACTTGTACCCTTTGGAAAATTCTGTTACACTGAATCATTCTTCTATAACCATTAGTGTAAGGGAAGCACTAATCCTGTGTGGTAGGCATGCCCTTCCCGTGCTTATTGCCAGATTTGCTAACGTAAGTCTGTGTATAACCAGCCTCAAATTAGTGGATTCTTATGTCCTAATACACACCCTTCAATGTCTTAGCTTTCAAGGCCATAAAAAGTATATTTGTTTGTCAGTCCATCCATCTATCCAACCTCCTATTTATTAAGCTTTTGTTGAGTACTGACCATATTCTAGGCCCCATGCTGTGCACACGGAATGGGAGGATGAACTTGATTTGGCTCTTGCCCCAGGAAACTGAAAAGTGTGGGGAAGGGGATGAACACATATAACTACAATGCAACATAATGTCTTGAATGGGGTTTATACCGAGATGTGCACAAATGATGCTGTAACTAACTTTTCTGTGAGAGTCAGGGAAGATATATCAGAAGAGATGTTTTTTGAGATTGACCTGGGTCTAGACTGTTGCAGCCCTTGGTAGGATATTCAATACCTCTGGCTCACAAGAGGAGACTGAAAACAGGGAGTGCAGAGTCAATTGGGGAAAGCAGCAAGAACCTCAAATGTGCCACCTGCACACATATTCCTGACTCCCCTGATGTCTGAGCTAAGTGGTTAAGGACCAGGCTTATGCTAAGCATATTTCTAGACCCTGTCCAATACATAGAGTTGGCCCAAGATGGGCACAGTTGTTCTTGATCTTGTTCAGATTATGAATTTCTTTAAGATTGTAATGAAATTTCTAGACCCACTTCCAGAAAAATGCAGAAACACATCAAAAATCTAAGTTTGCACAGAATTTCATGGAGTTCCATGAATGCTTTAGAGAGCAACTATGGAACCTGTATTAAGAACTTTAAGTTTAACTTTAAAACAGAGACTAGAGTCACATTGCTCTTTTACTCCCAGACTATGTAACTCTCTCAAATGATCATGGAACAAACATAGTCTTTGCTATTTGATAGGGTCGAATACATTATTTTCTAGCTGGGTAATCTCAAATAACTTCCCAAAGCCTCAA
>NW_012149285.1:7807700-7809478 GCF_000956105.1 Propithecus coquereli
CCTTCCAGTACAATTTAAAAGTACTGGTGAAAGGGGACATCCTTGACTGTTTTTGATCTTACTAGGAAAGCTTCTAATTTTTCACCATTAAGCACCATGTTAGCCATAGGTTTTTGTAGATATTCTTTATCAAGTAGAGGACGTTATCTCTATTCTTAGTTTACTGAGAGTTTTTATCATGAATAAGTATTGGATTTTTTCAAATGCCTTTTGCTGCATCTACTGATAGGATCATATGGTTTTTTTCCTTTAGCCTATTGATGTGATGAATTATATTAATTAATATTCGAATGTCAAGTCAGACTTGCACGCCTGGAATAAATTCCATTTGATTATGGTGTGTAATTTTTCTGTTTGTACATCTGGTAAACTAAGTCTAGCCTAAAGCTGACTCCTTACATATTTTAAGTTTGGGCTAAAGATTCCTCTGTACGTAGTGAACTGTAAGCTAACTGGATGTGTAAACAGGCTGTGATCTACTCTCGTCCCAATCACCAAGTTTTGGCCAATCGAACCTGGCCCGCTGTTCAAACCATGTTCAAACAAGGCAGACACGAGCACCGCCGCTTCTGTGCCTCACGTCCATTACTGCCCTTTCCTCTTTCTGTCCCTAAACCTTCTGCAGCCGCTGGAGTCCCCTGAATGTATTCTGGTTCAGGGACTTCCCCATTCATGAATCTTTCTTTGCTCAATTAAACTCTGTTACATTTAATTTGCCTAAGGTTTTTCATTTAACACATCATTGGATTTGATTTGCTAACAGTTTGGTATTGTAGGGCCAAGGGAAAAACCTACTCTGCACCCTCTGAAGGTTCACTGAAAACTCAACTCAAAAAAGGCAGATGAAGTGGAGAAAAGACATCAAAATTTATTAACATGTACATGGGATGCATCACAGAGTGATCACCCACCCCCGTGGGGTGCAGAAGCTTATATACCAACTCGAGGTTACAGGAAGAATGAGGGCTTGGATCTTGACAAAACAGGTTATGGTGGCACAATGGGTTATGGGAGGGAGAGGAGGCGGCGTGGCTAGCAAAAGTGGTCTTGTTGTGGAGATAAAAGCTCAGGAGTAGCAGCCCTCAGAGATAACATATGTGAATGTTTCTCTCATACCTTTCGAGGGTCAGCCCCTCAGTTAGTTGTCCTGGATGAGGAAGGCCTGGCTGCACCAAGGCAGATTCTCTACAGATGCAAATGTCCCCCGCAAAAGACAGCTTTGCAGGACCGCTCCTGTTTTCCGGCTCTCTGCAGCCATCTCAAAATACATCAAAGAAATATATTTCTGGGTAAAATATTTTTATTTCTTTCAGTATGGATTTATGCATCTATGTTTATGAGAGATATTGGTTTGTACCTCTCTCTTCTTGAAGTATCTTTATCTAGTTTTTGTGTTAGGGTAATGCCGGCATCATAGAATGAGTTAGTTTAAGCCACCCCAAGGGCCATTCAGACAGTAACACTAGGCTGGCAAAAGGGAGGCCATCCTGCCGCCAGTGTGCTTTTGGCTTGCTCTGTCTTAGAAGTTTAGAGTTAACCTGCTGCTTGCTCAGCAGCTGTCAGGCACAAGATTAGCAAACGACCTCAAGGAAAAACAGTTCAAGAGTCTGAAATAGGCCAACTGCAGACTGCCGATGACAAGATCCACCAGACGACTGTTGTTTGCTGACAACCAACAAGCGAGTCGCGATGACTCGCGCAGAGCTGCTTTCTGCCCCCAAGCCCTCAGCCCTTTCCTTTGTAAGTTGCTAAGTAGGCAGAGGAGGGGCGATGGTCTT
>NW_012149285.1:7810853-7817591 GCF_000956105.1 Propithecus coquereli
ATTTACAAGTGTGCTGTTTAATTTCCATGTATTTTGGGATCATCCAGCTATCTTTCTGTTATTAGTTTCTAGTTTAATTCCATTGTGGTTTGAGAGCAGATATTGTATGATTTCTATTCTTTTAAATTTGTTAAGTGTGTTTTAGGGTCCCGAATGTGATCTGTCTTGATAAATGTTCTATTTGAACTTGAGAAGAACGTGCTAATAAGAATGCGTTGTTAGAGAACAAAGACTACAGATGTCAATTATATTCATTTGATTGATGATTTTTAGTTAAACCATGTCCTTACTGATTTCTTGCCTTCTGGATTTGCTCTTTCTAATATAGGGTATTAAAGTTTCCAATTTCAGTAGTGGATCCATCTATTTATTTTTCCAGTTTTATCAGTTATTGACTTACACATTTGGATGTCACAGTGTTAGGCACATAGATATTAAGGATTGTTATGTCTTTTTGGAATATTGACTCTTTTATCATGATGTAATGTCCCTCTTTAGCCCTGATAACTTCTTCTTGCTCTGAAGGCTGCTCTGTCTGAAATGAATGCAGCTAATTTTGCTTTCTTTTGATTAGTATTAACTGGATATATTGCTCCTCATTTCTATACTTTTAATCTACATGTACTCTTATATTTAAAGTGAGCTTCTTATAGACAACATATAATGGGTTTCATTTTTCATCCACTCTGACAATCTCTGTCTTTTAACTGGAGTATTTAGACCATTGACATTTAAAGTAGTTATTAATACAGTTGGAATAATGTCTGCCATAATTGTTACTGTTTTCCATTTGTTGTCTTTTTACTTTGTTCCTATTTTTGTCTTCATTGCTGTCCTACGGTTTGCAATATACATTCACAACTAATCCTAGTCTTCTTTCAAATAACACCATTCGTGAGTACTACAAGTACCTTATAAGAACAGAATATTCCTAATTCCTCCCTCCTATCCCTTGCATCATTGCTGTCATTCATTTCACTTAATCGTAAACATATAAGCATACACAAATATTGTGTATGTATACATCATCAAATACACTGCTGCTATTATTATTTTAAACAGATAGTCATCTGTTGGATCCATTAAGAATAAGAAAAACAATAGTTTTAATGTCACTATTACCTATTCATTCTGAGATGTGTCGCCTTTCTTCCTTCTTTATGTAGTTTTAAGTTTCCAGCCTATGTTATTTTCCTTCTCTATGAAGAACTTCTTTTCACATTTCTTACAAGACAGTTTACTGACAACAATTTCCTCAATTTTTGCTCGTCTGAGAAAGTATTTTTTTCTCCTTCGCTTTTGAAGGATAATTTCACAGCATAAAGAATTCTAAGTTGGTGGGATTTTTTCTCTTTCTCTCAACACCTTTAATATTTTATTCCACTCTCTTCTTCCTTGCATGGCTTCTGAGGAGAAGTCACATGTAATTCTTATCTTTGTTTCCCTATAGGTAAGGTGTTTTTCCCCCCTCTGTCTTGTTTTAAGATTTTTTTCCGTGTCTTTTATTTTCTGCAGTGTAAATATGATATGCCTAGGGGTAGGATGCTGACGTTTATTCTGTTTCATGTTTTCTGCTGGATCTGTGGTTTGGTGTCTCATGTAGTTGTCCCACGGTTCTTGGAGATGCTATTTTTGTTCAGTCTTTTCTTTCTCTTTGCTTTTCAGTGTCGTTGATGTCTATTCAGAAATCTTCAAGCTTCACAGGTTCCTTTCTCCGCGCTTGTGTCCAGTCTACTAATGAGCCTATCGGATATTTTCTTTATTTCTGTTACAGCATTTTTGATCCCTAGCATTCTTTCTTTTTATTCTTTCTTGGAACTCACATCTCTCTGCTTACGTTGTCTATCTGTTCTCGCATATTGTCCACTTTTCCCATTAAAACCCTTAGCATATTGGTCATAGTATTTTAGAATTTCTGGTCTGATAATTACAACATTCCTGCCATGTCTGACTCTGATTCTCAAGTATGTTCAATCTCTCTGAACCGTTTTTGCCTTTTGCTATGTCATGTAATTTTGTTGTTGTGGGAAGGTGGGCACTGTGGTAAGTGGGCCTCAGTAGTGTGGTGATAGGATGGCGGGGAGGGGAGTGTCTGATAGCTCCGTGATGACGTACCCGTCTTTCGGTGAGCGCGCTTGGATTGTGAACCCCGCCAGTGCTTCTCAGTTCCTCCTGCCCCTGTGAGTCAGGCAGGGCGGCTAAAGGCAGCTTTTGATAAGAATGGAGGGTTAAGGCCTATTTCAAAACCGTTCCTCTTTCCCTCCCCCAACCACCCGACAGAGCGGCAGCACACACAGCTCCGGTGTATTTCCCAATGGCCCCTGTTCCCTTTCCCCTGCTGGAAGCGTGGGATTTTTCTCTAGTCTTCACTGTGATTTAGCTCCTGGAGTTAAAACCCACGGAAGTATGAGGGTCCCTTGATGACTAGTTCCCCCCAAAGTGTTTAAGCTCTCAGACTTATCCACACTAACCCTTATGCAATTTGTCAACTACGGTTTGGATTTCCCTACCCTGGCACTGGTTTCCACGGTGGCTTCCCCCAGGGGTTTTTGTTCCAATAAGTTGTGCTTCTCTGTACTTTCCTGTTGATCTCTCCAATTTGGGAGGAGCAGTTTGCCCTGTAATGGAGCTAAGCACAGTTGCTGATATTTTCAGTTTTTTTATGTGTTGTTAGGACAGAACAACAATTTCTAAGCTCCTCATATACCAGACCAGAAATCAGAAGTCAAATGCTTTTGTTCATATTTTATGTCTATATTTTACAGACGTTTCCTATGGAGTTAATTTGATGTTTTTATTTGTTTTGCTTTTTTTCTATTCCAAGGCATTCTGTGGATAGTCTGCTGTGCTCTCGTCCTAACAAGACACTCAAGTACAGCTAATTTGATAGACGATGTGTAAGGTGTGAGGGGAGAGATAAAAGATGGCTTTGCTTATCTCGTTTCCTTCTGTTTCTGTACGATCCTTAATTTCCCCCCCTCACCCCCCCCTTTCACCTTGCTGAGGTATCTCCAAGGGGCACCGTCCTTCCCTATTTATCTCTTTCACCCACAGAAACAATGCTTCTGTGAGGCACCCCTCTGGTTCTGAACAAATGAGCAACTTCCCTGTAGCCAATTACGGGAACAACCATAGCCTAGACCTTGATGGTTTCTTTTTTCTTTTTTTCCCTTTGGCAGTTAGTGCTGGACTTTTTCCTTTTGAAGTGATTTGTCTATGTCATCCACTCCTCTCTCCCCTTTTCCACGCAGTCGCATAAGCCTCCCGCCCACCCCCTGCTGTTCATGTCCACGGGCTTTGGTGGCTGTCGCAGGAGCTCATTTGTAACTTAGTATTAATTTCACTATTGACTAAGTATCTTGATTTCTCTGTCTCCTAAAATGTGCTAAATACATAGATATCACGTGTGGTTTCATTCTGCCCCTTATGGGTGGTTTTAGGGAGGATCTATGGGAATGCTCAGACCCAGGAGGCCATCATTGTGCTCAAGAGCAATCGTTACAGGAGGACATGGACTTTGCAGAATGGTCAGAATTTAATGGGGTTTAACGAGCGTGCATCATGCACAGAGAACACTTTGTAAGCAAAGCGGAAACAGAGTAAATTTAAGGAACTCTCTCAGAAATAATCTGATCGTCCTATAGAACAGGCTGCCTGAAAGTCACTGCACAATAAAACTGGAAAGTTTGGTTGAGTTTGGGTCTCAGAAGATCCAAAGTACTATGCTAAAGAAAGCGGAATTTATTTTTAATACAGAGAAGAATCTAAAAGGAGATGGGGGACAGGTTGCTTGTATGTTTCTTAACACACATAGTTTGTGTTAGCAAGTAAATTATAATTTATAGATAACCCACTATATGCCAGGTACAATTCACTACATTATTTCATTTCGTTCTTACAAGAACTCACGAGATAAATAATTGAAATTTATTATAGAGGTAAATAATTGGCAGGAGGTCAAAATCATAGGTTCATAACCTAAACCTAAGTGTAGATGGTTCTCAAGCCCATGTGCTTTTCAGAATAGAGGGAGACTGAGGCAAGGGGGCTGATCACGAGGGAGTTGCAACAAAAAGTAACATTTGTGGGAATGTCAACTTGTGAAAAGAAATGGGATATATTTCAGCATTAAGGTAACTAGAGTCTGGTGGCAGTTTAATGTGACACTTACGGATATGAGTTCTGGAAACAGACTTCCTGTGTTCAAAGCCTGGCTATGTACGATCCTGGGGAAGCTATTTATTGTCTTGTTGTTTCAGTGTTCTAATTCCAAAAAATGGGACTATCACCTTCGAATGGGCTGCTGTGTATCTTAAATGAATTAATAGTAATATTTAAAAGACATTATGGAACATAACTAAGTCTCCTCCTCCTCCTCCTGCCCTCCTCTTCTTTCTTCTTCTTTCCTGGAAATAAAAGAATACAAAAATCCTCCAAATCTACAAGTCGTACATCTGTAGGTGGCTGGGAAGATGGCGGAACCTGGGGCAGGCACTGTGAAGGCGTCAGTGTGTGAGGGAAAATACGCCAGTTCGCTTTGGAGGTGAGACGTACGCCCTAAAGGTCTAGGACGTCAGTGAACGTTCAGACAGTCCGCCCAGTTTCTATCTCTGTGGCGGTTTCTAGGTTTTCTCAATAAACAGTGTGGCTTCCTCACGTGGTCTCTGACATGCTGGTGCTGACATGAACCTGGTCTCCAGACGTGGACGTCAGTCCCCGCCAATCACCTCACCAACTGAAACCTGAACTTTACATGTTTCCTTCCAGAGTCTACACTCAGCTGCCCTTCTTTGTTAAAAACGTATTTATTTATTTATTTTACAGACAGGGTCTCACTCCGTGACCCAGGCTGGAGTGTGGGGGTGCTGATGTAACTCACTGCAGCCTCCAGCACCTGGGCTCAAGCAATCCTCCTGCCTCAGCCTCCCGAGTAGCTGGGACTACAGGCACATGTCATCATGCCCAGATGGTTTTTCTTTGTTTTTATTTTTTCAATTTTAGTAAAGATGAGTTCTTGCTATGTTGTCCAGGCTGGTCTTGAACTCCTGGCCTCAAGCCATTCTCCTGCCTCTGTCTCCTAAAGTGCTAGGAATACAGGCGTGAGCCACCACCATGCCTTGCTTTCCCTTCTTTTTTGTGCACCTTCACTCTTGTCATAGCTCAGCACCTGGGAATTCAATTTGTACCTGAACTGAACCACAAACGCCACCTACAGATGTCAAGAGTCACACATATGTCCAGAGTAAATATGCATGTTTTTGCCTAGCACATAGATTACTTAGATAAGTTGAGATTAAAAAACTGTAAGATTATGAGAAGTAAGTCAAGTCACATCTTTTGTATTCCCAATCTCTATCAATTTACTATTTTACTACACATACCAAGGTAGATAGTGGGAATGTATAATGGAGTAGGAGACAGCGCCTGCTCTCAAAGAGCTCTCGGCATCTTCGTGATACGCATAAGAAAACCGGTGATCACAATACAGTGTGCTGAATGTGCATGGAAGATGCCGCAGTTGTAAAGGAAAAGCCTCTGTCAGTCTCAGACAGACAGGGAAAAGGCTTCCCAGAGTTGCTGATCTTGGAAGCGGAGGAGCGAGGGAGATGACATTCCAGATGGGGGATCCAGCATTTGCAAAGGAACAATATTTTAAAAAGCAAGAGGTGTTCTATGTAGCAGCAAGAGTAGGAGATGGGTCTGAGGAGGGGCTAGGCTGTGGCGAGCCTGAATGTCAGGAAGAAGGGTTCAGCATTGTTCTGATGGAAAACAAGTCACTGAAGGGTGTTGGGGTGGGGTACAGGTGTCGCCATCAGGTTGTGTTTTAGAAGCATTCATTTATAGCAACCCTGTGCACTGGGTGTTGAATGTGCCTGTGATGTCACAGCGCTCTGGGTCCCACAGCGCTGCAGCACCCAATAAATGACGCTGACCCAGTCATGAGTTCTTACCTCTGTGTTAACAGATCAAAAGGCAGGTTGTGGATGAATTGCCAAAATTACTTTGCCAACAGGAAGCAGCAGCCAGTCTGAGCCCTGATCTACATCCAGCTAGCAGAAAGTCAAAGAGCCTCTTAATTCAATTTCCTGTAATCTTCAAGTAAGTGCAAAATTTCAAAAGCTTCCTGAAATTAGTTGGTTTCGAAAATTGCACTGGACTCAGTGTTGAAGTCAAGTAAAACTCGAGGTTTTCTTTGCTGGATGTAACTTTGCTCCTCTGTACTGTCTCTCATTAACGTTGGCGAAGGACGGGGAAACTTTTGCTTAGTTGATGCTGCCGTGCCTTTTGTGCAGATGAAAGTATAATGTGAGGCAGGGGACGGGGGTAAGGAAAGGTGGCAAGCAACTCACAGGCTAGAGTGGTATCTGGACAAAATCCCAGATAAGCTTTTAACAGCTTTGAGTATTTTTACTAAAAAGGACAGAAATTTTGCAGCATGAATCTCAGAATACAGATTCAAATCCAGCTCTCTCATACACCAACTCTGGGATTGTAAATAAATTACTGTGCTTCTCTGAGCCCGCGTTCAGGGGGCATTAGCTCCAGATGTAAGAGGAGATGATGCTTGCACCGTAGAAGTGGGAACTCCTTAAGCATCAGCTCTTTCTCATATTTGCATTGCAGAGTCAGGTTCATAACCCTAGAAGGCATGGATCCAGTTCCCGTGTCCTCTCTTCCTCAACCTCCACAGCAGAGCTACTGGCTCCACGCATCAAAGGCCTCTGCCTGATCAATCGA
>NW_012149285.1:7817693-7818580 GCF_000956105.1 Propithecus coquereli
TTCTTATGTAAGTTTAGACAGATTGTGTCCTTCAAGGAATTGTACTATTTGGGTTATCAAATTTGTGGACATAAGGTTGTTCATGATTTCTTTTATTATCCTTTTAATGTCCATGTGATCTACACTGATGCTCTTTCTTTCATTTCTTTTTTTTTTTCTTTTTATTTCAGGATATTATGGGGGTACAAACATTTTGGTTACATGTTATGACTTTGCCTCACCCAAGCCAGGATTGGAGTCGTGCCCTTTCCCCAAAAAACGCTCACAAAATCTATTAGTTGTGAGTTTACCCACTCCCCACCCCTCAACACTCAATGAATATTACTACCATGTGAGCACCTCAGTGTTGATCAGTCAGTGCCAGTTTGATGGCGAGTACATGTGGTGCCTATTCTTCCATTCTTGTGATACCTCACTTTGGAGGATGGGCTCAAGCTCTATTCAGGATAATATAAGAGGTACTAGATCACCATTGTTTTTGTGGCTGAGTAGTATTCCATTGTATACATATACCAAATTTTATTAATCCACTCATGGATTGACGGGCACTTGGGTTGTTTTCACATCCTTGCAATAGTGAATTGTGCTGCCATAAACATTCAGGTGCAGATGTCTTTATTATAGAATGTCTTTTGTTCTTTTGGGTAGATGCCTAGTAGTGCTATTGCTGGATCGGATGGTATTTCTATTTTGAGCACTTTGACGTATCTCCATTAGTAATTTGTGGATTTTTTTCTTTTGTTCTTATCCTGGCTAGAGGTTCATCTATTTTATTCATCTTTTTAATAAACGAGCTTTTAGTTTCATAGATTTTCTCTGTTGATTTCCTATTTTCAATCTCATTGATTTCTAATTTTTTGTTATTTCTTGTCTTCTACTCACTTTAG
>NW_012149285.1:7830990-7852317 GCF_000956105.1 Propithecus coquereli
CTGGTTAGCGCGTCTCACTCAACTTTCCCAGGCCTTTTTTTCTTCTCCCCACTACAATTTGCAATTTCTGTTTTTCTTGTTTAGATCTAATCAAATTGAAAATACATAATAATTGCAATAATTACCATTGAGGGTCAGGCACTAAAATATGTTAGAAGTGTTATCTCCTTTGAAAATCTCAAAAATCCAATATGTTATTTATCATCATCTCTATTTTTTTTTATTGCAGCATAGTATGGGGGTACAGATCATCTCTATTTTATAATGAGAAAAAGGGGTTCATGAGAAATTGAATAAACTTGTATAAGGTCATGCAGCTGACGAGAGGCAGATCTTGGATTTGAACCCAAGTATGTCTACCTCTAAAATCTAGGACTTATTAGGAACTATGCAAATCTTCTAAATTCTCTATTGCTCAGGGCACTTGGGGCCTTTCCAGAAGCCTCAGAGCTACCCTGAGACAGGAGTCTGTGTCTGGGAAAATAGAAGGACTTGCTTTGATACCGGGACTTGCAGTGAGGTGAGCTTTCACTGCCGCTCACGATTCTAATCTCCTCCTGTCCTTCCTCCTTCCCTCCCCAGCCCACCACCCCATCAAAGGATCTGACAGCTCAGAACCCAGGAGGGTCTGGAATTAATGTGTCATCCTGGAAGGGCTCTAGACACCACCCAGAAGGCCTGCTGAAAGCCAGAGTGGATGCCCTATAGGGCCTCGCTTTCACCGGGGTTGTAAAAAACCACGCCTCAGGCTGTCTCTCAGGACTTCATGTCTGGAAGACGGAAGAGGCTGGAGGCCGTCTGCAAAACTGTCCAGTTCCTGAAACCCATACATTCGCTGACTATCTATCTGTACAATATTCCTTCTTTATCCCTCAGTGGCGAGCATCCTTTCACATCAGTCTCTCCACTCCTAACTGTCCTCCTCTCTTCCCTCCTGGAATCTTTGAAGATTTCTTAGACTCTACCAGCATCACGGCCTTTTCCTGCTTTGAAAGAACTTCGACCGTGCATACCAAGCTCTCCATTCCAACTTCCGGCAATAGACACTCACATGCAGTAAAAATATATTAATTGGATTAATTAAGAGAAAAACAAACGAAGATATATCAAGGGCTCGCTATAAGGGACACTATAGTGGCCGTGTGTGTGTGTGTGTGTGTGTATAAAATGTTGCCATTTTGATCTCCACACTAGAAATAAAAAAGAAACAGAGTTCCAGAGACTTGAGTTTCCCAAAGCCACGGACCATTCAATGGCAGAGAGGTCAGATCCACGCCTGACCAGGCTGGGACCCTCATCCTCCACTGCCTCGGTGACTTGGGAGTGAGTGTCGTCTGTGCCCCAGAGCTGGCTCCTGACATTTACACTGTTTCTCATCTGAGAACTGACAAGGACCTTAGACTCCACCTATCCAAGGGACCCCCTTTCTGAGAACAGGTGCTGCCTCTCAGCCCTCAGAGCTTGTTCATCAGCAAACGAGGAAAGGACACGTGGACGTCGTTGGTGGTAGGGTTGATGGGAAATCATCAGGAAGTGAGAGGTGACAGTGACATTTCTGAGCTGGGAATGAGAAGGAGTTGCCAGAAGGACATATTTTGGGATGTCATCCCCCTTAGTAATTCACCTCCTACAAGGATGCACCGGGAGTAAAGATTCTGTTCATTACACTCATTTTCTCATTTGTCAGGTCGGGGGACAATTTACGCCAGAAAAAGATGGAATACATTTCCCGGGTTAAGCAGCTACCTCACCTGTTTGTACTCAAATTCACCCTAAAAGAATTTTGGGCTGATTAAACATACAACTCTTCATGGAAGCCTTCAGGCTACTTAGACGCTTGGGAGATATTCGCTATCACTGAAAATAAAGTTTTCCCAATAGTAGCACTGATGCTGTCTTCATTTCAGCAGCTGGTGGGGGCGCAAGCAGGCACACAAACAAAGAGGAACAAAAACAAAAGTTGCAGCTTCCCCAAAGTTGCTTAATAATATAATAGCCATGCTTAGAGAATTCAAGTTCCTACCCCTTTAGGAATATTCTGAATTATCATTTTATTAAGCACAAATTGTGTTTTCTCTTGAACCTGTGCACATTCAGCTGTAACCATTGTTCCCATTAGCAGGGTCCCTGCTGTGTGCCAGTCATGCAGATTGCAGGAGAGACAAGTGAGCTGTCACTCAGAACTTCCCGGCTGTGCCAGAGGTATGCCAGGTAGGTTTTAATTCTCACGAGCGATCGCAGAGGAAACATGCACTTACTACCAATCGACAGATGAAGATACTGAGGCACCGAGAAAATAAGTAGTTTGCCAACTACTCGTTAGTAGTAGTGAAACTGTGGTGTAAGCCTACATGTGTCTGACTCCAAAGCACAGGCCCTCTTCTTTATTCTAGTCTCTATTCTCCTCAGAGCTCATACTCCACCTCTCTGAACGCTTAGTGTGAAAAGACCCATACATGTCCAATACGGGCCTCTGCAGCCTGAGATTCCAATCAGATGGAGGCCAGCATGAAAGTCATAGAGCCTGCCTGCGGAATACCACTGAACTCCTGGCTGGCTGTGCAAGGACTGAATGCAGCTCGTGGGAGGACTGAACAAGCCCAACCATCAAGACAAACTGTCTCCAAACATCCCTAAAGCCAGGCCCATGGATTTACAGCCCCTGAGGAAACATCGACTATGCCCCTCTCTCTGCTTCAAACATGGTTCGGGCTGAAGACCAGCAACAGTGCTCGACCCTTCGTCACGTTGAGGGGAGGGGCTCTGTGTACCTGCTACTAACAACGCCGACTGCAATTCTACCATCCACCTTTTGCAGGGGCAGATATACTTGCCTCAGTCCCCTCAAACAGAACCTTCTGGGTTATTGCAGAATTCACGTGATTTATTCTAGAGACCTTCACCTACAAAAGTCTCTTCTAGCTTAAGGATATGATTGTTTCTTCTCGTCCCTTTAATCCTGAGGAGGCCCCTGGGAAGTGGGTAGTTAGCAGGACTACATCCACTGCCCTGTCGTGGCCCGAGACCCTCTTTCCCCTCTGGAATCATCAGCCCATTGATTTTCTGAGCATTATGTTGCTTCCAGACTCTGAATCCTCCAGATATGCCTGGTACCCCAACCCCAACACACCTCTATGTGGGTGTGGAGAAGGTGATGGAAGATGAGTCTGATTCACTCCATCAGAACGGTTGGGAAGCTAAGTAAAAAGGAGACATAATTTTCTACTAGTACTTTTACACTCAAAGCCATGTTACGTCTTTTACATCATATAATGTAATATGCACAAGATCCTGGATTGTTCAGGAGGAAAGAGATTAGCATCCCTTCTCGCAGAAAGAAAAAAAAAAGAAAACCTATGACCCAGCTAGATGACATAACCCAACCAGACTACACAGGGCCACTCTGCAGCAGGCTCTCGAGCCCCAGACCAGGACATCTTACACAGACCTAGGGTGGTTTCCCCTTCGCCTTTACCCTGAAATACAGCCATGCTCTCAGGTAGTCATTCAAGAATAGATTCACTCTGGGGTCGATTCTCCCTCTCCTGTAACAATCTAATAAACACGGTGCAGATTACCCATGAACAGAGATAACAGTCTCCCGCTCCCCTCTGCACATTTGGAAGATATCTCTTTTCAGACTCATGCAAGCTGGTTGACACTGCTGGGGTTAACCCAGGCCACACCCAGCTGAGCCCAGCGGCCCGTCCCTGTGCTGTCATGTAGCCGAGGCACTGACACAACAGCAGAGTCTTAGCTGACTGACCGGTTGGGTTCCTGGTTTCTTAGCAGGAAAGGAGATGCCATTAAACCTAGCAGCTGTCCTTTTTACAGGATTAAGGGAAACCACTCAGGTGAATAAAACCTGAAAGACCTGAGTCGAAGAGCCTCGTTAGAAGATGTTTGAATATCATATTGCTTTATTCCCAAGGCTAACCACATTTAACCCAGGAGGGAGAAGTCCCGCAGAAAACGGGCAGAGTGTGATTTGCTTCTCAGTGAGGACATCCCACCGCCCCACAGCCCAGCGAGGGCCAAGCCAGACACAGAAGGCCAACGGCCCTTCCGACACAATCTTACACCTAGAGAGACACTTAAAAGGGCAGTTTTGTTTGTTTGTTTTATTTTCTTAATGAGACAACTTGGAATTTGGGACAATTGATGGAGAGTCAATTGCTGTCTTTTTAAGGCAGCTTGTATCTTGCTGTGTTTAAATGGACCAATGGCTGGGCCTTGAGTACAGTAGATCTGAGGCTGATCAATTTCTTTGTTCTAAACCCTGGCTACAGCCTTCCCAGTACCCTACGCCCAGTTCTGTATGTTTCACCCTATAGATTTGGAGGAGCTGATAGGGTTTAAGAAAGACATTCAAAGATGAATGATAAGTAAACAATAGAATGTACTTCAAAAAAAATGGGTGAAAGAGAATTATGATTAACTACATTTTAAAAAGTTGATTTTCTTCTGGAATATCAAGGCTTAGAAGCAAGGAGTAACCTTTTACTGAGTAAGAGTTAATCGGTCCTAAACCGGAGTGGGGTGTGAGAAGGTGCGCAGACGGTGTCTGAGTCTGTCTCGTGCTGCTATCACAGAACACCTGAGACTGGGTAATTCACACTAAACAGAAATTTATTGCTCACAGTCCTGGAAGTCGAGGAGTCCAATATCAAGGTTCTCACGTCTGGCGAGAGCCTTCTTGCTGCGTCATCACGTGGCAGAAGGCGAGAGGGCAAGAGGAGGCCGAATTCGCCCGTTTATGTGAGCATTGGTCCCACCCATGAGGATGGAGCCCTCTGCGCTAGTCACCTCTCGACAGCCCCACCTCTGACTACAATTGCAACGGCAATTAAGTTTCAACGCGAGTTTTGGAGGGACAAACATTCAAACCACAGCAATGTGTGAAACCAAAGGACGACTGCTCGTGTTGAAGGTCGGATGCCTTGCCCGGAAGCCGGTACAGCTGAGTGACTATCCGACGCTCTTTTCATAATACGATGACATAGAAACTCAAGAGACAGTGTTGTTGGTGGTTATCACCTTTGACTACCAGCAATTTAGTATGATTCAAAGAGCTATTGCCCGTTAAGGTGCCGAAGGGCAAGAGGTCTGAAATACCTCCTTCCTTCCAGGTCTGGCATAAATACCACCTCTTCTAGAAGTCTTCCCCACCCCCTGAGAAGGAATTAATTCCTCCCTCCTCGTTACTCTCATGGGGTAATTAACGTCTCCCTCTTCATTACCCACCTTTTCTGTGGTGTTTATCAGTCTTCTTTATAATATTATTAGCCAGTGCTCTAACAAATACCGCATTTCTTTGTGACGGTTGCCACGTCCTGCTCAGTGCTCACTTCCCGGTGCCCAGCAGGCTGCCTGGCACCAGCAGAGGCTCAATAAATAAAAAGTGCATTGAAACGAACAGAACTGTCTGGGTCTCTAAGGACAATTTAAAGCAACAAATGATATAATATTATTCCCTGACGACTTGACTTTCATATTTGGTAGACAAGCCTCATATACTCATGGACCAAAATGTAAAATCCTCAAGCAGGACACAATTAAGCAGCTTCAGATTAGGAGCCCTCAGAAGAAATGAATCAAAACAGGTTAAGATTTGAAAGAGATTTCCAAAACTGTTAAGTGAATACCATCTGCATGGTGTTAAAAATTCTTATACATACAATATGACATTTAGTAGTAAAATTTTTTTTTAATAAAATTTTAAGTTGCAAGGTAAATATTATTGTTTCTGCGTTAAGCATGGGGAAACTGAGGCTCAAAGAGACCATGTGGTTTTTCCAAGGTCACACTGTGCTATTAAATGATTGACATAGGCTCATAGTTAGAGTCCAGGCTATCTCGGCAGTACGTCAGTGGATTCACTTCATAGATTCGCCTTGTAAACGCCACACGGAAGGAAGGATGTAGAGTGCAGGGAAGGTAGGAATAGCACTGGTATGCTGGGTGTTCATGAAAAAACAAAAAGACTTTTCTCTACGACTCTATGGCCCCAGGATCATTAAGCGATCAGCAGCTCCCTGGCCTCAAGCCCTTTAACCACCTCGATGGCCAAACCAGTGTCGGCATTCCCAGGGTTTCCAGGTCCCGCTGGGTGTGGTCGCCATCACCACCATTGCGATGAGTTGATCACGTGATTCGGAACCACCTCATCAGGTCTAACAACTGAAGCTTTAGTCCACCTGAATCTCCGTGCATCCTCAGAGCTAGCCCTTTTAACATCACCTGGCCTAAACCTCCTCTTCTTCGACAAAATCGAGTTTCCTCCGTCTCTCTCTCCAGCCTTCCTGGACTTGCTGAGGTTTTCAAACTATAGTTCAAGCTACATGTTTGCCCATTTCTGTCTCAATGGAAGCAGAAACTTTCTCTGGAGAGGCGTCGTAATGCACAGACATGAGGATCCGCGGCTCCCCTGAGCCCAGCTGCCGGGATGCACCCGAGCTGGAAGCTTAATGTAATGGGAGCTTTAACGAGACGATTAACTCGGGGACCTTTTCCCGAGGCACGTGATTTCTGTTCTCTGTCTGGCCATGATTTCAGCACTGGCTGCGGCAGGAAACGAATGTCGCCGTCTCGGTCACAGTCAGTCAACTTAGACTCGCACCCACAGGGGCCTTTCGAGTCGCCATTTCTTTGCATCTTTCATGCTTGGGGACCCAAGATTTCCTTCAGGTGCTGTGATTACATTAGAAGAGAAATAGTCACCAGTGGCTCCAAAACCAAGCCAGACTTCTCAGCATCTGGAGAACGCTCCCACCGTGCCTTCTCATGCTGGCATTTTCTCTGTGCCCTTAATAAATAAATGAAACTGCATATCTTCCTGCATTTATGTCCCTAGACGGTAGCTGCTTAGGGATGCATATTTGTGTTATTGTCCACCGGGGACTCCCTGCACTGGTCGAATGCCCTGTATCCAAGCTTGGCAAGAGATAAATAGTGAAAAACAACCAATTTGGGAAATGTGAAGAAAAAACATTCAAGACATATCTCTGAATCAATTTTAAAATGTACTAAATTCAAAAAGAAGAAAAAGAAAAAAAACAGAAAAGAAGGCTTGGGCTATAAGAACCTGTGGGGAAGGAGCAGCGCAGTAGCGTGCTGTTACCCTCAAACCTAAGCTAAGAAGATAAAGAGAACCAGCCACCCTTCACCGGGAAAACCACGGGAAGAGATGTGCCTGATTGTAGTAGGAAAACCTCAGGTTAGTTATAAAAAATTTCCTTTCTGTGGTGCTTATGAGGTCCTGAAACAAATGAGTAAAATATAATTTAAAAAAAATTCTCCTAGAGAGCATGAGAAAAGTGTCTTAAAGCAATTCTGCCACAAACAGGATCTATAGCGTTCTGGTTACTCAAGTGTGTGCTGTAGATCACCAGTTTTGGCACCAGACAGTAGCTGGTTAAAATGCAAATTCTCGGGTGTTACCCCAGACATACTAAATCAAAATCTGCATTTTAAAAAGATCCATTTACACATTAAACATCAGGTCTAGATAAGCAGCAGAATGTATCTTTGGTTTAGACAGCAATAATGGTATACAGTAGTTCTCCCCCCGCCCCCCAAGAAAATAAACTTCCCAGCCTGCAAAGCTAGAGATTCTCTCCTGTTTCCCATTTCCCTCTGGTTCCTTCATCCTGCAGTGTTCACAGTTGCCTGCATGCATCTTCAGGCGCACCGATGACCTTGAACTGCAAGGCAAACCTGGGGTTATGACCTCGGCTACACTCATCCCTGAATGCCTAAGCATCCCTATATTGTGATTTTAATTTTCAAAGAAGTGTTTTAAAAACTATGGTACGTGCATGCATGCACAAACACACAGGCATAAACACACACAAATAGAATGAGTTTTGACAAAAAAAATAAAATCACAGTATTGATTTAATGTAATGAAATAATGTTGCCCCAATATTATTTATTGGCTTCTCTCGTCTCCCGTCTTCTCTTTACCTTTTATTTAGAATGATTTCGCTGTTGATTAAGTATTGAAAAATCTTGGTGGGTATAACACCACTTAAAAATCTTATTTTCAAAATTACATTCATTAATATTTCACAGCATATTGACAAGGACTCTACGTTTTGTTCCTGGACACGTGTCAACTGTATTTATCAAAGAACTGCCACGGTTCTTCCTTGGCTGAAATGTGACCAGCGAGGGCAGCCTGAGAGGCTGGTGCTCCTGGGGCTGCTTTTGCCTACCCTTGTTTCCCAGACTGCGTCTTCCTGCACCCTGCTCATGGGTGTCCAGCAGAGCTCAGTGCTCCCGTGGGGCTGGAGAAGAAAGGCTCAAGCACGATGCCTACTCTCACAGTGTATTCATGCGGATACTCAGGAAATAGCAATAACCTGAGATTCACAGAATTTGGGAACTCTAAAGGGATTTATAGATCACCTAGTTCAACTCCTTCATTCTATTGATTGGAAAAACTAATGGGAGAAGGAATAATATAGCCCCAGCTCATGTAGCTATTTAGGAACAGAACTGGGACTAGTTACCTGGTTCTCCTAATTTTTGATACAATTGCCCATTTCATACAAACACACACACACAAAATCCATCTTCTAAAACTAAATCATATATTTGCAAGTTCACATGTACCAGGAAAGGTCAGGGATCATGTGTGTGCTGACCGTCACCATGTTCCCTGTGCATAACCAGGAGAAAGCACAGAAGGCATATTTATTGAACAAATGAGCAGTTGTTTCTTTTTGAATTTTCTGTTCAAAACTCAGCAGAGTCAAACAATTTAATATGCAGTCTGGCTATGTCCTGATCTAATAATGTATAATATTCCTATCCCCATATGAATCTCTCCAGTACTCCCCTTCAGAACATGAGCGGTGAGTTAGGTTTCCAGGGGTAGCGAGGGGCTTTATGTTTTTGGGTCCCAAAGCGTGCTGTGAGGTAACCTTAGCGTTAAAGGGACAGGCTGAGCAGGAAAGACAAAGACTTCTAGATGAATGTGGGTAAATCAGACCTGAGCAGACCATCAAGGAGACAGGTAAGGGGCGTGGCTCTAACTTGAACACCCAGTCAAGTTATTCCTGAATATACCTTTCTACTTCATATCTCTTAGCTAAAATATCAAAATACTGGTGAGAAAATGAAAAAAAAGTATGTGTGGGTGGGGGAAAGAGGGAGAAAGAGAGAGGGAATATGGCCTAATGCTTATTATTATTTTTTTTTTCAAAGATAGGTGGGCCTGGGCAGTCATTGTTTTTAATTTTTTTTTTCTCTCCAAGCTTCCCAACCTTGGTAACACTCACCACCACCATCCCCGATGTCTCGGCGGTATGCGCGAATCACGGGTAAACAGTAGGACGGAGGATAAACACGACGGCCCCCCATTTCTCTGATGTGATGAATAGTGTCGCCTCATTTATTGACCCAAAAGTATTATATCATTCTAGTCACCCCGCCCAGTTTATTTCTATAAGAGGTGTTGTTCTCTTGTAAAGAGTCAAGGTCAAAACAGAAGGCAACATTGGACGAGCCCATTTTGCCCAGCACTGCTGACACGAGCTGCAAACACGGACTGTGCTCTGAGCCGTGGTGATCCGACACAGCGGCATGTTGAAGTTTATTTCTGACATGCAGGGAAACAACTGGTTTGGGGGACAACGGATTATTTTCATATTTCTAATTAATATGATGAGCTTGACAAAGGAAAAACCAAACAGAGAAAAAACACCACTTAGTTTCAGTCATTCGGTTCACATATTGCTGAAGAGTTTCCATCCTGGTTTACAGAGCATTCTGCTCTCACCTGAAAATACCACAAGCACCAGAGGCCCCACACTCAGTCTGCACCGTACTGAAGTTTTAGTATCTTAAAATACAAGGGAAGTGACAGATACTTCCAATACTCAAATGAATGAATCAAAAACTTCTCTCACATTTACTAATAAACAGCTAAAATGTGTTGAATGTTCACTATTCGCCAGGCCCTGTGCCATTTAATTTTCACAATAACTATTGTTACTATTATCTTACTTTCCAGATGAGAAAATCAGGGTTTAGAGAAAATACAGTTAGGTCACGTAACCAGTATCTGTAGACATGGGATGACAATCCGGCTCTAACTGTCGAACCGGAGCTCAGAAGGGAGGGTGTGCTTTTCAGAAAAGACAAATAAATAAATGAGTATAAGGAGAGCCCACATCAGCTTCAGAACCCACACACAGCAATTTTCTGTCTCGATTCCTTCAGAGACAAAGCCCGAAGTCGGTGTGTCCCACTTGCTCGTTCTCCAGGTGAGGGCTGGTTAGCGGTGCCGCTAAGCGCATGCAGCTAGCTGGCTGAACTGGAACTGCAACCCAGATTTCTGAATGGCCCTGCATTAGCAGCCGCTTCACTATCCCACTCTGCTCCTCAACAAAGCAGAGATAAGTTCAAACTAGATGTAGAATCACAGCAATGAATACAATATTTGAGTCGTCTCCCAGTCTCCTCAAATCTTCCAACTTAAACGACAGCCAGCCCCCAGGAGCTATCCCCAGGATTAGCCATCTTGCCCCACACCCCTGTCATTCAGAAACCCACCCCTCCACGCCGTCACCGTCCCCGGCACACGCATCTCCACGCTGATGCCAGCGTGCCCATGCACTTCACAGCTTTCCTCTGGCAAACGCTTCAGTATCCTCACTCTCTCCTTAAGTGTTCTCTTCGCCTCTTGTCCTAATTGAAGGTTTGCACCTAAGAATGCCACTTCCCCCCCAGTTGACACAAACTGCTGGACTGGACGGTTAGCGGGGGGTGCTGGTCTTGTTCCTCGTTTCCACTTCTGGTTGATTCTTTCACAGCTTTTCTTCCAACACTCTGTGTTCTCTGAGTTCCTGCCGTCAGGGTACTCCACTCCCTACCCACACCGTCCGCCGTCCACCGACTGTCTGTCACTCCCGTCACTCACGGAGGCTCTCCTGTCTTTGCTCACCATCCTTGCCCCGCCTTCATTCTTGCTGTCACTGCGGGGCCTTCACGTCCCTACGGACTCCCTGTCGCGCTCCCCGTCCTTCGGCGCCTCTACTTGCTCACTTCCGAAGCGGCGCTCCTCCACCCCGCCGCCCTCTCGTCGGCATCATCTTCTAGGTTTTGATTTTATATCGGTCTGGGATCGGAACCCAAATGATCTGAAATTATCCTCTTCATTCATTTATTTGTTTTTTTTTAAATCTATTGTTTCTTAGCCTGCACTAGATTCTAATTTTCTTCAAAATAAGGACCTTGTTTGTTTAGCTCATCATTTTGTCTGCAGAATCTAGAGCAGTAACTGGCACAAAACAGGTACTCAGTAAATATCTGATAAACAGGTAGGCATGGTAACACGCTGGATCCTACACTTAGCAACACAACAAATACAGAATCATCGGCTCTCTTACAGCTTCTAGTCAGTGAGAAACACAGCATGTCCCAAATATTTAATATATGCTAAGAAGTTGGGAATTTTATTGAGTGAGTGATAAAGGAAAAGTATAAAATTTCCCAACCCTCAAAGAACTTACAATTTATTGGAGAACCACAACTTAGCTATAGAAAATGACAGAAGAAAACGTCACTATAAAATAAAATGCTAAATCATAAGTTATGAAGAGTAGCTGTGATACGTGTTTATTCATTTGGGCTTCATTCATTTTTTTATCCACTGATGTAGCCATTTAGCCAACAAATCCTTACTGGGCTCTTTCTGTGTGCTAAGCTCTCTTGGGCACTAGAGTTTCAAAGTTAATAAGGCATTATATTTGTTTTCAATTACATCACTTACTTAGGATAGAAAGACATGGGAGAATTTCCCTTAAAAACAGTAGAAGTGCCTGTAGTCCCAGCTATTTGGGAGGCTGAGGCAGGAGGATCGCTTGAGCCCAGGAGTTGGAGGCTGCAGTGAGCTAGGATGACACCACTGCTACTTCAGCATGAGCAACAGAGCGAGACCTCATTCTCTAAAAACAAAAAAAGGGTGAAGTAACTACGGCTCACCTCATATGTAACCTGACCTGCTCACTCTCAGTCAAACCCTTCCCTACACACAGCATCCAGCAAGAGAGAACTTCCATGCACAGACCTACAAGTCACCGTGATCTTTCTTCTCAGGGTTTCTTTTTAGCAATAGGCGGTAGAAGTGTCGCCTCGGAGACACCCAACGTTTTGGCTACATTTACATTGGCACAGGTAAACAAGAGAAGAGGAAGTACAAGAAAACCGACTGGTGTCTTTGCTTTAGGAACACGTATTTTCATCCTTTCCAGGTGTGTTTTCTGAGGCTTCTGTGGTGAGACTGCCAACCATTCAAAATTAAAAAATGAAAACAAACATGCACACTGTGTGTCTTTCACAGCCTTCTGCAAACTTACCTGAGGACTTAGCTCCCAGCAGAAAAAATGGAGCTCACTGCAAATAAAAGGCAAAGGCGAAGAGGAAGAAAGCGTGGTGAGTTGGGGTAAACACTGCTGCGGGTCAAAGGTCCGGGTCGCGCTGCGCGGGCTGCAGGGAGCCGGGCCCTGGCACCGTCTGCTCCACGCCCGGCCTGCTGTGCCCCGTCGTGGCCGCCGCTGCTGCGCCGGGTCCGGGCACGAGGCTCGCACACAACGGCATCCAAGACCAGGAAAGAGTGGTCCTTCTCTGCATAAGACAAAGAAAAACCTAGAATCTCTCAACAGACATCCTCTCGAATTCCTGGGGTCGGAGCTGTCGTGTGTCCATTCTTGGAGTCACAGTCACGGCAAGAGGAAGGGACACGGCCATGGGGCCCTTGGACACGTCGTGGCCACCACCGCGGCCACGGAGCCACCCTCAGGGGACTGTCCCCTTGGTGGGGGTCGGGGCGGACGAGAGAGCCCCTCCCTGACAAGTCGCCACACGCACGTGGCACCGCCAACCCCGGGCGGGGGTGGCCGCCGCGTGGCTCCCCCAGGAAGGCTGCAGGGCGTACCCCCAAACCCGAGCCTGCTGGACCTGCACCCGGGCCCCCCAGGGGCAAAGGGAAGGCTGAGTGAGGGCTTGCGCACCTGCAACTCCAGGAGCAGAGAGTGGCAGGGATCGCCGCGCCAGGGCAGGGCGGGGGCCGGGCCCAGCGGGCCAGGGGAACCAGGCAAGGGCCGCAGACAACCGCGGCGCCGGCCCAGGAGGGTCTCCCCGCAGCCAGGAACGCGGGGCGCAAGCTCCGAGTCCCGGCCTTCGCTGCGCTGTCCCGGGTCCAAGCACAGGTTCAAAGCGAAATGAAGACTTTTAAGACGGAAAAGTCCTAAACCCGAGAGTGAGGCCCTTTGCGTGGGGCCCCGTGTCACCGCCCTGTTCGCCTGCCCATCAGCTGCCCTGGGGCGTCACACAACAGTGTCACAGGACGGGCCTTGGGAAGCGCGCGGGAAACACCAGACACCAGTCGAGAGGGCAGGTTTTGAGAAGAGACGGGAACTGAGGAATCCCGGAGGCCGGTGCGTGGCGTCTAGAGCCGTCCTCACTGCCGCGAGCGGCTGGCACGTACGGGAGGGCGACGCCGGACCCGCTTGTGACTCGTGCAAGGAGCCGCGGCCGCAGCGCCCTGGAGACCCGCCGCGGACCCTCTGCTCTGCCTTCCCCCCTGCTGTGAGCTGATGCACTCCAGGTTAGAAAATGAAAATAAAAATAAAAAGGCCATGCTGTTGGGCCAAGTGAGTCAGAAAGAAGAATTGCCAGCTCGTAAGGAGAGGGAGAGTCCTCATCTAAAAGGAGTTAGTGACAGTCTCTCCACATCCTACCAAGCCGCACAGACGTTCTTACTGTCAGTCTCGCCTACACACGGCGCTTCCTCCGCGCAGGCCGCGCCCGGTGCATCTGTGTCACAGAGATTGGTCGCACCCTGCGGAGCGGGGCGACTTTCAAAGCTTCGGTTTTAATCTGGTGGGCACGAAATGCTCTGAGCTGCCTGCCCTGCGTTCCTAACGCTGCGCCCTTGCACGCTTTCAACCTTCGAAAGTCCCCAAGAGATGAAGTGCAAGCCCTCCCCGTCTAGTATCGATAGGGCCCGCCGTGAAAAAGCCCCCGAAGAAGATTCCAATCCCATTCTCAACCTTCTGTCCAAGACCTGACACCTGACTAAAAAGGACTGAGAAACAGAATATTTTGCTTAAGCGATAATAATACATAAAAGGAGAGATTTAGGATCATCAAATGCTGGAAGGAAACATACCAATATTTTAGCTGTGTGTCGTGGAGCCGTGGGTGACTTTTATTTTTTCTTTGGCTTGTATATTGTTCCTGTGACAGAGGATGGTTTGAAAAAAGAAAAAAAAAATGTTTTCTGTTTCTTTATAATCTCTTCACCCTTTAAAGTGTTTTCTGCTTCTCATCCTTTTTAGAACTAAAGCTAGCACCCCTGCCCCAGGCCAGCAGTCAGGCAGGGCAGGGGAGTGATTTTTGTTTTTTGCACTGTAGGACACAGCTCAGCAAAACCACCCTGGTGGAGGACCAGGCGGCAGAGGTCCCGGGAGGTCCTGGAGGCTCTGGCCTGGCTCCAGACCACAGGGGTCCCAACAGATTCCAGAGATGGAAGCATCGGAACCATCAACTGGTGTTGACAACAATGCCCTGAGCCTGAGAACCCTCCCCTTAAAAGTTCTGTGTTTTCACTTATGGGGGAGGAAAATTGTATTTTGGGATGATAAGACTATCATCATCGCGCTATGATAAGACCCTTTTTCCTCCTTCGCTGGCAAAGTAATAAACTTCTCTTTCCTTCTCCTCAACCACTTGTCCTTGTTCTTCTGATGTGGGTCGGCCTCATGGACAAGTGCCAAGCTTTCAGTAACATTCCCAAGTTTCTGTAATTAGACTGAATGGTTTTTAATGGGAAAATTGTGTATACATGTACATACATACACATACATGTATACATACACACATACTCAGATATTTACACCACAAATGTATTTATACATATGCATACATAAAAAACATACACACAGACTTTGGCAGAATAAACCAAGCATTTTTATTTCTTTGCAAAAAAATCAACTCAAGAGCATCACGACGTATAAAAGATTATGGAATCTAAGACTGGATGTATTTTCTCTCTCGGTTTCTGTCAAAGCGCCTTACATCCTATAATTACACCGTGGTTTACAGAATAAGGAGGGAAGGGGGAGAGGAGGGAAGGAAGGAGAAGATGAGGCAGGAAGGAAGGCAGGCAACTCTCATAATCTTCAACAGTGGATTAGGGAACACTTTGAGCCATAATGCGCAGAGTTAGAAAATTTCATAGCACTCACGAAGTTGTTGTTGATTTTTTTAAATGTCTCTCATTCCCCAGACTTTACCACTAGCAACATGACCCTGGCACGGACACTGTAGGGGAGCTTTAAGAAGTTAATAACTAGGCAGCTAGCATGTCATGCAGGCGATAACTGACATTTGAACATAAGTGGAAAGCAAAACAAAGCAAAATAAACAAACAAAAGATTCCACTACCCCATCATCAAGATACACATTACCCAGAGTGCAATCTTTTTCAATATAGAAATTTCTATCAGGTTGCTTACCCAAGTAACTGCTTCCTTGGGGGCAGGCAGGTCCTGGGGGGAATGCAACATTGCAACCAAACAGTTTAGCATAAAGAGCGGTTAAGACTGGAATTTCAGAAGCCTCAGGGAGGATCTCCAACTTGGAGTGATTATCTGGACACATTTGTCTCCATAATGTATCCAGTTCCACCATTAGAGAAGGCTCCTGCCAGGGGAAGGAGCAGTGTATCCTATAATCAAAGGACTGAAGTGGAAGCCTTTCCTTCTCTGGGGTTTTCCAAGGAGGCTGAGAAAGCTCTGGAAGCCTGAGGGGAGAAGTTGGTTTGAATGCAGGAGGAGGAGAGGGAGGGAGCAAGGAGGAAGGGCCTGGGGGTGTGTGAGACTGCCTGGCTTTATTAAAACAAAAAAAGGGGTTGGGGTTCTTCGTCAACTTCAGGAGAATCGTGAGTAGCAGGTCAAGGGCCTTTCCCTTCACAGAGATTTTCAGAAAGACTTTTCAAGTAGTTTATTCTGTGTGCATGTCTGGGAAGGAGGTGCAGATGGCAGCAAGATGCTCTTAAAACAAATGGATCCCCAGTATCTGGTACTTTAAAGTTCCAAGGGGTGACATTCGGGAGAAATGGGATTCTGGGCATTGCCCCCAAGAGGAATAATCCGCCTGTACCCCTTCGCCATAGAGCTTCACACTGGGAAAGCACCTGCCAGCCAGCCCTTCTGCCTCTTCAACCTTGCAGATAAGATGGGGAGATGGTTCTGAAGAAGAGATGGTAAGATTTTCCATAAAGCATTAAGAGAATTGGGTTTTCACACTTGCTAAGCTGAAGGAATCAAAGAAGAAATCACTTCTAGCTGCTTGAGCTCCTCAGATCAAGGCACTGAGGTCCACCTCAGACTGACTGCTAGAACTGAGATTGTGCATCGTGGGTGGTGTAGGGAATGCACAAGTAGTCAGTTCATATTCCAGAATGGCTCATTTGGTGCCCCTGACATCTGACTAAGTACTCATGCTGTTCTCAGCTGGAAAGTTTCCCTGAATGTTACCGACAAGTTCGGCACTTGTCCCCACAGCCAAACGAAGAACGAGGACAAGCGGCTTGAAGAAAAGGAAAGAGAAGTGTATCACTTTGGCAGCAAATGAGGAGGATGGCAGACTCTCATCTTAAAGTGCTATCATCCTCCTGTTAAACAGAAATACAGAGCTTTGAAAGCAGGTTTTCAGCTTTGGGTTATTGCTGTTTTGAAGTGGAAAATTCCACTGAAAAACCTCCACCCCTGCTATCTCCCCTAACAGCTGTCAGTCTTGCCTCTGTAAACTGCTTGCAGGCACCAAGGTGGCTCGAGACCCTGCCCCCGCTAAAGATAACCTCATTGTAACTGTGCCACACTTCCTCCCTCATTGTAACTATGCCCCACTTCCTAAGCTCATTGTAACTGTGCCACACTTCCTCCCTCATTGTAACTGTGCCCCACTCCCTCCCTAAGCAAAATGTATAAAAGACTGCTACGTTCTTTGTTTGGGGCTCAGAATTTGGGAGAGGAAAATCTGCTCTCCCACTGGTGTAAATAAACCTGTATTGCTCTACTTCCGTGTGCCTCTCGGTCTGTTCCCAGTCAACTCTGCTGTAACAGTTTAACTGTGGCTGGTGGTCCTGGTCGGCCTTATCTCCAGGGAACATGACCTCATACCTTTTGTCCAAACAGTTCTGTTGAGTCATCTCCTGTGGTTTCGGAGAAAGAACTAAGAACACTCCTCTGCCCCTCTGAATACTGGCCTTGGGCAGGGATGCAGGTTTTACTTCCCTAAAGAGTGGGGGGTGGGCGGTCAAAGTGGCAGCTTGTAAAAACATTTTGCTCTTTTTCAGGCCTTTCCCTCTGTCACGTGAGATATTCTAGAAATCTGTTCATACCATTTGACTCGCTTGCTCACCCCAACCCCATATTTCTGGAACTAAGGGGAGTGCAAAGTGAAGTGTTCTCAATATTCTGCCCATTACTACCATCCAATGAGCTTTTACTCTCCGTCCTCCAAACAGAGCAAAGCATTTGCAGGTGCCTGGAGCCTGTGGTGCCGTTGAAGAGGCGCCGCCTTGAACCCCCGGCCTTAATGTTTCCGCTCCATGCCGCCCAGGTGCCAGTGCTGCAGCCATTTGATCACGGATCTTAACCAACTAAATGCATCAGAGCAAACGCTTAGAACAAACAGCTGGATCTGAGAATGACTGGTTTGAAGCTACAAACACACATAGAGGGTGCCCTTTGTTATTTGCTAATGAAGCTGGCCCTTGAACTTGTTGGAGAATCAATTCAGTGTAAACACAAGGATGAGACAGCCCAGGCCCTAGTCAAAGAGAAAAAAAAGAATATGAAAGCAACTTCATATCTTAACATATCTGCAGTTGTTCTTAATCTGGACTGATCATTATTATAGCCTGAAGAGGTTTAATTTAAAACATATCCATGCCCTATTTTTACCCACAGACAATTTTATTTTATTTTGCTGGGGTACGACCAGGTTGACAACCTCTGCTAGTGATTCTAGGTAAATAATAATGAAAAGTAAATAATGATGATTGTATACATTTTATGATGTATAAACTCCTACGGTGAGGTTGAATCATTAAAATGTTTTTCGTACAAGTCAGTTCCCATTTATCCATGCAAATAGCAAGAGTCGGTGAACCAGATGACGCGAGAGTTGATAAAACAAAACAACACTAAGATCGAAATTTGACTTAGTCACATTCAGAATTCAGAAAAGTGATGCACACTTACTGTAAATCGGACACCGTGTAAGGAGCTGAGGGGTGCAGATGAGTGCGGCACAGCTGCTGTTTTAAAGGCGGCCAGGGTCAGTCATGCGTGCACTGAGAACTCAGCTCTGTTCCAGGCATGAGATGAGAAGCAGCAAAGACAACAGACACATTTCATGCTCTCTTGCAGTTTGCATTCTGTCAGAATAAGAGTGAAATTTATGTTAGGCTGGGTCATACTTAGGATCATCTACTCTTAGAAAAGCGGCACTAAGAAATACTGAGGCGTAATATCTGCATAACTCCTTTGTTTCTCAGGCTTAGAAACAGTGTCACGAAATGGTGAAATAGCTAAGAATGCAAACAGTAGGGCGATTTCTAGAGCCCAGAACAGTTTAGGCTAGACTCATATCTTACCCTCTATCCATGCGTCTCTTTACTTCCTTTCCCTTTTTTTACCAAATGATTTCTTGTGCACAGTGCAGGAAAGTGTAATTAGTTGTCGTTCCTAATTCCAACTCCAAGAAATTGACTGTGGTTACCCTGTAAGCAGCATTGCCTTTCTCCAAAAAGAGTAACATATCTTTCCAGTACATATCATACACGATAGGAGACAACAAAATTACATTTCCCAACTTTGGCAGCAGATTGAAATCACCTGATAGAGCTATAAAAAAGTGAACACACATATACGCGTATATTCTCGGGTCACACCCCGATAGATTCTGATTTAATGGTGGCTTGGGCATTAAGATATTTCATAGCTCCCAAAGTGATCCTAATATACAGCCAAGATTGAGAACCACCGCAGTAAAAGATAGTGGCTAAAAATGTCTTGGTTTGATTATTAATAAGTTGGATGACCTTGAACAAATTATTTAACATCTCTGTGTTTCAATTTCCTTATCTTTAATATGGGAATTTTTAAAAAAGCACTTATTTCATAGAGATAATGTATACAAAAGTACTGAAAACTGAATGTGAATATATAGTTTTAAATGTGTTATATGTAAGTATCATCATTTACAGCAAAATTAGTTTTATAATTATGTTGACCATTGTGAGAGGCAATGCTATCTTTTATTTGTCCCAAATTTCAAATTTCTATAGATAAGTTTTGGAACATCTCCCAGTTGCATTCCCCACCCCCACCCCACACAAATGCACATAAAATAGCCCGAAAGCACAGATATGAACACACACAGTAGTCTAGTATACTAGACCGTGGTAACATGTTTTCTGTGACATTAATATTTTTACCAGATGTTTCTAGGTGTCCCAACTGTAGGGATGGCTCTACTTATAGGAACATCCTGATTGGCTAGGTATGACAGATTTTCATGTGATGTTATGACAGTCATTTCCACATGATTTCCCTATTTGACAAGAATGGAGCCACCTCCAATGGAGACACCTCCTGTCTCAAGCTCGACAGGCTTGAGATAAAGAAGCAGAAAACCTGATAGTGCATTGCTATTCCTCCTCCCTGCCATTCTCCCTCCCCTCGTACATGGAGAGACACTCACACCGCCCACTGCTTAATATACTTATTTTAACTTTCTACACGTGTATGGTCTGCTCTGTTTCCTCATCCCCTGACCTGGTATTCTCTTTCAGTTCCTTCTACCTAGGACCTGCTGCGCTGAAATTTTACCATGAACTTATTTATATGTTTTAACTGATTAATTTTTGTAAGTTTCACACGTGCCTCAGAAAAAGAAAAAATGGCTGGTGGTTGGTACAGGGTACAGTGAGAAACCAGGATGCTTTTCTAGCTCTAAAGGAACGTAAAGTCCTAGCGTGCCTCATTCATTCATTTTCTAGGGTCATATTTTTCAATCTTTTAGTCAGTTTTCTTTTCCGTTCATTTGTCCTTCATAGGAAAGCTCATCTTCTGTTCAACAGAATGTCACCTGATGAGATCATGAGAATTGCAGAAGAAGACAGCATGGTGCACGGAAGACTGGCAGACTGAGGGCCCTTCTTCTAGCCCCAGCTCTGCCATTTTCATGAGCTGTGTGAATTTGTGTGGGTCATTTTATCTATCTGGACCTCACTTGCAAAATAAGTTGATTGGAATAGATGACTTCTGGATTACTCCTAACACCCAGGAGTCCCTGAGGAGTTAATTTGTCAATTAACCCAAACTTCAGAAGTCCTCATATTTAAGACTTTCTTTTCAGAGGTTAGAGAAATGCAATGAAGAATCTGAGATTGTCCCTGTCCCCAAGATGTTTATGGTTTGGGTGGAGTAGATCTATGCATGAAAAGTGAACTAACGGATTCTGGTTCTTCTACAGCGGCTGAAGCCCACTACTGTCCATCCCTCCCACTCATTACAACCAAAAACTGGAAAAAACACACAAAAACCCAGGTACTTGGAGACTCGTAGTGGAAAAAGAAAAAGAAAATACAGGTAGATTTGAGAGTAAAGTCAAAACTCAGCAACAGCAAAGGAGTAAAATGCTTTTTGTTTTGTTTTATTTTTTCTCTAATTATGGAAGCAGTGATGTCAGTGTAGTTGAGTGTAGTTTCAATAGAAACTGTGTCTTTGTGGTCAGAGGAAACTGGAAAAGAAAAGAAAGGGAAGGGAAACGAAGGGGAGGGGAGGGGAGAGAAGGGAAGAAAAGTTGTAGAGACCGATGAGTATAGGAGAATTCTAGAGCAAAGAGAGCTGGAAAAAGCAATAGCCAAATTCTGCGTGTGAATCCACACAAGTCCCAGCCAGCATAGCAAAAGCTGGGAGAACTGAACTGAGATTTGAACCCCTGCCCGCAGGGGTGAAACAGCTGAACTTAACTGAATCAACTGCCTGCTGAAACAAACAACTACAACAAAAACAAAATTCTTTAGAGCAGGGTTAGCCAACTATAGCATGCAGTGCACTTTGGCCCACAATCCTTATTGTAAGTAAAATTTTGTGGAACACAGCTATACTCATTCACTTACGGATTGTTTATGGATGTCTTCGCTCTCCAATAGCAGAGTTGAGAAGTTACACAGAGACTGCGTGGCCCAGGAAACCTAAAATATTTACTGAATGGCTCTGTGCAAATATATGTCTTTGA
>NW_012149285.1:7862467-7864125 GCF_000956105.1 Propithecus coquereli
CTGAAATAAAAAAAAAAGAAATGAACTATCAAGATTCGCAGGAGCCAGTAAATCACCTGACAGTTAAACAAATTGAATAAATGTGTTAAATAAACTAAAGTTGTACTTTCAATCCTTTTTGTGTTTTTTTTTTTTTTTTTTGATCCTACCCCACAATTTTTCTTAAAAAGATAATTATGGCCCCATATGGTTTCAGGGACAAATTTACTAAAATTTTAATGAAGACATAACATGAATGTCCACAATATCTAGAAAATATAGAAAAGGAGAAAATACTTTCCCACTTTTTTTTTTTTTTTTTTTGAGACAGAGTCTCACTCTGTTGCCTGGTCTAGAGTCTACAGTGCAGTGGTGTCATCATAGCTCACTGAAAACTCAAACTCCTAGGCTCAAGTGATCCTCCTGCCTCACCCTCCAGACTAGCTGGGACTACAGGTAGGCACCACATGCCCAGCTGATTTTTTTTTATTTTTTGTAGAGAGAGGGTTTTGCTGTGTTGTTCAGGCTGGTCTCGAACTCCTGAGCTCAAGTAATCCTCCCACCTTGGCCTCCCAAAACGCTGAGATTGCAGGTGTGAGCCACTGTGCCTGGCTCCTCACTCATCTTTTCAGGTCAGGATTACCCTGATACCAAAACCAAACAAAAACAATACAAGAAAAGAAACCTACAGACCACTATCTCCCAAGTTCATAGATTAAAAATTCTCACCAAATATTAGCAAATCACAGTAATCAAGATAGTATAAGACTCTACCCTAGGCAACAGAGTGAGACTCTGTCTCAAAAAAAAAAAAAAGAAAATAGTACAAGAGAGAATATTCCTATAGGTCAAAAGAACTGGAACTGTATAATTAGTGCAGAAATAGACTCACACAAATACTACCAAGTGATTTTTGGACAAGGTACAAAAGCAATTCAATAGAGACACTAATCTTGTTAACAGGTGCTGTTGGAACAACTGAACTCCATATGACAAAAACAAATAAAATCTTTAGCCTAAACTTTAGATATTATACAAAAATTAACTCAAAACAGATCATAGATCTAAATTTATTTAAAACTATAAAACTTTAAGAAGAAAATAGGGGGGAATAGCTGTGTGATGTAAGGTTAGGCAAAGAGTTCTTAGACATATCACTAAATCATTATCTATAAAAGAAAAAAATGATAGATTGGACTTCATTAGAATTAAAAGTTTTAATATGCAAAAGATACTGTTAAAAGAACAAAAAACAAGCCCAAGTCTCAAAAAATATTTGCAAATCACATATCTGACAGAAGACTTCTATCCAGAATACAAAAAGAATACTCTGAACTCAATAGTAGAAGACTAAGTAATCCAATTAGAAAATAGGCAAAACCCTTGAACAGACATTTACCTGGAAAGTACATATGAACTGCAAATACTCACACGGAATAATGTTCAACATCATTAACCATTGGGGAAATTCAAATTAAGCCTATGATGAGATACCACCTATTAGAATGACTAAAAATGAAAACAAAGAAACAAACAAAACCAGTAACAATACCAAAATCCAGTAAGGATCTCTTATATATTGATGGAAATGAAAAATGGTACAGTCATTCCAGAAAACTGTTTTGCAGTTACTTGGCTTAGCTGCCACACTCCTGACTATTTAACTTAAAAAAATTATA
>NW_012149285.1:7864175-7865970 GCF_000956105.1 Propithecus coquereli
GTTGTGGGTTGTTGCCGAAGCAGTACTCATAGAGAAACATACAAAATTAAGTGTTTATATTGGGAAAAAAAGAAGTCTCAAATAATCTAAGATTCCATTTTACAAAACTGGAAAAGGAATATTAAACCAAAATCAAGAAGAAGTAAAGAAATATTTAAGTTATTAAGCATGAAATGTCCGATTTCCTTAAGTACTAAGTTTGAGAGTTGATAGCTCTGACATTTCACTTTGATACTCTTGTTTTATTTTTATTGTGAAGATACATCCTCAGTCTTGCAAACGTACACTTTGGCTTGTCATTATCTTTCAGATTTTTTTAGGACAACTTTTATGAAACCCTGGATAAGTCAAAAATTCACGTTATTTTCAAATATGAGTTCCGTTGTAGAACCGATGCAGTGCCCACAGCTCAAACTATCAACAAAGTGTTGGGGAAGGATGTGGCTAATGAACTCGCAGTATGTTGATGTTTTGAGAAGTGCCATTCTGGTGATTTTAATCTTGAAAATGAGCCAAGTGGGGGACCTGACACCACCGCTGATAATGTTGAGCTGAAAGCTGTAGTGGAAGCGAACCCATCTCAACCTATGCGTGAATTAGCAGCAAGGTTTGATGTTACTATTCCAACAACATTGGACCATTTGAAACAAATCGGCAAGGTAAAGAATCTGGATAGATGGGTTCTACATGAATTAAGTGAGTGTTATAAGAGAAATCATCTCAAAGCTTACTTTTCTTTGCTGTCGTGACATAAAGGTGAACCATTTCTACACCATATTGTTACGTGTGATGAAAAATGGGTTCTTTTTGACCATTACAGGCATTTGGCACAATGGTTGGATAAAGAAGAAGTACTAAAACTCAGTCCAAAACTGAATATTCATCAAATAAAGCTAACGGTGTCTGTTTGGTGGTCCAGTGCCGGTATTATCCGCTACAGCTTCATGAAACCTGGTCAATCAATCACAGCAGGGTGCGTACTGCAACCAATTGGACGAAATGATGAGGATGCTTGCAATTAAGCAACCAAGATTGGTCAGTAGAGACGGGCCAATCCTCTTGCAAGACAACACTTGACCACATGTTGCACAGTGCTGCTCAAACTACAGAGGCTGGACTTGGAAACTCTCTGTCATCCATCACATTCACCAGACCTTGCACCAACTGACTCCCACTTCGTCCAGGCTTTGGACCACTTCTCACAAGGAAAAATATTCAATTCTCAACAAGCTGTGGAAAACACCTTTCACAATTTCATCACCACTCGCTCTCTAGAATTCTTCCCTGCTGGCACAAACAAGCTACCGTTAAGGTGACAAAACTGTGTCGATAGTTTAGGCACATACTTTGATTAATTGTACTGCCTCTTGTTTGAGATGTAATAAACTACACTTTTGATTCAAACTTGGACATTTCATATTTAAAGCAGAAAAACGGAAAAAATAAAATAAAATTTAAAGCAGAAAAACAATAAAGAATACCAATGAAACAAAAAAGCTAGTTCAGTGTGAAAATAAATAAAATCAGTAAACTTCTAGACAGACAAAAACAAGGGAAAAGACACATATTACCCACATTACCGCCAAAGAGTAAGATATCACTGCAGTCCCATGTAGGAAAATAATGATAACTGAATGTTACAGAAAACCCGATATTCTAAAATCTGAGAACTTGAGAGAGTGGACCAATTCCTCAAAAGAAACGAACTATCCATGGATGTGGAGAGATAGGAACACTCATACACTGCTGGTGGGACTGCAAACTAGTGCAACCTCTGTGGAAAGCAATATGGAGA
>NW_012149285.1:7876365-7878007 GCF_000956105.1 Propithecus coquereli
GAATTGATTTCTGGTTTTATTGCACTGTGGTCTTAAAAGATACGTGGTATAATTTTGATTTTATTGAATTTGCTGAGACATGTTTAGTGGCCTAAGATATGGTCAGTCTTTGAGACTGTCTCATATGCTGATGAGAAGAATGTGTATTCAGTAGTTTTTGGGAAGAATGTTCTGCAAATATCTGTTAGGTCCATTTTTTCTAGAGTCCTGTTTAAATCTAGTATTTCTTTATTGATTTTCAGCTTAGCTTCAATAATCTGTCCAGCTCTGTCAGTAGGTGTTGAGGCCGCTGACAATTATGATGTTACTGTTTATTCCTTGCTTAGATCTAGTAGGATTTGCTTTGTGAATCTTAGAGCTCATGTGTTGGGTACATATATATTTAGGATTGTTATATCTTCTTGTTGAATTGATTCCTTTACAATTATATAATAACAACTTTGTCTTTTTGTTACCATTGTTGATTTAAAGACCATTTTCTCTGATATGAGAATGGCTACACCTGCTCTCTTTTGGTTTCCATTTGTGTGGAATATTTTTTTTCCATCCCTTCACCTTGAGTCTGTGTGAGTCTTTGTGGGTATATCTTGGAGACAGTAGATACTTGGGTTGTGTTTTTTCATCCATTCAGCCAATCAATGTCTTTTTAGTGGGGCATTCAGACTGTTCATGTTGAGCATTAATATTGATATGTGGGTTGCTGTTCTGTTTATCATGTTAAGAGATATCTGATTGTTTTGTTTTCCCCTTTGTGCTATAGTTTTATTAGAGCTGTAAGTTTAACTTTAGGATGTTTTTACACTGGTACCTAGCCTACAAAAATTATTCCATAGCATTGAGAAGGAGGGAATCCTCCCTAACTCATTCTAAGAAGCCAGTATCACCTTGATACCAAAGCCAGGAAAGGACACAACAAAAAAAAGAAAACTATAAACTAATATCCATTATGAATATAGATGCAAAAAATCCTCAACAAGATACTAGCAAATCAAATTCAACAGCACATCAAGAAGATAATTCATTACGATTAAGTGAGCTTCATCCCTGGGATGCAAGGATGGTTCAACATATGTAAATAAATAAGCAAGATTCACCACATAAATAGAATTAAAAACAAAAACCAAATGATCATCTCAATAGATGCAGAAAAAGTACTTGATAAAATCCATGACCATTTCATGATTAAAAAACCCTCAACAAACTAGGGATAGAAGGAACATACCTTAAAATTATAAAAGCCATATATTACTATAACAAACCCACAGCCAACATCATACTTAATGTGAAAAATTTGAAAGCATTTCCCCTAAGAACTGGAACAAGACAAGGGTGTCCACTGTCACCATTTTATTCAATATAGTGCTGGAACAGAAAGAAATAGGCAAGAGAAAGAAACAAATGATATCCAAATCGGGAACTAGAGGTTAAACTATCACTTTTCACTGATGATATGATCTTTTGTCTACAAAATCCCAAAGACTCTACCAAAAGACTCCTAGAATAGATAAATAAATTCAGAAAAGTTTCAGGTTACAAAATCGATATACAAAAATCAGTAGCATTTCTATATACTAACAATAGTCAAGCTCATAGTCAAATAAAAGACTCAATACCATTCACAATAACTACAAAGAAAATAAAA
>NW_012149285.1:7878252-7881516 GCF_000956105.1 Propithecus coquereli
CATTTACCCCTTTTAAGTGTATAATTAAGTGGCTTTTAATTATAGTCATGATGTTGTGTAAGCAAAACATTATCTGTTTCCAAAACTTTTCAACACCCGGAGCAGAAACTCTGTAGCCATTAAACAATAATTTCGCATTCCTCCCTTTCCCAGATTATGGTAACCTCTTATCCACTTTCTTCCTCTATAAATTTCCTTAGTCTAGATATTTCATACAAATGGAATCATATAATAGTTGCCCTTATTTCATCTGGCTTATTTCACTTAGTCTAATATTTTCAAGGTTACTCCACGTCGTAGCATGTAACAGAACTTCATTCTTTTTATGAATGAATGCTATTCCATTGTATGTATATTAGGTATTTTGTTTATACATTCATCTGTTGATGGACACTTTGGTTGTTTCCACTTTTTGGCTACTGTAATTAACGCTGCAATGCTTCGCATCCTGTAAGTGTAGGTATTTTGTGTTTTTATTTTCAGTCATCTCTCAGTATTTTCTACTTCTCCTTATGGTTTCTTCTTTTACTCATTTATTGTTTAATAGAGTGTTGTTCAATTTCCACATATTTGTGAATTATCGAGTTTTCCTTTTATTGATTTCTAGCTACATTCCATTGTGGTTGAAGAAGTTTTAATCTTTTTAAACCTATTGATAATTGTTTTGTGACATAAAATATTTTTTCTTTTAATTCTTTCAGTGTTTTATGGTTCTGTTTTCATATTTGGGGAGCTCTGTGGTTTGGTGCATATATATTTACAACTATTATATCTTCTTGAAAATTTGATCCTTAAATCAATATGTAATGTTCATATGTCTCTTTCAACAGATTTTAAATTAAAGTATATATTGTATAATATTAAAATAGCCACCTCAGTTCTTTTTTGGTTGCTATTTTCATGGAATTTCTTTCTTTCCATTCTTTCACTTCCAACTTCTTTGTGTCTTTAGAGGTAAAGAACATCTATCTTCATCTGCATTACGAGATTATAAAAAATACTTTAAAATTATCTTTATATTCTTTTTGGATTTTCCAAATGTTCCTGGATAAACATATGCTACTTTCATGTTCATAACCTATTAGCACAAATTGAAACAAGAAATCTGCTGTAGCAGTATAGAGGAGGAAATGTTAATTCTAAAAAATAAAAAAAAAATTCTTTATAGGTCTGGTAGAATTCAGCTGTGATTCCAGCTGGTCCAGGGCTTTTTCTTGTTGGGAGATTTTTGATAGTATTTCAATCGCTCTGCTTGTAATTGGTCTGTTCAGGATTTCTATTTCTTCCTGATTGAGAAACCTCAAGAGAGATCGAGTGTTTCCAGGAATTTATACATTTCCTCTATGTTTGCTATTAGGTTGGTACAAAAGTAATTGTGATTTTAGTATTGTTGAAATTTGCCATTTGATATTGGAATACATTCTTAAATAAATGTGGTTATGTTATGCATCATTTTAATGCACATTTCTAGCTTTATGGTTTTTTGCTAATGACTTATTACTTGCTGTTTATTTTATATTTATCTTAGACTATGGAAATGATGTTAGACGAAAAGTAAATTTGGGCTATTTTCTTATTTGAGTTCAAAAATGGGTCATAAAGCAGTGGAGACAACTGGCAACATTAATACATTTGGGCCAGGAACTGCAAACAAACGTATAGTGCAGTGGTGGTTCAAGAAGTTTTGCAAAGGAGACGAGATTCTTGAAGTTGAGGAGTGCAGTGCCTGGCCATGGGAAGTTGACAATGACTAATTGAGAGCATCATCAAAGCTGACTCTCTTACAACTACACAAGAAGTTGCTGAAGAACTCAATGTTGACCATTCTATAGTTGTTCAGCATTTGACACAAATTGGAAATGTGAAAAAGCTCAATAAGTGGGTGCCTTGTGGGATGACTGAAAATCAAAAAAGTCATTGTTTGGAAGTGTCCTCTTCTCTTCTTGTATGCAACAATGAACCATTTCTCTATCAGATTGTGATTTGCAATGAAAAGTAGATTTTATACTACAACCAGCAATAACCAGCTCAGTGGTTGGACCAAGAAGAAGCTCCAAAGCACTTCCCAAAGCCAAACTTGCACCAAAGAAAGGTCATGGTCACTGTTTGGTGGTCTGCTGCCAGTCTGAGCCACTACAGCTTTCTGAATCCCAGCAAAACCATTACATTTGAGAAGTATGCTCAGCAGATTGATGAGATGCACTGAAAACTGCAACATCTGCAGCTGGCACTGGTCAACAGAAAGGGCCCAATTTTGCTCCACGACAACACCCGACCACACCTTGCACAACCAACGCTTCAAAAGTTGAATTAATTCGGTTATGAAGTTTTGCCTCCTCCGCCATGTTCACTTGACCTCTCACCAACCGACTACCACTTCTTCAAGCATCTCAACAACTTTTTGCAGGGAAAATGCTTCCACAACTAGCAGGATGCAGAAAATGCTTTCCAAGGTTAGTCAAATCTAGAATCATGGATTTTTATGCTACAGGAATAAACTTATTTTTTGTTGGCAAAAACATGTTGATTGTAATGGTTCTTATTTTGATTAATAAAGATGTGTTTGATCCTAGTTATAATCATTGAAGATTCACAGTCTGAAACCATAATTACTTTTGCATGAACCTAATAGTTTATGTGTATAGAGATTTTCATTGTATTCATGGACGATATGTTGTATTTCTGTGGTATCAGTTGTAACATCTCTTTTTTTCATTCTGATTAAGTTTGTTTGGGTCCTTTCTCCTCTATTTCTGGTTAATCTAGCTAGAGGTCTATCAATTTTGTCTATCTTTTCAAAGAACGAACTTTTTCTTTCCTTGATCCTTTGTATTTTGTTTTTGATTTCCATTTTGTTTAGTTCTGCTCTAAGCCTTGTTATTTCTTTTCTTCTGCTGGTTTGGGGTTTTGTTTCTCTTCCTTTTCCAGTTCCTTGTGATGTGACATTAGGTTGTTAATTTGTGATCTCTCTGTCTTTCTGATGTAGGCATTTAAGGCTATGAATTTTCCCCTTAGGGCTGCTTTTGCTGTATCTCATAGATTTTGATAGCTTGTGTTCCCTTTGTCATTCAGTTCAAGGAATCCTTTGGTTTCCATCTTAATTTCATCACTGACTCAAGGATCATTCAGCAGCAGGTTGTTTAATTTCCATGACTTTGTGTAGATTTGAGTATTTCTCTTGGAATTGATTTCTGGTTTTATTGCACTGTGGTCTTAAAAGATACGTGGTATAATTTTGATTTTATTGAATTTGCTGAGACATGT
>NW_012149285.1:7888981-7895276 GCF_000956105.1 Propithecus coquereli
TGAGGGACAAGTAAAAATACTGAGAACTGCATTTTATTGAGCACCTTCTATTTGCCAGGAACTGGAATGGCTCATTTAATCCTCATGGCCACTTGCAATTTAGATTCATTAGTGTCCCCGTTTCATAAATGAAGAATTGAGGTACAGAGAGGTTAGGTAAATTGCCTACTGCAGCTGGGAGGTACCCGAGCCAGGCCTCACATTCAGCCAGCCAGGCGTCAGAATTCAAATTCTAAATAGAGAAATAAAAGGATGCAGAAGACATTACATACACCAACGAAAGGAAAACCAGAGCACAAAGATACCGGCATGTAGGGTCTTTGTGTTGAGCAAAAGTGAGGATTTCAGTGCAGCTCGAATGTCAGTTATATGGAGAGAGAGGCTGGTGGTGGGATAAAGAGTTGTGAGGATAATAACTGGGAGAACAATGAGGATTTAGGAAGACACAGATAACGTTAACCTCTGAAAGTTACGATATGAAATAAATACATAATGGATTATAGCTGAGATGCAAATTCATTTTAAATAGACTAACACTTTCCAAGCTTAAGACTTCACCGTGACTTCATTAAAGATATTATTTTGTATTTTTAAAAAGTCACTTCAAGTATTTTTTTTGGCAATAGAATTACACAGAGAGAAGAATCAAAAAAGTGAACAGCTGTAGTCTGTGTTCAACACAATCCAGTGGATAGGATGTATTTTGCCCCAAACAGTCATCGGAACAACAGAAAAAGGTGAGACTTTTGGTAGTATCATCAAACTAAGAAATTCAGCAGATTGTATTTTTCAGAGCAAAAACTCCTTTTCCCCTGTGAAATTTTATACATAAATTCAATATATAATACAGAAGAAAGGACTGTTTAGATAAGGAAGGCTTGGAGCACCGAGATCCCAGGGAACTCAGTTTCCCTTTATACTTATAATAATGATATGATTGATTTTAGGACAAACTGTATCTCTTTGTGGCAATTCTGGGTTCAATGAGAAATCTTCTGATTATGAATCTTCTTCTCATATAGATTTAATTACAGGGAGGCCATGCGCTGAGCAGAAAGCAGTCAGGTTCTATTCTTGGTGCCTGGGAGGTATCTGTGCAAAATCCAGCCCATCCAATAGATACATTTCTCATATAAATGAATACACTGGAATTCCAGTTTGTTCACTGGTCTCTTTTGCGTTTAGTTGACTTGACCCAGTCTTATTCTGGGGTTCTCATAATTGCACTTCTCATCCTTAAAAACACGACCTTCGTCTATGTCACTCTACACCAGCCCATGGGCATCTTCTTTAAAATGACACTTTATGTGCCTTGCCAAGATGCTTAAATTTGATCTGTCAGCAATGGAAAGCCAACATTTACGTCTTCAGTAAGGGGTTGCCATAATTCTGTTACAGTAAATATGTAGAAGTATCGAGTATGGGTAGGAAGAAGGTGGGGAACACTTTATCTTCTCTCTATCCCACCTAATTTCACGTGACTCTAATTATTCGGTAGCACACCTTATGCTAACTACATGCCCACACTACTTTAAAGCCCAGGATAGCATAAGGAACAAAACGGGCAAGTGCTTGTCCTCACGATCCTTACATTGTGGAGGGGGGTACAGACAAGTTAAAAGCAAACAAACAAAAAAGCAAACTATCACTCAGAGAATGGGTCAGCCACCTACAACAAATCTGGCCTGTCATCTGTTTTTGGAAATAAAATTCCCCTGGGGCACGGCCACACCTGTTTGTTTAAATATTATCCCTGGCTGCTTGCACACCGCAATGGCCGAGCTGAATGGTGGCAAGAGAGATCGTATGGTCTGCAAGCCTCAAATATTTATGATCTGGCCTTTTCCTGAAAAAGTTTGTTGACCTCTAATACATAGTATTTGACTTTGCAGCAAATACAATTGAGTAGAATAGAGCAGAGAAAGGGGATAGGGTGTGGGGGGAGTTGCTGCTATAGGGTAGTGCAGCATAACACAATCTGAATGAATAAATGGAGTGTTTAGAGAAAGCCTCACTGAGAAAGTGTTATCTGAGCAAATGCCATTTACCTTCCAGATTAATCCAGCTGACATATTTTACAGTTAATCTTTCTGTGGATAATCTCTCCAATTCAACGATAAATTCTGTATATTAGCACCCTATTATTTTGCACTTACACAATTGCGATATCTCTGTGGCTTAGAGATTCAATATCCATCTCTCCCCCCAGTGACCTGTCCTACACTGTTTATCCAGATGAACCTTTAAGAATTATTTCACTCCCTGCCCAAAAATCTCCTGCAAATTTCCATTAACCGTAGGATGAAAGTTGAACTCCTTAGCATTCAACATCCTTCTGAATCGCTCTCCTGGTAACATTTCCAGAATTATTTCTCTTTCTACCCTCGAAACCACAGTCAAACTGTACTAGTCATTGTTCCCCTGCCATTTCTAAGGTTTTCAGGTCGACTTTGGTGCCTGGGATGTCCGTCCTCCTCACTCCTGCAGGACACAATGGGAAGTATTTGCAAAGCAGAGAGCTGGAGGAGGAGCGGGAAGGCACTGCTGACACCTGGGGAAAGAGCATCCAGGCAGAGGGCAGAGCCAAGTGCAAAGGCCCAGCAGCGGGAGCTTGCTGGAGCATCTGCAGAGAGGGCTGGAGCACCCTGGGAAAGGGAGATGGGAAGGTTAGGTGACAGAGGTCAGTGAGGAGGCAGGGAAAAATGGCAGGAGTTTAAACTTTGAGTGAGAAGGGAGCCAGTAAGAATGTCGAGGGGCTTTAAATAGACAGAGATGTGATCAGACTGCAGTGTCAGCTGTCTTGCAACAGGCAGCAGAGGGACAGGTATGAAAGAAGGAGACAAGTTAGGAGAATTTTAAAATAATGCAGGTGAATGCTGTTAACATCCAGCTGGTGGCTGTCATAGAAAAATTGTGGGATCAGTCGGGATGGTCTGAAAGTAGAGTGTGTGGGATTCTCTGGTGGATTGGACGTAGTTTACACAGAAAGAGTGAAATCAAGGAGGAGCCCAAAATTTTGGCCTAAGCAACCAGCACTGCAGACGTGATGGTGACTGAGACGAGAAACGGTGAAAGAGGAAAGGGAGATTTTTGGGGGTGTGTGGTGCGGGAGTGGGAGGTAGGTCAGGAATTGGGTTTCAGACCTACCAAGTTAGAAACGCTATCTATACCTTTAAGTAAAAATATCTGAATAGGAAACTGGATCTGTGAGTACCGAGCTCAGAGCAGAAGTGCAGGTCAGGAACACAACGCACTCATGCCTACAAGTTCATGTTTCCACCGTGAGGGCAAACAGTACAGTGTGTAGAACCAACACTTACAATCATCTGTGATTAGACTGTAATTTAATTTGACATAAAAACAAAAAAGTAGTTTGTGCACAGTTTTAATATATATTGAATTTCCCTGGAATGCAACTGTTATGTAAATCAAGGAAATATTACCCTTAAGTTTTGTTCAGAAGTTTCAAAAAGAAATTATTTACCATTTTGGAAAGTTATATTGCTGACAGCACTGCTGTTTGAAGTAACTGAACCGATACAACATACCTGCATTCTGTTGTATTTGGAGCTGTTGCTTCTAGACTCCTTCAGTGGGTAGAAGCCGGCATCTCATACCTGAGCACTTACGTATCACAATGTTATAATACTTAACTGTTTTAGTATAAAATATTTTTATTTTTTACTTTATATTATAGTTAGTACATTATTATAAATTATTTTTTAATCTCTATTTTATGTATTTTCAAGGCTTTCAGCTATTATGGTTTTCCCCACCGCTGCCTCTTTCCGGAACTCCTTTCCCTCCATCCGTGCTGACCCTGTGTCAAAGCATGCCTCCTCTGCACTTCAGGATGGTAAAGGGTGTTACAAAATATCTATGATAGAAAGCAGGGCTGGAATCTCTGCCTACCTTGAGCTCCCAGAGAGCACTTTCCAAATCCGCAGCACACTCCCCGGGAGCCTCCAGCCCTGCCTGCTCCAGGGAATTCTCAAGGGACAGGGACAGATGATGAATGAGACACAGAATTAATGAACCACACAATGGGCATTATCCCAACCATAAGGCTGGCTGGCCTTGTGGGTTTTTGCTTTTGCTCCATCGGTTTCAGCTTTTAATAAATTTAAAAATGGCAAAATTAGCATTTCTACTATCTTTCTTCAAAAACATAAATAAAATTAACAGGTCACCTCTACTCTGTTCTCTGAGTTAAGCACGGTTCATTTTTTAGTTCTTTTCCTCAACATCCCATCATTCCTCTCAAGCCAGCCCTACTTTGGAAATAGCACTGATGATATTTTTATTTCCCTTTGTCACCAATTATAAGGCACCAGCAGATACCGCAGGCTGCCTTCTTTGTTTAAACTGGCCCTGCTAATTTGATGAGCTCTCCGGCCTTCAGCTTTTTCTTCAGTGTGTTATCTGGGTATTATATTTCTCCTACCCAGGTGCTGAATGTGCTTTCCCTGACGAGTAATTCACAGCTGCAGATTTGAAGTGTATTCAGGATGGACTTTCTTAAGCACCGCTTACAAAGCTCTCAAATCCTTTTTAGTCATTTGAGGTAACATTGCGCATTTAGAAAACCTGGGGCTCAAGAAAGAAGGTTAATCCAGGGCTGGAAGACCTGAAAGGAGGCGAAACAAGCGTGCAGACCCACCACGCCACGGCCGCAGAACAGGAGGCTCAACCCCAGGTGACCACGTGCAGAGAAGAGCACATTCAAAACTAACTGTCACGGCAGAGCCAGTCTGCTCAGATCCCAGAGCTCAGCACAGACTCTTTATCTATAATTGCTTAAAGTGTTAAAAGTATTTATTTAGGGGCCCAAAACATACATTTAGAAATCTGGCTATCCAAATATACCAGCACAAGGGAGCTTTTGGAAGTCAGAACAAGGCAAAGCACAAGCATGTATGTGCATGCTCTGTGTGTGTGTGTGTGTGTGTGTGTGTGCACGTGTGATGTATTGTTACAGCAGAATTGACCAGGAACAGACCGAGAGGCACAGGAAGTAAGAACAAAACAGGTTTATATACGCCGGCGGTCTCAGAGGGGATTTTTCTCCCAAATTCTGAGCCCCGAACAAAGAATGTAGCAGTCTTTTATACATTTTGGTTAAAGCGGGGTGGGGCACAGTTACAATGATGAGGAAGTGGGACACAGTTACAATGAGGTTATCTTGCTGGGGGGGTGGGCAGGGTCTCCATCCACCTTGGCGCCTGCAAACGGTTTACAGAGGCAAGAGTGACAGCTATTTGGGGAGACAGCAGGGAGATTTGTCAGTGGAGTTTTCTACTTCAGTATGGCAACGAAAAAGAAGACAAACTCTGCAAAATAATTTAAGGAGGTTTATTCTGAGACTAATTTGAGGACCATGGCCTGGAGCCATGCCCAAGAAGCCTTGAGCAAGTGGACTTACCATGGCTGGGTGACAGTTTGGTTTTATACATTTCAGGGAGACGGGGATTACAGGTAAAGCCATAAATCAATACATGGAAGGCATACATTGGTTTGGTCCAAAAGGCAGGACATTTCCAAATGCAGGCTTCCAAGTCATAGGTGGATTTAGGGATTCTTTAGCTGACAATTGGCTAAAAGAGTGGGGCTTTGTCCAAAGACCAGGAATCAGCAGAAAGAAATGCCTGAATTAAGATAAGGGTCTTCTATCCTTCATGTGATGCTATCCAGGAATCAGGTCAGGAAGTAAACCACATCACAAAAACCTGTTTGCTGAGATTTTATCATTTGTATGTGTGACTCAACAGGCCCTCTTAGAAAGCAATTTTTTGGCCAAAGAAAAAGATCAGAGTTCAGCCCTCAGGTATTACATGAATTCAGCTTCCAATTCATGTCAAAACTGATTACATGTTTTACAACTTTTTTCCTCAAATCATTCCTCTGTGTAGGAAGTGACATGTCATTTTGTCCTGCTTCAGGACCCTTGTACCTGCTGTTTCTTCTACCTGTAAAGAAGTGCTCGTTGTTCAGGTCTCAGCTAATCAATAAATTTCTCAGAAAGAAAGACCTTTTAAGTTTCTCAAATCTCAAATATAATGCCCCTTATGTGCTAATTTTTATAACAATTTCTGATGTTTTATGTATTTTATGTTTCTTCCACAAAACTGTGTATTTCATTAGGGGCAGGAGCCTATTCTGTTTTGTTTCTTCCTACATCCCCATCACCTAGAAATATCTAACAAATTGTATTTCTGAATGGAAATGTAGAAGATCTGGAGGAATTAGAAATGGGGAAGTAGGAATGGATATAAAAAATGTTTTAGAGGCTGGGCGC
>NW_012149285.1:7896711-7899640 GCF_000956105.1 Propithecus coquereli
GCTAGAGAAAAAGTAATACAGCCTGAGGTCATCGTCACACAGCAAAACAACACACTACGTTAATTAGCTGGTAGCCCATCTCTCCAGATTCCCCTCATCATCTCCTTCTCTGTCCCAACAGCGACTTCTAAGGCTTTCATTATTCTCCCCAAATCACATGGTATTGGCCAGTGTTACCTGTTGCAGACAACGGACAACAGAAAACTCTGCCTAATTGGAAGTAGATAAAGCTCTGCTAAGTCTATAAACGATTCACGAAATTGCTGGAGGGCTGAAGAACAAATTCTAGGCTAAGGGTCCAGGAATAACTCCCACAGCCACAACATGGACCTAAGCCACCAAAGGAGCTTCTGCCTCTTCCATGATCAGGAGCTTTCAAATCAGCAATACGCACCCTCACCTGAGCGCAGAAGTGTGCCACTTCTGCCGTAATCTGCGCGGGAAAGCGGGTGTTCTCTGTTCTGCCTGCTTCTCCTCATAACTCTGTTCCAAATCAGTCTTTCACATTATATTAAACTGAAGAGCCGAAAACAGATGTCTAGTCCATCAGAACAAGTGCAGCTGGGTGATGTAGTTTGGGGGCCGATTCTGTTACCAAAAGCTCAGCACTTGTCCATGAGGCCGAATCAGAAGAACAAGGACAAGTAGTTGAAAAGAAGGAAAGAGATTATTTAGTACTTTCCTGGCAGAGGAAGAGAAGTGGTAGACCTTCCCATCTCAAAATCCAAATTTCCTAAACAGAGGCAGAAATACAGAGCTTTTAAAGGGAGGGCGCCTTAGTTCTAGGCTGTTGTGATTAGCTATGCTAATCCTCCCCTCTCTGCCAAAGACAAAGCCTGTGACCTCAGCCAGCTGCCCACCTGGGGGGCCAGCCCTACCTGGGAGTTATCACTTTTAACAAAGGATTTCACCTGCCTCGGGGATGCAGGCCAGGCTGCAGGGCCCAAAAAGAGTGGGGGAAGTTTTAAAGAGACAAAATCTGCCCCACCCCCAAGCCCTTCCCCCTGTTAAAATTCTACATTGGTAAAGCAGGATTTATACTGTGAGAGACAATAGAAATGTGGAAAGGGCATTCAAACTGTGGGAGGTGGCCAAAAACGACACATAGTCAAAGTACTGGATTGCCTCATTGTCAGTACGCTGTCATTACTGCCGGTTTCACAGATGTCCTCTGCACTGCAGAGAAGAAATGGCATTTCCCCAGATCCCCTTCCCTATACAATCCTGGCCACTTAGTACCCGCCAATGAGAGGTACTCGGGTAGGGTTTTTCCAGGTGGAGGGGAAGGGAAAACTATTATTCTCTGGAGGCAACTGCAGCCAGGGGTGAAGGTAGATACAGAATTTGCAGCAGTTTAAGAAAAACTCACTTACTTATGCAGACCAGGCTATTTGGTCAGATGTTTCTAAAGGCTTTTGAGATTTCTGGCAGTTTCGTGCTACTGTTGAGAATCTTGTTTTGTAACTGAAGGCTGAGATTTTTCATGTTGGCTACTTTACCTTCATTCTCTTAGCATTTCCAATATTTGTATAAACTTCTAATTCCCTGAAGTAAAATCCTTCATTCTTGGATTTGAATAACTTTTGTTTTTCCTATTGAACCTGATACATTCACCTTCCACCATTTTCCCCCATAATTTCAACAATGCACAGCGAATAATCTCATTTCCTATTTTGCAGAAAACAGAGGCTATTTAGAAAATTTACTGACCTGATGTCGATTATCATATACCCATTTACGTGCCATTTTAGCTCTCTCCCTGCTATCCATAAAGGATGGGATGTTCCTTTTCCTGTTGAAGGTTTATTAACTCTTCCATTATTCCATGATCCTTTAGTCTCTCTTTCTCTCTTCTGCATCCTTGTGGTTTGTCCTTCTGCCTGTACTGTCCCTCCTCTCCTTCTTTAGCTCTTTTTTTAAAATCAGACAGTCATGTAAAAATATCTCCCATATTAAACCCAAATACACAGACAACCCATCATATTGGTCAGGAAGGATAAGGTATGCTTTGGAAACAACTCAAAAATATCAATGTCCTAGAACAAAAGAGCTGCACGTCCCACTCACCCACGTGTCCATTGTGCCTGGTCACAGAGCTCTGCTCCTCCCGAGGACCACGGTGGCTTGGCCATGCTAACACAAGGCCTCAGGGTTGAATGCTGCAAGACCCAGGACATGGAGAATCGTGCGCCAGTTCTAAACTCTTCTTCCCAGAAGCAACACATGTCACTTCCATTCTTATCTATGGCCAAAAAGTCACAGGGCCACATCTAAATTCGGGGATCAGAAAGGGCCATCTGACTGTGGCTGGAGTAAGAGGGGTTCTCCGAGTGCTGGTGAGCACGAGTGAGCTCCACCACAAGCACACCCTCCTGCCCTACACGAACTGCTGCAGTCAGTGGTCTGCCTTGTACCACCTGATTTTCCTTTTATCTTTTGTTTTCCAAAAAAAAACTAATGTCAAGTTTTGTTTTGGTTTGGTTTGGTTTATTTTTGAAACAGAAATGTAGACGGCAATCACTTTCTTTTTGAGGGTTGTTCAAATATCCAACGATGCTGTTGAGAAATCCCACGCTATTCTTGTTCTTCGTCCTGTATACTACAGATATGGGTTTTTATTTTCCTCTCCAGTTTTTTAAAGTTACTGTCTTTACTCCTAGTGTTCTAAAATTTTATGATACGGACTTTTTGTTAACAGTTTTTCTTTTTTAATGATGTGGGTCTTTTCTTATTCATTGTGTTGGGTGTTTTCTTATTCATTGTGTTGGGTGTTCGATGGTCCTTTCAACTTGAACTTTTAAAAAATTATTTAATAATGTTCTTCCATATGTTTTCTCAGTTCTCTGAGTTTCTGAAATTTATATTCATCTTAGATGCTTTCTTTTGCCTCTTTTATATCTTCAACTCTCTGTCTTTTTCTGAGAAACTT
>NW_012149285.1:7899775-7900099 GCF_000956105.1 Propithecus coquereli
TAAACAGAATTACCTATACTTGTCATTTTCCCACCTCCCTTCTAACAGGCATGTTATAAAAATATCTGAACTTCATTGGGATATTGGGTAATCATTATGTGATTCTCCCCATGCATATGGTATTGGTAAATAAACCTGTATCTTATTAATCTGCTTTAATCGTGAGTTGATCTTTCAGCGAACTTTCAGGGGAAAGGACAAATTTCCCCTCACCCCTACATAAGGAACTACACTTGTCAACAAATTTCAATTGATCATTGAGATAAAGAGTTTTTTCCTACGGAGCGACTTTGGTTCTTACGCGAAGTTTGTTGGAGAAAACCT
>NW_012149285.1:7900149-7906565 GCF_000956105.1 Propithecus coquereli
AAAAAATTATTTAATAATGTTCTTCCATATGTTTTCTCAGTTCTCTGAGTTTCTGAAATTTATATTCATCTTAGATGCTTTCTTTTGCCTCTTTTGTATCTTCAACTCTCTGTCTTTTTCTGAGAAACTTGCCTTTATCTCTTAACACTTCTGTGAAGATTTAGTATCTTTCATAATATTCTCCATTTATAAAATTACTTATTCTATTGATGCTCCTTTTCATGGCATTTGTTCTGATTTCACGGGTGGATTATCTTACATTTCTGATGTTCCATGGGTACATCAGTGATTCTGGTAAAGCTTACTTTTGTTCTCTGTATGCTCTTTTTTGTCTAAATTCTTTTTTTCTGTTCATTTTCTTTGATTTTTGACCTTTATATTTAGAAGCTTTCCTTAAAATATTATTTTAATCTTGTTGTCAGTTCACTTAAGAGTGAACATTAAGATGCCTTTAGGAAACTCTGCGTGCAGGGGCAGCTCTTGACAAGAGGTAAACTTCACTGTGGAATGTTTAAGCAAGAACCTTAGAATCTTGCTAGGAAACCCTCTGACTGCAAGTAACTATAAGTCTTTTTCTGTTCCGGTCGTCATTTTACTCAGACACCTGCCTTGCTGGTGTAACCCTGAGTGTCAGTGTTTTAGTTCTCTAACGATGTCTAACAAATTAGCCCAGAACTTAGGGGTGTCAAATTATATTTTTTATCTCACAGTTTCTGTGGTCAGGAGTCTGGATGCAGCTTAGCTGGGACTTCTGGCTCTGAATCTCTCGTAAGTAGGATAAGCAACATCCGGTTTTCCCAGAACTTAGTGTTAGCCCCCAAATTCCTGTGCCCTGGGAAACTCCTCAGTCCTGGGGAAACCAAGACATGTGGTCATCCTGCAAGCCTGCAGTCATCTTAAAGCTCAGCTGGGAAGGGTCTCTTCCTACCTCACTCACGTGGTGCTTGGCAGGACTCAGTTCCTCGCAGGTGGTTGGAGAGAGGTCTCCCTTAGCTCCTTTCTCTGTGGGTCCCTCCACAGAGCTTGCTTCACCAGACTAAGCAAACTAGAAGTCAAGTGAAAGTGCCCCGTGAGTCCTGGCAAGACAGAAGTCACAGCTTTGTCACTTACCATAGGGGAGACATCCCATCCCTTTACCGTATTCTACTTGTTAGAGGGGGGTCATCAGGTGCAGGCTGCACGCAAGGGAGGAAATCACAAAAGGGCTTAAGTACGAAAAAGTGGGACTAGCGAGTGCATGTCAGAAGATGCCCACTGCAGAGCTGCAGGTGGGGATGGAGCTGGGTGGGGAGGACGTTCAAGGTCGACTGTCCCTGAACTCACGGGATTTCAACGTTGCCCCCGCTAGGTGCAAAAATCTCTCTAATTTGACTCCACCAGAGAGTGAAATACCTGTGTTCTACAGATGTCGGGAGAGTGTGGTGTCCTCCACGCAGGGTGGGAATGAGACCCAGCAGTGAAAACATCCAATGCACATGTTCAGCCAGTGACCCGGACCTCAGATGCGCTCCTTCCTTCAACCCGTGAGCCTCTCTGCGCTCCGCAGCACACACTGCCTGCCATGGCTGCTATCGTGAGCACCCCCCACCAGCACTGGGCTTCCAGCGTTCCCCTGTAGTCATTTTCCTCTCCTTGAACCAACTTCCGTCTGCCTGCATTTAGTCCAGTCTTTCGCTGCCCTTTGCTGTCTTATCAACCTCGCCCTGTGACCTTGTGCCTTTTTATACCCCTTTAATTGTAGAACAGTGGTGTAAACATGTGCTCAGTCCCTATTATTTCCTTAAAATCTATAATCCGCCCTCTTTTCAGCTCCACTGTCTCGCTTTCATTCGTGCATCTCCGATGCCTGGTCTAGACGCTACCACACAGTAGGCGTTTAAATCATTAGAGGAAGGCAGAGCAACACCACTCTCTGGGGTATCACGTGACCCAGAATAATCAGAAGAAATCTTGACAGAAAACACACCAGCAAGGAAACCAGAAAGTGTCATCCGCTGATTGTCCCCGAGTGTTAAGAAGAAAAATAAACAGGGTGAGGGAAGAGCTTTTTGTCTGTTTTGTTCACTGTCGTATCCCTGGGACCTCAGACGCTGACTGTCGGTGGGTAGATGCGGAGTGAATGTTTCGTGGAGTGCGTGGATGCAGTCGCGAACGTAAGTACACTGTGAAATCGAAACACTTGGACGTGAAGTGGCAATAGCTGGAGCACTTCAAGCTAGGCCATCAGCCACGGAGGTCCCCTTCTTTAGCTCTAAACACGGACAATGACGTGTGCCCAGGGATGCTGCTTTGAGGACATTCTGGGATACTGTACATCAATGCACTCGGACAAATTCTTCCGTCTAGTATTTCCTTAAATACATGTTTTCTAGTGAAAAAAATTACATTCGGAAAAAATTTGTTATCTTTTCATATTTTGTTACAAAATACAACTCCCAAATATCTCAGAATATGTCTTACCATAAGTCAGGTATGGACACCGAACATTTCCTTTCTCTAAGGATTGTGCACGTGTGTGTGCGTGAAAGGAGAAAGTTGTCACTTGTAAGGATTTTGGCCGTAAGTCCGAGGAGCCATGCCGTAGGGGGAGAGCCCGTCATGCTGGCCAGAGGGTTGTAGAAACATTTCTCCTTTCCCAGTAATATTAATAAGAGGTGATTTTTCCTGTTATCAGGGCCAATGTTCTCCTCTTACCCATTTAGGAGACAGGATACTTCCTCCGTCTAAGACTCTGCTGCGGTCCCTCCCCGCCACTGCTCCCAAGCTGACCACTTGCTGACCTGAGCAGTATAAGTCAAAGTTGGAGCTAATAAAAGCTGGCAGATACCTAAACTCTTAATTGAATCTCTAGGTCTTTATTGACTTTTCCCCCCTCATCCCTCCTCCTTCCTTCTTTCTATCCCTCTTATTTTAGAAAGAAGTTTTTCATTAGTGAATAGAAACTATTTAGGTGTCTGGCATCGCCAGGGTGGCAGTGATTGCATTGTGCGTTAACTTGAAAGTTCATCCCCAGCTTAATGGGCCTGAAGAGGAATGGTGCCCTTTGGTTAAACCATGAAGTCTGCCTGCTGCCTAAATAACCAATTCATCCTCATAGCAGATGGACGTCAAGGATATTCAACAGCAGATACACCCAAGGTCATGCCAATTAGTTATGGAGGAAAGCTTGACTGGAAGTTAATTTGAGATAAATAAACAGCCATCATTTCCCAAACCTGGGCCCACGATGAACACCTTATATAGTCAAAAGGCTTTGGAAAGACATCCAATGTCTTCCAGGGCATGTGGCATCCTGGGATGAATTCTTCCTAAAATGATGAATCCACTTGGAGGCATTATCATCACAGAGGGAAATTATAGACTTGACGGTTTCTCCTTAACTCTTTTGCTGCTGGTTTTTCTTCTTTATTTGCCTCACTGGACTCACTTGGGGTTGATAAACAGCTGTTGATTATTCATAACGCTCAAAAAGGAAACTACAAATGATGAGAAACGTGAAACGTTCGTTACATATTTAGTCCCAAGGTTGAGGCAGTGCTAAGCTTTGCAGGAAGTTGTGTACGCTACCTCTTCAACAACATCCTTCCAAAACTGAACATCAACATTCAGAGTTCGCAGGCAGCAGCCCCCACACACGTTCTCATCTCACATGAGAGGGCAGCTGTGAGATGCTTCACTCACACTTGCTATCTCCTGGAACTACTGACCCGCCTTTTTCAGACAGTTAGTTACCAACAACTCATGGCGACTAGTGATATGGGTAAGGCATTAGGAGGATATGTGATTGCTACTATAAAACTTTCCTTTGCCTTTCTGATATAAACAGGCTAGTGACATTGTCAGGTGCTGCTGCTCAGTGGCGTTACTTGCTGTCAAGATTGAGCGCATCTCCAGTTTCTCAGCAGCCAAGACCAGACCATGTGGAGGAGGATTTTCTAGAGTAGGTTTAATGCCCCAAGGGTTCTCGATTTCTTTAGTAGCATCGTAGATGAAGTGGGAAAACTTACCCACGGGAAAAGATCGCAGAAAATAGAGCAAGCCAGAGGAACTCTTTAAGGCCCAAGATCATGGAAAAGCTTGGCAGAAGGCAACGTCAGCAAGAACCCTCGCTACTTCTCCCCTTCATAGATGTGCCCTGCTGTGTCTACAGCCCAACTTGTGCTTAGGTTTTTCCATTTTGCTAGGAGCTCTGTTAGGCTAATTTGATATTTTAAAACTCTGTCGCCACTGTTCTGATTTAATAAGTAACTAATCAGTTCTGCAGTCTGTTGTGCCCTGCTGTTGCTAGCACAGCTAAAATAGGACATTTTGATTAATTTTTTTTGTTTCTGAGCAATATGTTCTGATAACTTCTAATATATTGACTCCAGAATATTTGAATGCACATTCTGAGTCTCATGTGCCTTATGGCAGGGGCTCAGTTATAGAGACAATACACTTCCAGGATGAAAATGTCATCAGTGTATAACATGCATGTTAATACCCTGGCAAAGCTCAGAGCACGAATATTCAGAGCAAAGGACAGTGAAACATTTTCCTGAATAAGCATCTCAACAATAGAACATCCTATGGAGTTTCAGGAGATTTTCCCAAAAGGAAATGACTTTACAATACATCGATGTTCCTCTTACTGTCGTGATCACTCCTCTTCTCCCAAACATTCTACCACTTTAGAGCCAGTCACTCACTGCCTCTTGTCCTGTTCTGAACATTATGCTCTCCATATGGACGCCCCATCACGAGTTTGTTATAGTCCCGTTCTCAGGATACCCAAAATAAAAAGAAAAACTATATACTTGATCAGTGTGGAAGTTATCGTCATATTGCAAGTAATCATTCATTTTAATTTTAAGTTTTAGCCATGATTCCTTTAAACATCCAACTACGCTAGTTATCTTTAAACACGTTTCAGTTTATGGAAATATAATATACATTCTTATGTTCAAAATACAGGCATAAAAAAATACAGGCATTGCATAAAATAAGGTGAATTATACATTAGATGATATAATAATGATAATGGCTTACATATGTTTAAGATTTACGTGCAGAAGTCTATCTTGCAATGTTTTGCAATCATGGATGGCTCATTGGTTTGCTCAAAATGCCTGGCTGTTACCTTTCCCTATTGAGTGACGCTGAGTTTACCCTTTAATGAGGTAAAAAAACAAAAACAAAACAAACAAACAAAAAATCACTTGTGATGATATGTTGCATTAAATAGAGAAACACAAATCTTTGCTTGGGTCACTCTTGCCAGAAGAAAGACCATTGGTAGAAACCATCTCACTCTCTCAGCTTCAGTGAACAAGAGACTGAACTTTGGAAGGGACATGCCTCCAGCAATGGAAGAGCGTGGGCCACAGGGCACCTCAGAACACTCTGAAAACGGGGTAGCCTTCACAGAGTGTGTCCCTTACTTCCTGCACATGAGCCATGAGCCCTTATACAGGTGACATGCACTTCTGGACTGACATACACACACATACAAGGGGGTAAATAAAGCTAAGAAATACTGGTTAAATGAACTTATTTATACTGCAGAACTCCTCATAGCTTCAAGGTACCATCATGAATCTTCAAAAAGATGACAGAAAATTCAGCTTTTGTGTTAAACAAATTTGGCTCTTTCTCTCTCATTCTGTCTCTCTCTCTCTCCCCCACCTCCCAAGCATCTGAATGACTAATTTTCTTTTGAATCTTACTCTGGGAAATACTGTTTTAGACCATTTGAACATTTTCAGAATTAAACATACAATAAAATTTATTGAACACTTGATTTGGTTATTTAAGATAATCCGCATCTTGTTAAAAAATGATAATCAAATAACTTAAAACGAACAGCAGCATAAAACAGATTCTTTTTAATGACATACGGGACTAGGCCCCGGAAAGCAACCAAGAGGATATGGACCTTACCCTGTGTTTCTCACAGAAATAATATCTAGCCTATGATCTTGGTGGTTGTTAAGAAGTCCACATTTGATGGGTTTCATACCAGAGGAAAATAGCACTCATTCTTAGAAAGGCAGTATAGTGTTAGTAACACCTGAAGTTATAAGACTAGAGCTGAAATGCCGGCACTATCAAAGCTTGAACAGGGGATTCCGGGAAGATAATATTACATACAATACAGGACTGTTGCAAGAATTAAATGAGATGATAGATACGTGAATGTACTTGGTTAACCCTAAAGCACCATAGTAAGATTTTCTCAAACTGATGTTCATGGATACACCCAGGAGATCACTCTAATTTTTGTTAGATTTCAAGTTTTATTCAATGATAATCTTGCAAAGTTTACTTTTTACAGAATTCATAGACTTTACTTTTACTCTACCTATTTTACAGCGATCCTTTTTTATCAGAAGACGTTTTCAAAGTAAACGATCTTGTTTTCTTAAGTCCACGTTTCT
>NW_012149285.1:7906615-7915797 GCF_000956105.1 Propithecus coquereli
TTTCTGAAATTTATATTCATCTTAGATGCTTTCTTTTGCCTCTTTTATATCTTCAACTCTCTGTCTTTTTCTGAGAAACTTGCCTTTATCTCTTAACACTTCTGTGAAGATTTAGTATCTTTCATAATATTCTCCATTTATACAATTACTTATTCTATTGATGCTCCTTTTCATGGCATTTGTTCTGATTTCACGGGTGGACTATCTTACATTTCTGAGTGTATCCATGGGTACATCAGTGATTCTGGTAAAGCTTACTTTTGTTCTCTGCATGCTCTTTTTTGTCTAAATTATTTTTTTCTGTTCATTTTCTTTGATTTTTGACCTTTATATTTAAAAGCTTTCTTTAAAATATTATCTTAATCTTGTTGTCAGTTCACTTAAGAGTGAACATTAAGATGCCTTTAGGAAACTCTGTGTGCAGGGGCAGCTCTTGACAAGAGGTAAACTTCACTGTGGAATGTTTGAGCAAGAACCTTAGAATCTTGCTAGGAAACCCTCTGACTGCAAGTAACTATAAGTCTTTTTCTGTTCCGGTCGTCATTTTACTTAGACACCTGCCTTGCTGATGTAACCCTGAGTGTCAGTGTTTGGGGAGCCTGTTTTAGTTCTCTAACAATGCCTAATAAATTAGCCCAGAACTTAGGGGTGTCAAATTACATTTGTTATCTCACAGTTTCTGTGGTCAGGAGTCTGGACGCAGCTTAGCTGGGACTTCTGGCTCTGAATCTCTTGTAAGTAGGATAAGCAACATCCGGTTTTCCCAGAACTTAGTGTTAGCTTCCAAATTCCTGTGTCCTGGGAAACCCCTCAGTCCTGGGCGAACCAAGACATGTGGTCATCCTGCAAGCCTGCAGTCATCTTAAAGCTCAGCTGGGAAGGGTCTCTTCCTACCTCACTCACGTGGTGTTTGGCAGGACTCAGTTCCTCGCAGGTGGTTGGAGAGAGGTCTCCCTTAGCTCCTTCCTCTGTGGGTCCCTCCACAGAGCTTGCTTCACCAGACTAAGCAAACTAGAAGTCAAGAGAAAGTGCCCCGTGAGTGCTAGCAAGACAGAAGTCACAGCTTTGTCACTTACCATAGGGGAGACATCCCATCCCTTTACCGTATTCTACTTGTTAGAGGGGGGTCATCAGGTGCAGGCTGCACGCAAGGGAGGAAATCACAAAAGGGCTTAAGTACGAAAAAGTGGGACTAGCGAGTGCATGTCAGAAGATGCCCACTGCAGAGCTGCAGGTGGGGATGGAGCTGGGTGGGGAGGACGTTCAAGGTCGACTGTCCCTGAACTCACGGGATTTCAACGTTGCCCCCGCTAGGTGCAAAAATCTCTCTAATTTCACTCCACCAGAGAGTGAAATACCTGTGTTCTACAGATGTCGGGAGAGTGTGGTGTCCTCCACGCAGGGTGGGAATGAGACCCAGCAGTGAAAACATCCAATGCACATGTTCAGCCAGTGACCCGGACCTCAGATGCGCTCCTTCCTTCAACCCGTGAGCCTCTCTGCGCTCCGCAGCACACACTGCCTGCCATGGCTGCTATCGTGAGCACCCCCCACCAGCACTGGGCTTCCAGCGTTCCCCTGTAGTCATTTTCCTCTCCTTGAACCAACTTCCGTCTGCCTGCATTTAGTCCAGTCTTTCGCTGCCCTTTGCTGTCTTATCAACCTCGCCCTGTGACCTTGTGCCTTTTTATACCCCTTTAATTGTAGAACAGTGGTGTAAACATGTGCTCAGTCCCTATTATTTCCTTAAAATCTATAATCCGCCCTCTTTTCAGCTCCACGGTCTCGCTTTCATTCGTGCATCTCCGATGCCTGGTCTAGACGCTACCACACAGTAGGTGTTTAAATCATTAGAGGAAGGCAGAGCAACACCACTCTCTGGGGTATCACGTGACCCAGAATAATCAGAAGAAATCTTGACAGAAAACACACCAGCAAGGAAACCAGAAAGTGTCATCCGCTGATTGTCCCCGAGTGTTAAGAAGAAAAATAAACAGGGTGAGGGAAGAGCTTTTTGTCTGTTTTGTTCACTGTCGTATCCCTGGGACCTCAGACGCTGACTGTCGGTGGGTAGATGCGGAGTGAATGTTTCGTGGAGTGCGTGGATGCAGTCGCGAACGTAAGTACACTGTGAAATCGAAACACTTGGACGTGAAGTGGCAATAGCTGGAGCACTTCAAGCTAGGCCATCAGCCACGGAGGTCCCCTTCTTTAGCTCTAAACACGGACAATGACGTGTGCCCAGGGATGCTGCTTTGAGGACATTCTGGGATACTGTACATCAATGCACTCGGACAAATTCTTCCGTCTAGTATTTCCTTAAATACATGTTTTCTAGTGAAAAAAATTACATTCGGAAAAAATTTGTTATCTTTTCATATTTTGTTACAAAATACAACTCCCAAATATCTCAGAATATGTCTTACCATAAGTCAGGTATGGACACCGAACATTTCCTTTCTCTAAGGATTGTGCACGTGTGTGTGCGTGAAAGGAGAAAGTTGTCACTTGTAAGGATTTTGGCCGTAAGTCCGAGGAGCCATGCCGTAGGGGGAGAGCCCGTCATGCTGGCCAGAGGGTTGTAGAAACATTTCTCCTTTCCCAGTAATATTAATAAGAGGTGATTTTTCCTGTTATCAGGGCCAATGTTCTCCTCTTACCCATTTAGGAGACAGGATACTTCCTCCGTCTAAGACTCTGCTGCGGTCCCTCCCCGCCACTGCTCCCAAGCTGACCACTTGCTGACCTGAGCAGTATAAGTCAAAGTTGGAGCTAATAAAAGCTGGCAGATACCTAAACTCTTAATTGAATCTCTAGGTCTTTATTGACTTTTCCCCCCTCATCCCTCCTCCTTCCTTCTTTCTATCCCTCTTATTTTAGAAAGAAGTTTTTCATTAGTGAATAGAAACTATTTAGGTGTCTGGCATCGCCAGGGTGGCAGTGATTGCATTGTGCGTTAACTTGAAAGTTCATCCCCAGCTTAATGGGCCTGAAGAGGAATGGTGCCCTTTGGTTAAACCATGAAGTCTGCCTGCTGCCTAAATAACCAATTCATCCTCATAGCAGATGGACGTCAAGGATATTCAACAGCAGATACACCCAAGGTCATGCCAATTAGTTATGGAGGAAAGCTTGACTGGAAGTTAATTTGAGATAAATAAACAGCCATCATTTCCCAAACCTGGGCCCACGATGAACACCTTATATAGTCAAAAGGCTTTGGAAAGACATCCAATGTCTTCCAGGGCATGTGGCATCCTGGGATGAATTCTTCCTAAAATGATGAATCCACTTGGAGGCATTATCATCACAGAGGGAAATTATAGACTTGACGGTTTCTCCTTAACTCTTTTGCTGCTGGTTTTTCTTCTTTATTTGCCTCACTGGACTCACTTGGGGTTGATAAACAGCTGTTGATTATTCATAACGCTCAAAAAGGAAACTACAAATGATGAGAAACATGAAACGTTCGTTACATATTTAGTCCCAAGGTTGAGGCAGTGCTAAGCTTTGCAGGAAGTTGTGTACGCTACCTCTTCAACAACATCCTTCCAAAACTGAACATCAACATTCAGAGTTCGCAGGCAGCAGCCCCCACACACGTTCTCATCTCACATGAGAGGGCAGCTGTGAGATGCTTCACTCACACTTGCTATCTCCTGGAACTACTGACCCGCCTTTTTCAGACAGTTAGTTGCCAACAACTCATGGCGACTAGTGATATGGGTAAGGCATTAGGAGGATATGTGATTGCTACTATAAAACTTTCCTTTGCCTTTCTGATATAAACAGGCTAGTGACATTGTCAGGTGCTGCTGCTCAGTGGCGTTACTTGCTGTCAAGATTGAGCGCATCTCCAGTTTCTCAGCAGCCAAGACTAGACCATGTGGAGGAGGATTTTCTAGAGTAGGTTTAATGCCCCAAGGGTTCTCGATTTCTTTAGTAGCATCGCAGATGAAGTGGGCAAACTTACCCACGGGAAAAGATCACAGAAAATAGAGCAAGCCAGAGGGACTCTTTAAGGCCCAAGATCATGGAAAAGCTTGGCAGAAGGCAACGTCAGCAAGAACCCTTGCTACTTCTCCCCTTCATAGATGTGCCCTGCTGTGTCTACAGCCCAACTTGTGCTTAGGTTTTTCCATTTTGCTAGGAGCTCTGTTAGGCTAATTTGATATTTGAAAACTCTGTCGCCACTGTTCTGATTTAATAAGTAACTAATCAGTTCTGCAGTCTGTTGTGCCCTGCTGTTGCTAGCACAGCTAAAATAGGACATTTTGATTAATTTTTTTTGTTTCTGAGCAATATGTTCTGATAACTTCTAATATATTGACTCCAGAATATTTGAATGCACATTCTGAGTCTCATGTGCCTTATGGCAGGGGCTCAGTTATAGAGACAATACACTTCCAGGATGAAAATGTCATCAGTGTATAACATGCATGTTAATACCCTGGCAAAGCTCAGAGCACGAATATTCAGAGCAAAGGACAGTGAAACATTTTCCTGAATAAGCATCTCAACAATAGAACATCCTATGGAGTTTCAGGAGATTTTCCCAAAAGGAAATGACTTTACAATACATCGATGTTCCTCTTACTGTCGTGATCACTCCTCTTCTCCCAAACATTCTACCACTTTAGAGCCAGTCACTCACTGCCTCTTGTCCTGTTCTGAACATTATGCTCTCCATATGGACGCCCCATCACGAGTTTGTTATAGTCCCGTTCTCAGGATACCCAAAATAAAAAGAAAAACTATATACTTGATCAGTGTGGAAGTTATCGTCATATTGCAAGTAATCATTCATTTTAATTTTAAGTTTTAGCCATGATTCCTTTAAACATCCAACTACGCTAGTTATCTTTAAACACGTTTCAGTTTATGGAAATATAATATACATTCTTATGTTCAAAATACAGGCATAAAAAAATACAGGCATTGCATAAAATAAGGTGAATTATACATTAGATGATATAATAATGATAATGGCTTACATATGTTTAAGATTTACGTGCAGAAGTCTATCTTGCAATGTTTTGCAATCATGGATGGCTCATTGGTTTGCTCAAAATGCCTGGCTGTTACCTTTCCCTATTGAGTGACGCTGAGTTTACCCTTTAATGAGGTAAAAAAACAAAAACAAAACAAACAAACAAAAAATCACTTGTGATGATATGTTGCATTAAATAGAGAAACACAAATCTTTGCTTGGGTCACTCTTGCCAGAAGAAAGACCATTGGTAGAAACCATCTCACTCTCTCAGCTTCAGTGAACAAGAGACTGAACTTTGGAAGGGACATGCCTCCAGCAATGGAAGAGCGTGGGCCACAGGGCACCTCAGAACACTCTGAAAACGGGGTAGCCTTCACAGAGTGTGTCCCTTACTTCCTGCACATGAGCCATGAGCCCTTATACAGGTGACATGCACTTCTGGACTGACATACACACACATACAAGGGGGTAAATAAAGCTAAGAAATACTGGTTAAATGAACTTATTTATACTGCAGAACTCCTCATAGCTTCAAGGTACCATCATGAATCTTCAAAAAGATGACAGAAAATTCAGCTTTTGTGTTAAACAAATTTGGCTCTTTCTCTCTCATTCTGTCTCTCTCTCTCTCCCCCACCTCCCAAGCATCTGAATGACTAATTTTCTTTTGAATCTTACTCTGGGAAATACTGTTTTAGACCATTTGAACATTTTCAGAATTAAACATACAATAAAATTTATTGAACACTTGATTTGGTTATTTAAGATAATCCGCATCTTGTTAAAAAATGATAATCAAATAACTTAAAACGAACAGCAGCATAAAACAGATTCTTTTTAATGACATACGGGACTAGGCCCCGGAAAGCAACCAAGAGGATATGGACCTTACCCTGTGTTTCTCACAGAAATAATATCTAGCCTATGATCTTGGTGGTTGTTAAGAAGTCCACATTTGATGGGTTTCATACCAGAGGAAAATAGCACTCATTCTTAGAAAGGCAGTATAGTGTTAGTAACACCTGAAGTTATAAGACTAGAGCTGAAATGCCGGCACTATCAAAGCTTGAACAGGGGATTCTGGGAAGATAATATTACATACAATACAGGACTGTTGCAAGAATTAAATGAGATGATAGATATGTGAATGTACTTGGTTAACCCTAAAGCACCACAGTAAGATTTTCTCAAACTGATGTTCATGGATACACCCAGGAGATCACTCTAGTTTTTGTTAGATTTCAAGTTTTATTCAATGATAATCTTGCAAAGTTTACTTTTTACAGAATTCATAGACTTTACTTTTACTCTACCTATTTTACAGCGATCCTTTTTTATCAGAAGACGTTTTCAAAGTAAACGATCTTGTTTTCTTAAGTCCACGTTTCTCAAACTGAGACCCATCACTGTTTTCTGGAGGTCTCTGAGAAATGAACTTACCTCAAATGGCTCTTGGAACACACAGTTTTGGGAATCACTGCTCTCCAATTAATACAGATACTACATTGTCAATGCAATGTTTAAGAGCAGCTGAGGAAGATGCTTGCTAACAGGGAAAATGGACCAACTGCCTCCACACTTTTTAAAGGACTTTACAAAGGTGTCGTGCAGAAATTTTAGTCTAAGAAGTCATTCCTGGGAGTTCGCATGATTGTTAAAAATGCAACATCAGTAAAGTACTCACTAATCAGAAGGAAGACGTATGGTAGGTCTATAATTCAACAAATTGATATAATTTAATTTAAAAACAGTACTGAAGAAATTAAGTATACAAATGACGACCTTAGATTATTCATATCATCAATGAAAGAGTTAAAATTTCTTTTCACAAATTTTAAATCAATTGCCACATTATGGACATGTCATCTTACGTTGAATGTCTGGGATTCCTCTGGCGTTACATGTAGTTTTTCTGTCCCCAAATGGGGCTTCATCTTTATGAGGTACACAGGCAGAATTCCAGTTAAGGGAGTCACTAGCTGCCCAGGGTTCTTGGCTCTGAGGCATCAGTGAAGCGAAGCTCTCTCCAGGTGGCGTCTATGTTTCTGCAGGTCTCCCGCTCCGGGTCTGTCTCCAGCAGGTGCAGTCCCCACAGTGCACAGGTTAGTCTCGGAGTACGATGAGGGACTTCGCAGAGGGTCCATGTCAACATTTTACACAGGCGTGTATGCCCTTGGGATCAGCCAATGACTTGCCGAATCCTTTAGAAGTTTTGAGGATTCTCGCAGTGAAAGGGAATCTTATGCCATTAATATTTACAAGTGAAAATATCAGGCACCACTCCTGGTCTGCAGCTTTGAGTCTCTTATCAACAGGCTCCTTGATGCTGACATATATCACTTTTTTTCTCTTTCTCAGTAAGGTTCAGGGCAGTATCCCCCTGAACTTCATAAGATCAAGTTATGAAAGATTAATAGACCTGAAGATTTCTAGTTAGCAGGAACTCTATTTTTTGAAAGTAAAATATATGAGGCTCCCAGGGATAGCATGTGCCTAGAACAGGTAAAATATTTGAATAAATGCAAACATTAGCCAGATTTAGACCCTTCTCTTGTTTGCATACTGATGTCATTTGCTGTTACAGTTTTAGTGAGCCTAAAGAGTTTGTTTTTTTGTACTAAGTCTCACAGATTAAAGGACCTCAATAGGGGAACAACAGATGATATTGCGATTAATTTTAGAGTCAGTTCATTTTGAAAATAATCACCTTAAATAAGGATATTATCACAACCATAAAAGCAATAATCAGGATGAAGCCTTTATTGAGCACTTACTGCATCAGGTCCTCGTTCAAGTGCTTTGAATTTTACTCACATAATAAATGCAATTTGCAGATAAAGAAACTATGGCATTGTTGGTAAAAAGTGTCAGATCTGGGGTTCAAACTCTTACAATCAGATTTCTCTTGGTTCTAAGCACCAAGACTCTGACCATAGCAAGATAAATTGGATTTTAAAGTTAGTGCACTCCAGTATTTAACTCGAGTATTTTAAAAATATTCTAGTATTTTACTCCAGTATTTAAAAGGTGATGGGCAGAGGAGAACAGTATTGCACTGAGAGACTGAGAAAGAGGACATGGTTCGATTTTTAATATTACCAATAATAGACACATGACTCAGGGAAGTCGTTTGACCCTCCGGGCCCCATTTTGCTCATTTGAAAAATGAAAGAGTTGGGTTAAATCTGGCATAGCAAATCCATGGTAAACATGCTAATCCCCTAGTCTTTCTTCTTATTATAAATCATTACCCACTCTTTTCTACTGAGTTTGAATGTAGTATTACAACCTTCTCAACTCAGCTTTCCAACTAATCTCTTTTGATTGATTGGAGCTAGTGTGTGAGATAAAGCCCAGTTTTCATCCCTGGATAATATGATATATAAGCTCTTTTCCAGTTCTAATACTAAACGGTTCTTTGTATTTAATAACATAATTATACAACTGGGGGAGAATCTGAGTGTTTGCTTAAAAGTAGGGGTGAGTAGAGAGATTTGCGGATGAATTGGGAGGGGAGGGAACTGAACACTGAGAAATATGAAGACACCATCTGAGTCCTGAAAAATATTTTCAAGGCTGATTCCTGCCTGTGCTTGAGCAGTAGGAAGCCTTCTCCAATGAGAAAATTTACTTCCCTATCTAGGCCCTGCTCAGCTTCTCAGCATGAAGCCAGAACACTGAATTTATTACTGGTACAATGAATTATTTCATTTAATCACAGGCGTGGATCTTGCTTTTGCATCTTCTCCCTAAGTGTTCCATTTCCTCTGTATGCAAGTGTGTTGTTATCCACAATCTCACATTTGCTTTCAGACCACATGCTAGCAAGAGCAGGAATGTTGTCCTCATGGTATTTCAACAGCCACATGTACTTAGCTTGCTAATAAATATTGTTCAATGATAGTAGAAAGAATAAAGAAAATGAGTAGGAGGAAAGAGATGAATTTTGATAGGGGCATGACTCAAGACACGGTTGTGTTTAATCTTACATATGACGAAAGGCTTACCGAGTTTAAAATTCTAAAATGAATTGTGTGTGCTCTTACTATTTTCTCTTTATAACAACCCTTACATCTCTGGATGGCCTCTGTTTTTAAGTCCCACGCAGCTGATACTTTACAGCAACGTTCCCTTTTCTCCCTCTCTGGGATGTCTCTCTCTTTGCGAAGAAAGCCAAGCGATAACCATG
>NW_012149285.1:7917232-7919303 GCF_000956105.1 Propithecus coquereli
TCCTCTAAGAACTGTAATCTGTAAGTAGCATAAGGGAAAAACTTAGAAATAATAAAAAATGCAATCACTAAAATGAGACTTCAATAGATAGATTTATCTATAGATTAGATAAATTAGAAGAGAAGATTGACAGAGTAAAAGATAGTTAAGTAAAAATATTCAGATAAAAGCACACAGAGGGTGGCAGAACCTCATGAGAGTCAAAAAAAGTTTAATATATGTGTAATTAGAACACCAGAAGGAGAACAAATATAATATATGAAAAAAATAGCAGCTGAGAATTTTTTTAAATGAATGAAAGAAATAAAAGCACATGTTTAAGGAGTTCTATAAATTCCATGCATAAAAATTTTACATAAAACCGCTTCTATGCATTTTGTTGCTAGCTGCTGAATACCAAAGGCAAATAGAACATACTGAAAACAGCCAGAAAAAAAGACACACGTTGCCATAAATGAGTAACAATAAGACCATCAGCTGCCTTTTAGTTATAAAATTACATATTTAAAATGATTAAAAAAAGGCCAAACTAGAATTCTCCATCCAGCAAGAATATCCTTCAGTACTTAAAAATGCAATGACTAAAATAAGACTTCAATAGACAGATTTATCAGTAGATTAGATAAATTAAAAGAGAAGATTGATAGAGTAAAGGATAGTTAAGTAAAAATATTCAGACAAAAGCACACAGAGGGTGGCATAATCTTATGAGAGTTAAAAAAGTGTAATATATGTGTAATTAGAACACCAGAAGGAGAAAAAAGTACAATATTATGTGAATTTCTGCTGCTTAATATGATGGAGTGGCATAAGACCATGTATCTGCTGTAAACAACAGTAAAGAGTAAACTGGACAAAGTGTGAGCCAACTATTGAAAACAATTTGTCTGTGGAAAGCAGCACAGGAAACCAATCCCCGAGAGAAAGGAAACTCATGAATTGAGCCCACTGATTGATTGCAATGGCTCTTTTCTTGAGCACCATTTTCCACCTACGGCAAAGTGAGCTGGAAAGAAGCTGGTGGTCCTTAGAGCTGAGAAGGTAGACATCAGAATTCATGGCAACTACAGAGTTTGGAATTTTCAGGGTGGTTCGCTGGAAATGCAGGAACTCTATGGAGAGGAATGTATCCAAGGAATGCAAGAAATCAAAATTAAATCTATGTTATTCACTATAGTAACAGAATGAAGAGGACAATCAAATGATCATATCAAGAGATGCATAAAAGTCACTTACAATTCAATGCACACATGAACTCTAAGTAAACTAAGAATGAAAAAATGCTTTCTCAAACTGACAAAGATTACAATAATAAACCCACAGCTAACATTATACTTAATGGTGAAATATTAAATAGTTTCCAGCTAAGATCAGACCATGATCAAGACAAGAATGTCTGCATCAATATTTCTATTCAGTATTTTGGTAAAGGTCTATTGTGATTTTTGTCTGATTGGTCTTAAGATCTCTCTGTGGAGAGTCACTATAAACCCGAGGAGTAGTCCACCTGGAGTCAGAACAAATCTCAAACTCTCACTTGCAGGAACTATCCTTTCAAGAGATTCCAAGTTTGATCTATTCAGTCCATGGAGCAATTTATACCCCAGGGCATTGTTGAAAACAGTAGTGCTCTATACTGGCAATCGGAGGAGCTCAACGGCTAGGTGCAATCAGGGAAAGAGACAGTCAAAGAGAGCCCTGGCCAAAACCAGTGTCATCCCAGGGGACTATGGCATATCCAAGGCTGGGCACCCTGAGGAGCAACCATCAGAGGCTTAATGCTGTGGCGAGAGGAAGAAGTCTCTGCTAAAATAATATAGTCAGTAGTTAATCAAATAAATGGCATATAACAAAACAATAACAGGCTGGGGGACAATATACAGAATTGTTACAATATATTCTCTAAAATGTTGAATTGTCAATAAAAAAATTTTTGAGGTATGCAAAGAAACAGAAAAGTTTAACTCATACACAGAAAAAAATTTAGGCAACAGAAACTGCCTATTAGACTGATTGGATGTTGGATTTAACAATGGAAACTTTGAAAGTAGCTGTTGTAAATATGTTCAAA
>NW_012149285.1:7919353-7921126 GCF_000956105.1 Propithecus coquereli
GGCCCCATTTTGCTCATTTGAAAAATGAAAGAGTTGGGTTAAATCTGGCATAGCAAATCCATGGTAAACATGCTAATCCCCTAGTCTTTCTTCTTATTATAAATCATTACCCACTCTTTTCTACTGAGTTTGAATGTAGTATTACAACCTTCTCAACTCAGCTTTCCAACTAATCTCTTTTGATTGATTGGAGCTAGTGTGTGAGATAAAGCCCAGTTTTCATCCCTGGATAATATGATATATAAGCTCTTTTCCAGTTCTAATACTAAACGGTTCTTTGTATTTAATAACATAATTATACAACTGGGGGAGAATCTGAGTGTTTGCTTAAAAGTAGGGGTGAGTAGAGAGATTTGCGGATGAATTGGGAGGGGAGGGAACTGAACACTGAGAAATATGAAGACACCATCTGAGTCCTGAAAAATATTTTCAAGGCTGATTCCTGCCTGTGCTTGAGCAGTAGGAAGCCTTCTCCAATGAGAAAATTTACTTCCCTATCTAGGCCCTGCTCAGCTTCTCAGCATGAAGCCAGAACACTGAATTTATTACTGGTACAATGAATTATTTCATTTAATCACAGGCGTGGATCTTGCTTTTGCATCTTCTCCCTAAGTGTTCCATTTCCTCTGTATGCAAGTGTGTTGTTATCCACAATCTCACATTTGCTTTCAGACCACATGCTAGCAAGAGCAGGAATGTTGTCCTCATGGTATTTCAACAGCCACATGTACTTAGCTTGCTAATAAATATTGTTCAATGATAGTAGAAAGAATAAAGAAAATGAGTAGGAGGAAAGAGATGAATTTTGATAGGGGCATGATTCAAGACACGGTTGTGTTTAATCTTACATATGACGAAAGGCTTACCGAGTTTAAAATTCTAAAATGAATTGTGTGTGCTCTTACTATTTTCTCTTTATAACAACCCTTACATCTCTGGATGGCCTCTGTTTTTAAGTCCCACGCAGCTGATACTTTACAGCAACGTTCCCTTTTCTCCCTCTCTGGGATGTCTCTCTCTTTGCGAAGAAAGCCAAGCGATAACCATGAAGAGGAGGCTTTAATGAGTCTGCTCGGATATGCGTTTAATCTTATAGAGGCCACGATTTTCTTACAGGGGGTCGTAAACAGGTTGTTTCCGAATGTGTCATCTTCTAAGTCCCAAAATAGCAGGCACCTGGGTAACGACTCAGAGATTCAAGAACCTGGCCCAGCTCATTATATCAACCAATGAAAAAGACAGACATGACAGGGTGTCTTTAGGAAAGCTGAGAGGAGCAAATAGCACCAAAAAAAGAATGGGAAATTTCGGCTTTTATATATGGTGGAGTAGTTTGTATCAGATGGATACTTTCCTGAGCACAACTTTCTAAATGCTGAATTAGAAGGACCCTGGAGAGAGCAGAACATATCGAGACGAGAAAAAAGTTTTTTGCTGCTTCCTCCATTTGGAGATTTTCCAGTGAATAGCCTGAGGCATAAGGGGCAAACAAAACAGAGGGCCAGGCCTTTGGGAAAACCATGGGATGGAGAAAATAAACTATGAAGGATCATGGCTAACTCATTACCAGGCTTACGGGGCCAAGATCATGGAGAAAAAGATGCTACAAAGATGTGAGAACAACGTCCTGCATGACTACTTGTTCTCATAGCTTTGCCGGATTCTGTGCCCCACAGGAGCAGGGAAAAACAAGGAGAAGAGAAAAACAGAAGATAAAATCTAAGGAGAGTTTTAATATATAATAATAGAGTATAATAGAGCAGAGAAGTAAAA
>NW_012149285.1:7926686-7931341 GCF_000956105.1 Propithecus coquereli
AAATGAAGTATGGATATATGCACGACTTGGATAAACCTGGAACACATCATGCTAAGTGAAAGACATTCATAAAAAAGACTATATATTACAGGGTTCCATTTACACGAAATACTTAGAATAGGCAAATCTACAGGGACAGAAAGTAGGTTAGTGTTTGCTTAGGTCTGGGGAGAATGCGGGTATATAGGACGATAGATAAAGGGTACTGAGCTTCTCTTTGAGTGGATAAAAGTGTTCCAAAATAGATTGTGGTGATGTCTGCATATACCTGTAAATATAATCAAATACATTGAATTGTATACCTTAAACTGTATGGTAAGAAAATTATATCATAATAAAACTGGATTAAAAAAACAACTGAAGCGAATTTATGTACTGAGGATCATAATAGTGGGCACATCCAGGGATGGCTACAGTTGAACTCAGCTTGCTATTTGGAGAGAGTTTTCAGGCCATGGGACAGTAAAGGGAAACACAAGCAGAGCATGGTGGTTTTCTTGAGCTAAGGAGATGAAACTGGAAGTCCCAAGAAATCAAGGAAGCTAGAGGTTTTAGGGTAGATTTTCAAAGAGAAAAACATGTGTACAGAGCACAAACTCCAGAGATCTTCCCAGGATCCTTTCCAGAAATTCGGCTGCGCACTGATCAGTGCGTGAATGTAAGGGAATTACCAGATGGTAGGGGAAGAATCACCTGAAAGGATGAGAGAAACAGTCTGGGGATATCACACTGGGCTGAAAATAGTGCTGTCCACATTAACCAGAGTGAAAAACTTAATAATTCATGGGGAATTGTTTAGAATACAAGAAAGGTCTTGACTTAGTAGTGGGAAATAATTAGCCCTCTCTAATTCCATCTAACAAATTAAAAACAAAAAACAAACCAAAACTGTTTCCAAGCAACTGGATCTCAGAGACATTTATAATATACAAAAATATCCATCATCTAACAAGGCAAAACTCACAGTGTCTAGCATCCAATTTAATATTGTCAGGCATCAAAGTATGCAGTAATATATGATCCATAAATAGGAGGAAAACACGCAGTTGACATGGAACTTGAATCACCAGATATAACAAAATTGGAAATTAAGGATATTGAAACAGTGATCATAACTGTATTCTCTTTGTTCACAAAGTTACGTAGAGACATGAGAGATAAAAAAAGACCAAGTAAAACTTTTTAAAGCAAAAAATAAAATGTCAGAGATGAAATATATACAAGATACTGTTAAAAGTAGATTATGTTAAGGTCATTAAGTATGAAATGTCCGATTTCCTTAAGTACTAAGTTTGACAGTTGATAGCCCTGATATTTCTCTTTGCCATTTCTTGTTTTATTTTTATTATGAAGGTACATCCTCAGTCTTGCAAATGCACATTTTGGCTTGTGATTATCTGTCAAATTTTTTTTTTAGACCAATTTTTGTGAAACCACAGATAAGTCAAAAATTTGTGTTATTTTCAGAAATTAGTTCCGTGGGGAAACAAATGCACAACACCTTGAAATATCAACAAGTGTTTGGAAAGAATGTGGCTAATGAATGCACAGTATGTCAATGGTTTGAGAAGTTCCATTCTGGTGATTTTAGTCTTGAAAATGAGCCATGTGGGCAACCTGAGACCAAAGTGGATAATGTTGAGCTGAAAGCTGTAGTGGAAGCGAAACCACCTCAACCTACATGTGAATTAGCAGCAAGGTTTGACGTCACTATTCCAACAATACTGGACCATTGGTAACAAATCGGCAAGGTAATGAATCTGGATAGATGGGTTCTGCATGAATTAAACGAGCATCAGCAGAGAAATCGTCTTGAACCTTGCCTTTCTTTGCTGTCAGGACATAAAGGTGAACCATTTCTACACTGTATTGTTATGTGTGATGAAAAATGGATTCTTTTTGACAATCTCTATCATTTGGCACAATGGGTGGATGAAGATGCAGTGCCAAAACACAATCCAAAACTGAATATTCATCAAAAAAACTAGTGGTATCTGTTTGGTGGTCCAGCACTGGTATTATCCACTGCAGCTTCATGAAACCTGGTGAATTGATGACAGCGGATGTCTACTGCAACCAACTGGATGCAACGATGAGGATGCTTGAGATTAAGCAGCTGAGATTGATCAATAGAGACAGGCCAATCCTCTTGCAAGAGAGCACTCGACCACATGTCACACAAACAACTCTGTTCAAACTACAGAGGCTGGATTTGGAAACCCACTGTCATCCAGGGTATTCACCAGACCTAGCACCAACTGGCTACCACTGCTTCCAGGCTTTGGACCATTTCTTGCAAGGAAAAATATTCAATTCTCAACAAGCTGTGGAAAACACCTTTCACAATTTCATCACTACTCGCTCTCCAGGATTTTTCGCTGCTGGCATAAACTAGCTACTGTTAAGATGGCAAAACTGTGTGGATAGTTTAGGTGCATACTTTGATTAATTGTACTGCTTCTTGTTTGAGGTATAATAAACTACACCTTTGATTCAAAATTGGACGTTTCATATTTAACGACATAATATATTGTAGAAGAAAGGATCAGTGAACTTGACATAGAAGTAGAAACTATCCAAAATAAACCAGAGGTTTAAAACAAAAATCTGAAGAAATGAAGACACTTTCATGAGTTGGTTGGGTCAAATCCAACCAGCATAATATATATGTGTAATTGGAGTCCCTGAAAGGTGGGGTAGAAGATATTTGAAAAAATAGTGACCCAAACATTTCCAAATTTAATGAAAAGTATAAATGCACAGAATCAAAATTTTCAGTGAACCTTATGTAGAAGAAAACTACATTAAGGCACATGATAATGAAATTGTACAACATAAATAATAAAAAGAAAATCTTAAAAAGCAGCCAGAAAAAAAGAACATAGATTGTACAGAGGAACAAATGTATCTCATTTTTTTCTTATTACTTAAATATCTTTAAAAGATAATTGCTTAAACAATAATAATAACAACATATTGTAGGGGTTATATAAATAAGTAATATATATGATAAGACCAAAGTGCTCAAAAGGGAAGAAATAAAATTATAATACTGTAAGGTTCTGGTACTATATGCGATTTGGTATAATATCACTTGAAAATGGACTTTGATAAGTTAAAGAAGTATTCTATAAATGCTAAAGAAATCACTAAATTAATAAGAAAAGAACTATAGCTAATGAATGGAAGAAATAAAATTGTCATAAAATATTCAATTAAAAATCCAAAAGAAGGCATTAAAATAAGTAAAAGGGACAGAGTACAGAGAGGAAAAATAGTAAACACGTATCAAGAAGATAGTCATATAACCGTATCAATAATCGCATTAAATGTAAATGGAACACACACCCCACTTCTAAGGTAGTGATTGTCAACTATATGATGCCTACAGAAAACACATTTTACATATAAAGAAACAAATAAAAAGGAGTAAAGTATTCTGTAAAAGTCAAACGTAACACAGGAGCTTCCAGATACATAAAGCAAATTTTACTAGAGCTAAGCAAAGAAATGAACAGCAGCATCATAATTGCTGGGGACCTCAACACCCTACTGTCAGAGCTCAACAAATCACCAAAGCAAAAACTAAATAAAGAAACAATGGACCTAAATCCCAAAATCTAAATCAAATGGACCTAACAGACATTTACAGAACATTCTACCCCAAAACTACAGAATATACATTCTTCTCAGTAGCACATGGGACATTCTCCAAGACTGATCATATCTCAGGCCACAAACAGACCTTAACGAATTAAAAAAAAACATGAAATCATACCATGTACTTTCTCAGACCACAGCAGAATAAAACTAGAAATCAATTACAAGAGAAGCACTCAAACCTACACGAAGTCATGGAAATTGAACAACCTGCCTATAGAACAATTACTGGGTCAAGAATAAGATGGACATCAAACAATTCTTTGAATTGAATGACAAAGGGGACACAAGTTATCAAAATCTTTGGAACACAGCAAAAGCATTTTCTCAGGGGAAAATCCATAGCCTTAAATGCCTACATCAAAAAGACAGAAAGATCACAAATTAAGAACCTATTGTTCTAGAAAAAGAGGAACAAACTGAACCCACAGCCAGCAGAAAAAAGAAGTAACGAAGGTCAGAGAAGAACTAAATGAACTGAAAAACAAAAAAAAAATACAAAGGATTAACAAAACTAAAAGCTGGTTCTTTGAAAAGTGAACAGAACTCTTGCTAGACTAAGCAAGAGCAAAAAAGAAAAGACCCAAATACGCTCGATCAGAAATGAAAATGGTGACATTACAGCTGGTACCACAGAAATGTAAAACATCATCTATGAATACTACATAAATCTCTATGCACATAAACTAGAGAACGTAAATGGACAAGTTCCTGGAAACACACAAGATCCCAAGACTCAACCACGAAGAAACAGAACTCCTGAACAGAGCAATAATGAACAGTGAGATCGAAACAGTAATTAAAAACCTCCCAATAACAAAAAAAGCCCAGGACCAGAAGGATTCACTGCTGAATTCTATCAGACCAACAGAGAAGACCTGGTACCCGTAATAAAGAAATTATTCCATAAAATCAAGAAGAAGGGAATCCTCCCCAATTCATTCTACAAAGCCAGTATCACCTTAATACCAAAGCCAGGAAAGGACACAACAACA
>NW_012149285.1:7932031-7943776 GCF_000956105.1 Propithecus coquereli
AGGCCTTGTATCCAGATCGTGTAAAGATTTTTCAAAATTCAATAATAAAAAAACAAACAACCCAATAAAAATACCAAAATATTTGAATAGCTACTTCACTGGAGAAGACATATGGATCATAAATAAGCATTTATAAATATGCTAAATCTCAGTAGTCAACAGAAACATGTAAATTAAGACCACAATGAGATACCCTACACATCTGTTAGTGTGTCTAAAATTCGAAACAGTGACCATGCCAAGTGTTGAGGAGGATGTGGTGTTACCAAAACTCTCATACTCTTGATGGAATGTAAAATAGCACAACCATTTTGGAAAACAGTTAGTTAGTTTTGTGAAAAGGTAAATGTTCACCTAACATATGGTCCAAAAATTCTACTCCTAGATTTTTGTCCAAGAGAAATGAAATCTATGCCCATACAAAGACTTATTTGCAAATGTTCATACTAGCTTTATATCTAACATACAAAACGTGGACACAACTCAAAATTTCAACATGATGTGAATAGACAGACTGTGGTATACACTCAATACATTACTGTTCTGAAATAAAACAAGAGTAAGAGTATACAGTGTATGATTCTATTGATATAAAATAATAGAAAATGTATTCTACAGTAACAGAAAGCAGATCACTTATTATCTGGAGATGAGGAGTTGAGGAAGGAAAGAGGATACAATTACAAAGGCCTCAAGGAAATTTTTGGGGTGATGGTTTCAAAGGTGTACATATTTGTCTCACTTTATTAAATTATACATTTTAAGTTGAGCAGTTTATTTTCCACCAGCTTTATTGTGAGCAGTTTTTATACATCAATAATTATACCTCAATAAAGCTGTTTTGGAAAGCAATAAAGGAAGGAAAGAAAAGAAAAATAGTACCAAATATATAGGTTTATTAGCAGGATTGCAGGCTTGGAATATTCCATTCAGGTAAATTCAGGTGACTAAGTATCTTGGTATGAGCATGAATTAAAGTAGCAGATTTGTGATTTTTATACAAAAGAACAGAAACAATAGCACATATTGTCATTCATTTTTAACAGTTGTTTCAGTAATCTTTTTAATAATGATTTTTAAATGTTTTGAGTAATATCTGGGGACAGAGTAGAAGGAGGTTGGGAAAAAATGGAACTTTATTTCTAATCCCTTTGTCTTCTTTCTATTATCAAGACACCATAATGATTCACAGATCTGATTTGCCACTTTTATTATTCAACAAATGTGAGAAAGTACTCAAGGGGTATAGTTTTCCCTTCAACTTCAATATCATCCATACAATATATTAATTTAACACTGTAAATAAGGAAAATCTAGCTGGGTGATTTGAATAACACAGGGATAAATTAAGGCAGTACTTAGAATGGAACAAAATCAAATCAATCATGTTTTACTACACAGATTTGCCTTATTCTATTTGCAAATGCTCAAATGAATTATATTCAGATATTTTAACTCATTATATTAATAAAACAAGAAGTTAAAACACCAAATTGGAGGCACTTTGAGGTCCTAGCACACAAGTGTCAGATGGCTGTTGGTACCGGATAAATATTGACCAGTAGGGGCGATTCCCAGCATTCCATGTGGCTGCCTACTATAATCCCTGCTATTCCTAGTATTAAGTAGATCAGTCAGTTGGAAAATCCCTGGCTCTGCTGAACACCATCACTTCTATGTTCTCCGTGCCCCTCAAAACCTCAGCCAAACCCTCTGCTTACATAATGGAAACTAGTAGGGAAAAAAGCTTGTGCAGGTTTTCTGATAACATGACAATTCCCCAAAATGAAAAATGCTCACAGTGTCTAGGACACAGGAGAGAACTAAACACCTTTCCTTCTCTATTATATGTTTCATATCAATAAAGAGGCAGAAATACGAGCCGCAGAGTAGAGAGGCCCTCCCTAAACCAGGTGTCAGACCTAAAAAGAAACATGACACGGGAGCCTGTTCCTGGTCCCTCTCCAATCATTGACCTTTCAGAGTTCTGATTTGTGGAATCGTCCTAAGTTGTGGAATCTATCCAGCTTGCTCCTAGAGAGGAAAGTAATAATCTGCTTTTACTTACTTATTTATTTTTTGGAAGTGCCTTAAAGGAAACTGAAAACACATGCAAATGGCTAACTCCTACTGAGACTAAAATGCCATTGCCATAGTTTATTAAGCATGATAAGATCACACTGGCTTTATTTTTAATTCATTTGAAGAGAAATTTTTATTAGCCCTTCCTCTGTCTTGCCCTCCCTCTCTCCTTTTCCCTTTCACACACACACACACACACACATACACACACACACACACACACATACACACACTTTCTTTTTTAGATAGAGGTATTCCTATTAGTTCGTAGGTATTCCTTATTAGGTATTCCTTAATAGGTATTCCTATTAGTTCATTCTTACAAGAATGAAGTGGTACAAATATGACTCAGAGCCAAGTTAGAGACTTAAAATATGTAGAGATAATAAAATAATTACAAGAATGATTCTTTTTAAATGGAATCTCCCCATGTCCTTTTCTCTCCTTTACAGGATGCAGCTTCATCTGTGCAAGTGTTCCCAAGCAAGCGAAACATGTGACGTTTAAATAAAGCATTAAACCGACTCTAGCAATCACGCATGAAGCTTGTATAAAGCCGGTATTTCCGTGTAACGTTTATGAATCTACTCAAACAGGGATGACCCGCCAGCCAGACAAGACTGAGCTGGTGGATTCTGCCTCCCAGTCCACAGAGTCTTCAGCGGGGAATGCTCACCACCACCTCTCTACCTTAGAGAGGACCTCCAGCTTCCGATGTGATTTATCAGTAAGTTTATCACATGCCGATTTCATTAAGCTTTCTGAAATATCAAGCCATGCTGTTTGCTTTATGTTGTTGTTGTTGTTTTGGTTTTTTTTTTCCCTTGTTGAACTAGAAGGCAAACGTTCACCATTTTTCTGTATGTTATACTGTTCCAGATGGTGAAGCTTATGTTTAAGGTGACGTTACATTTTTCCAGATGAAATATTCAAAGCAGCACTCCCCTGATGTTCAATAATCCCAGGATAAGGACCTCTATATTCTCACTTCTCCCACGGGGGGAAAGTGCCTACAAAAGATGAGAGTAGTCACTACCTGGCATTGGCTATGGCGCGGTTATGTTTCAGACTTGGGGACATTGGTTTTTCTTTTCTTTCACCTCCCCCTGGAAATGGAGATCATTGATTATCATCTGTTCAAAAAACTCAGAGGTTATAAAATGTTGGAAATTTAGATTCCTGTGCAAGAAACTTATAGAGGGGCAAGACAAGTAGCCATTCAACTGCCTAGGCCTTCTCCCATCTGGTGGCTACTTTAAGATGGCATCAGATGATACCTTTCCACAGAGAAAGAAACCCTTCCTTGTTCCCAAGCCATTGGTTCTGGGGCTCCAAAGCTTAGCTGTGCAGCTATATCAGATGACATGGGGCACCAGATGTTTTCCACTCAGGGAAGTTAAATATCAAAGGCAGAGCTCACACAGGAAGTGTGTTTGAGAGTACTGTGACCCAAGGATGCTGTGCCTCAAAGGAAACACTGGAATGATGTGTCAGCAAAGTGAGACAGAGAAGACTTCACATTATGTGCTATAAATGTTCTCTAAAATAAAAACAAGGTTCCAACCCTCTACGTTCTACCTTGGGGGTCGTACCCTCCTTCTCACTCGGAGAAGTGTGATTTCTAAAAATAAGAAATAAGATATTGCTTGTAGGGACAGCATCTGGCAGCATAAAATGCTACAGGCTCTAGAGTCAGAGATAGCTAAATTCAAATTGCTACTCTGCTTATGCTACATTCTGTCTCTGCTCTTGGGCTGCTGTATCAATCTTTCTGACTCCCACTTTTCTCCTCTGTAACATTGGTAGAGCAATAACTTGGAGGTTAGTTATGAGGAGAAAACGAGCTAAATTAAATAAAAAGTTCCTTCTATAGCACCTGTCATTTCAGTAGGTGCTCAATAAATGTTAACTCTCCACCTATGTGAACAAGTTTTTTTTCCTTTTATTGCCTTTTTAAAAGTAAAACTTCTGTTTTAATTGCAACTTGGAGGCTTTCTGGACCTAAAATTAGGCAAGAGTACACATCCTTTGTCTCATTCCCAGAATGCCATGCTCTTCCCAGGGCATCTAACTATAGCAGAGGTCTGAAGCTAAGACACTCTCCCAAGGAGAGATTAAACACTCCATTCATTATGGCAGCTGGAAGGCTGCATTATTGCTCTTCCAAGAGGGAGAGATTTATGGCTGTACTTAATGCATGCTAATAGTTTTCTTATCAGTGGGTAGCAACACAAACATTTTTGTGTATGGTAAGGTTAAAGTAAACCTTCAGAGTAGCCTTACGACTTGAAAGTTAGTGATTAGTTCTTGACAAGCCTGGCTAATAACAGTAGCTCCTGGAAAGCTATATAGGTCTGGCTTAGCCAGAACACATTATTCTTCAGTGTTTTACGATTTCACATCTGTCCTCTCAGAACTGGGCTGTCACAAGAACGCATGCGGCTTTTGTGCTTTTCTTAAACCTCTAGGCAGTTGTACTCTGAAACCAGTGTAATCTGGTTGTTGAGTAAAGGAAAGCCAAAACCCTTTATTCATCAGTTAAAAAAAAAATTCATAAAACTAAATGTGCTTTGCAAATAGATTCAGATTCAACGAATATTTATTGAGCATCACATTTTATGGAAAATGTTGTCACACTCTTTCACATATATGTGCCGTTTAATCCTTACGGTATCCTTGTAATCTTTGGCTCCCAAGGAAACTGAAACTTCAAGAGTGTGTATGAGTCCAAGGTCTCATTTGCAAACCTACATCTGACTCCGGGTCCAATGCATGTGGCCCAGGGTGTTGATGGTACATTGCAGGAGCAGGCAGCCTGCTCTTCTGAGACATCCACGAGAGGGACAAGGTCAAACGAGGCTGGAGAGCTCAAATTTAAACATTTCTAGGAGTGATTGTTTCTAAGATGAAAGAGTGCATGACTCAAAGCTAGAAATGAACATTTTTATGTTGATACACAATAAAGTCATATCAATCCATTTATACAAATTGTATATTGAGATAAGTTTTAAATACTTCTCTCTAAAACAATGTTGTAATAATAGAAGCTCAACAAAATAATTGCATTTAATAGCTTCACTCTTGCTCAGCCTCTCTGACATCTCCTACAGTGGTTATGATATTTTATGTCAAAACGCCCATTACTCCAAAAATCACCCTGAGCCTAATTCACTGCAAATTTTATAGCATTTTCTTCTCCTTTCAAGAGATAAATTAATAGGGACAATAATGGGCAAATATGTATCGGTGTAAAGAATCTTAGCTTTCATTTCAAAAAGCATATATACCTCTAGTAATGGTGGAAGTTACTGAGCTTGGAGAATTTACTGAGCTTCTGTAAACATAGTTTCTTTGTTTTTAAAATTAGAATGATGATCTCTACTTCCTAAGACTGTGTTCTGGAAGAACATTGGTCAAATTTTAGTTTCTGGGCTGAAAAACCCTTTGCCAACACCACACAATTAATGGTTTTGTCTTTTTTTTTCTTTCTTATGAAGGACAAATGAAATGAACAAATCCTGACTGATTTCTATTACACTAAAGTGAGTCACATCAAGAACTGTGTGTGGCTTTCCCAGAAGATAAATTCCACATTTTGTAACAAATGGAACATGCTGTCCCTGCTTAATGTTGAATATTGTTACTTAGTAAACAAGAGGTCTGCTACTGACTTCCGTGCTCTGGAAGTAAAGGAGTCACGTAGGAGCCTCAAGGCTGCCAATCATTTCTGTGTCCAGTTACATAACAATAGAGGCCAGAACATCTCATGGAAGGACAGTCACCAGCGCAGACAAAGCTCTATGCCTCCCCCCAGACCCACTCCCCCCAAGCTGAGGGGCTGGAATCAATGTTGGTAAAATCTAAATATTTTTTAATTCTAGTTTGTGTAGAAATCAACAGACCCAAGAAAAATCCTTTGACTTGTCTTGGCTCACAGAGTCCCAAAATATCTGCCTTATTGCTCATTTTTGTTAAAGGAAAAAACTAGACAAAATAAACTTAACAGAGTTTATTTTAGCAAAAGACAATTTATTAATCAGGCAATGCTCACACCTGGAAGAGGTTTCACAGAGCTCCACTCCAGCAGCCTGAGAAGTGAGCTTTCATAGGCTGAATGGGAAGTGAATAAACTACTTGATTGGCTGCAGCTAGGTGTTTGCCTTAGTTAGGTATGGTCTGGTGGGTGTGCCTAGTCACAGAGCCAATCGGCTGGCCGGCTGGCCATGACTGGCTGAGGCTCTTCCCCGCAACCCCCAAATTCAGTTACAAAAAATGCCAACAAGTTTCAGTTGCTTACAGTGAAGGTCGGGGCACAAACACAACCTCAGGCTAATGACCCCATTCTTATTTCCTTTAACATTTTAAAATAGCAAAAAGACGAGGGTCATTCTGAATCACACAAAATGTGAAAGCAGAAGACGTGCTGAGTTCTTAGCTCAGGGAAGGCACATAATTAGGCGTTAGGGGAAGGGTAGTTGCTTTCCACTTCTTGCTCGCTGCTAGGGTGGGAGTGAGTGAACACAGCAAAGCCAGGTACCATTCGACCAGCCAGCCGTACTGCTTAAAGGAGCTCTCAGGGTGCAAGTCCTCAGCAGCAAGACAGTTTAGCTTGCCCTAACCTAGTTCAGAGAATGTACTACCAACTATGACATAGTCTGGATGGAACAAATAACAAGCTGAAATTTGTGGGGTCAAGACATATTGAAACTCTGTTTATCCTTTTGACCTCCAGCGGCCTCTGCCATGAACTCAGTAATCTCTAGGTCAAAAGAGAATCCAAAAGTGCCTTCAACTATCTCAGAGGGCAACCCAGGCCCCAGAGGATCTCATGGGACCTTCTGACTTACCTAATTCATTCCTTTCTCCCTATTCTTTCTGACACATCCAAACATGGTGGCATGTAGCTTTGCGTGATCACATGCAAAGATCATCAATGTCTATTTATGCAGCAGCACATATATCCACAGATGAAACCTGCCTTGGGGAATGTGAGTGCCTGTCAACAGCTGCCTCCAACTGACTTAGCTACTTTAGATAGCTCCCCACCTTCTCTGTGCTGTTGTTAGAGATGGCTTGCTTAAATTCATAGAACCAGCGAGCCTTCCAAGAATATAATCTGCCCTGCAAACCAATAGATTTAAAAAAAAAAAAAATGAAACTTCTGCTAGTAGATGAGAGTCAGAGTGTCAACTCAATTCATTAGAAAGTTTGTGTTTGAAATTCTCCCAGTCTATTTAAAAGATGTGAAGTTGTCATATCTTTAACTCCACTCATAGTCTTCTCTCCGTTAATGAGTCAGCCACTGTATTATTCTTAAAGGTGGAGTCATTCTGGAAGTGGAGAGAAATTACCCTCGTGTATGTCAAAGTTTGTCAAATATCTCAAAATCTAGGGAACGAAGATGGCAGAGTCACATTCAATTCAAGACAAATATAGAAACTTGACAACAAAGCCTCTCGAGTTGCAAATCTTTTGCCTTCATAATCTGCCAAAACTCAAATTTTGGAAACCCAAGATACTGAGGACATGATGATGAAAATACACTTTGCTCGTCGCAAGAGAAACTTCGGCTTCACCACCCCTATCTCACTCCTCTCCTTAACCCCCCTCTCTTGCCCAACTTAAACCTCAAGAAAACAAATCAAGGTCAGCAGAATAAACTGGGGTTAGATCGCCCAGTCTGCTAAAGCCCCTGAGGTAGAAACTGTGTTCAGATCAGAATCTGCACCCTGATTCTCCATCTCACTGCCAAGGCGCTTCCTGTCCTTGCCCAGCGGCATTCACCACGGCACTTTAAAGAGGGCAATGTCTCCGGGCTGCTGCCAGCAGATAAACGCCTGCTGTTTTACACAGGCCGGCTGGGGGAGCGGGTGTGACCCCCTTTGCACTGCATAAAGGCAGCCTGATAACAGCAAATTGCCTTGTCAACCACAACAGATACTTAGTTATTAATGGAAATAATAACAGATCATATCAGCTTTGCACACTGTAATCAAAAGGAAGATCAAAGGGAACTAATATTACAAACAGTTAACAGTGAAGACATGCTAATGAGATAAAAACCACTTTCCTCTCCCCCCTTCCCAAATGCACCAGTGGAATAATTATTGATAACAAATGATGTCATTTAGACTTGGACAATGGTTTTAATATCAAAAGTATAGCCACACCAGTAAGGCTTTTTCCTATTCGACAAAATTGTTTTCAGTGTTAAAAAAATACTTAATTGCATTCGGCTGGTGTTATAGCAATACATGATTATGAACCATCTGATTTCAGCTGGTTCAAGCTAAACTCCCTTTGCCTTTGGTTGTGACTGCAAACATTGAAGCAAAGAGCCATTTTGGTTTGTTAATAATCAACACAGGATACAGAGCCCGATGAGCCCCTCCCTGGCTTGTCATTAGGGGGAGTGCTATCACAGTAGAGTACTTTTCATATTTACCCAATCTTCCTCACCAATTAAGTCAGCCCTTTACTTCTTTGAAGCACTATGCCAATATTAGTGTGTGCCAAGGCCATTCTCAAGAGGTAGACAGATATTTTTATTACCTTTCCTTCTATGGAGAACCTGACAAAAAAAAAAAAATCACTGACCATGGGTCATTTTATTTCTTACAAAGTCCTGATTTGAAGTTTCACTTCAAATTATTGCATTTGCATCATTCCATAACAAGCACACAATATTTGGGGGTTAATTTATATATCTCACCAAGGATATGTAATATTGCTGACTTTCTTTATAAAAATGGAAGTAAGATGTCTAACACAGAAGGAAAATAGCTGGTTAAGGACTCACCCAGTCATAAAATCTCAGAATGGGGACCATAGACTGAACTTACCTACCAACGAATGATGGTGAAGTCAAAAGCCATAGATTTTAGGCCCTGGATACATTATTTGATTATTTTCTGAACTCGAAAATATCAATAAATACATTTTATTTCAAAGTCTTTTTTTTAATTTGGGGAAAATAATTCTGAACCTTCCATTATCAGAAGTGTAAAGATAAGCTAAAAGATTTCCCCTTGTAAACTGTAAAACATGCTATGTAAATATGAAGTCACGATGTAATACTCTTTACCAATTATAATAGTAACCGTGTTTCAAAAGTAGCTTATTTTTACTTTCAATACGAAGTGGAGTAGAGAACAACTGCAGGAGAAAATCAGAAATCTTTCTGGAAAATGGAAAGCAAAAGGATTTTCAGTGAGGAAAAGAAATCAGAGGGGAGGGAAGGAATCTCAGTAGAAAATAAAAGCAGATGGTTGCAGAGAAGCGGAAAGTTATTCTCCCAGGCAGAGTTCCAGGGATGCTCTAAGATCTACACTGGCAGGTGTGGGGAGCACAACTAACTCTGGGTCAGAAAAAGATAAATTATAAAGATTACACTTTATGAAATATTTGGGCCACATTTCCTACCTCCTCTCCTCGTTCCCCTCAATCCCTGCCCATACAGTGAGACAATCTACAGTAGTGCCTGCCCCGTAGAGAAAGGTAGCCATATCGAAGGACATGGAAACTTGTTTGAAAGCCAACTACAGAGCAATTTGAGCATCAATGTAAATAATTACTGAAACAGATTATAGTAATTTGAATAAAATAGAAATACGTGAGCCCACACTGATATAAATAAGTAAATAAATGAAAAACGAGGGAAATGTCTACCAAAGAGTAAAATGCCAACTAATTAATTAATTAATTAAATTTCTTCTTCATTAACCTTAGGGTGGAAAAACCTGCCAGATGCCATCTTAAACATGTGATAAAACTTAATGCTACCAGTAAGAAGACAGATTGTCATCGTATGTCTTTTGATGTGGAACACTTGGAGGAACTCTTGTGGTATTCCTGCCAAAGTTATCCAGTTGGAATCTAATCATGAGGACACATTACACAAACCTAAGCTGAGAGACATTCGACAAAATAACTGGCCTATACTATTCAAAAACATCAAGATAAGAGAAAACAAGCAAATTATTTTTCAAATTGAAAGCTAACAAAGATATTTGACAGCTAAACACTATAAAAGACTTTGATGGAATTATCAAACCTTTAAGAGTATTTTTGGGACAAACAGCAAAATTCGCATGGGTCTTTGAATTAGAAGGCAATACTAATCTCATGTTGATTTTCTGATTTTGACAGTTACAGTGTGGTTTTCTAGGAGTACAGGCTTGTTTTTAGGAAATAAAATATCCTTGTTTTTAGGTAATGAGGACTCACGTCTGCAACTTACACCCAAGTAAAGTGGTCGGGAAAAAAAATAGCAATATGTATAGAGTAATAAAAAAAATGTGGCAGGATGTTAATAGTAGTAAACCTGGGAGTTACGGACTGAACTGGTCCCCCCAAAATTCATCTGTTGAATTTCTAAGCCCCAGGACCTCAGAATGTGACTATATTTAGAAATAAGGCCTTTAAAGAGGTACGGTTAAATGAGGTCATGTGGGTGGGCCCTAATCCAATCTGACGGGTGTCCTCACGAGAAGAGGACAAGCAGACTCGTGCGCGCCAGAGAAGATGGCATTCAGAGGAGGGGCCACATGAGGACACAGAGAACAGGAAGCCACCTACAAGCCAAGGAGACAGGCCTCCGGAGGAATCAAACCTGGCAATACTTGACCTTGGACTTCTCCCCTCCAGAACCGTAAGAAACAAATGTCTGCTGTTTAAGCCACCCAGTCTGTGGTACTTTGTTATGACAGCCAACTCGTACACTGTGTGTAGTGTGTACAAGCATTCCTTGTAATTTTTCATATATTGTTTTATCTTTATTAAGGTGTGATTTATGTATGGTAAAAATGCAGAGATCCTAAACTATAGTTTGTTAAGTTTTGATATTCATTGCTTTTTAGCATAGGGCCATACTTTATAAACTTGCTTTATTCATTTAGCAATGTATCTTGAATATCTTCCCCATCTATCCCATTTATTGTTATTTTTTTCACTGATAAATCATAATCGTATACATTTATGGTATACAATATGATATTTGATATATATATACACGCACACACAAAATGTGGAGTGATTAAAACAATCTAAGTAACATATCCATCACCTTGCTTACCTATCATTTTATGTGTTGAGACATTTCAAATTTACACTCTTATTTTGAAATATATTCTACATTATTATTGAAGACAATCACCCTGCTGTGCAATAGATTTCAAAAGCTATTCCTCCTGTCTACCTGAAACTTTGCATCCTTTGGTCAAGAGCTCCCCCTCACTCCCTCCCCACCCCCAGCCTCTGATAACCACCATTCTCTCTGTATTTTTATGAGTTCAACTTTTTTAGATTCCACAGGTAAGTGACATGATACAGTGTTCATCTTTCCGTGTCTGGCTTATTTCACTTAACACTATGTCCTCCAGACTCATCCATATTGTCACAAAGGTTAAATAGTATTCTACTGTGAAAATATGTCACATTTACTTTATTCATCCATTGATGGTCAATCTGATTCCACATTTTGGCTATTGAGAACAATGTTGCAAAGAGTATGGGAGTGCAGGTGTCACTGGTTCATACGGTAGATGAAACAAATAGCCCACAGCAGGGGAGAAATACTTGCAAATGATACACCTTATCAATGGTTAAAAAAAAACACAAAATATATAAGGAATTCAAACAACTCAATAGCAAAACAAACAAACA
>NW_012149285.1:7943826-7944377 GCF_000956105.1 Propithecus coquereli
TTTGAAAAGAAGACATACAAATAGCCAACAGGAACATTTTAAAATCTGCTCAGCAGCACTAATCATTAGTGAAATTAAAATTCAAACTGCAATGAGATATCACTTCATACTTGTTAGACTCTCTTAACAAAAGATGGAAGGTAAGTGTTGGCAAGGAAGCAGAAAAATGGGAACTCTTTCACACTGTTGGTGGGAATGTAAATTAGCACGGCCACTATGGAAAACGCTATGGAGGTTTTCAAAAAAAACTAAGGATAAAACTACCATACAGGCTTTCTTTGTACCATTTCTGTAACTTTTATAAGTCTCTTAATTGAAACTATTTTTAAATATCAAAATAAAAGCTAAAAATTAAAAAAAATCCATGTCCATATATTCAAACATAGAAACAAAAATATATATCCATAGAGTATTGCTAAATCTAAAAACAGCTAGTCACAGAGCAGTATGATTCAATTTTTGTTGGGATATAAAGAAAGAATATATGAGATATATTTGCATTAAAAATGCCTGAAAAGACACATTATACAATGTAAAACAAGGATTACTTC
>NW_012149285.1:7956027-7957840 GCF_000956105.1 Propithecus coquereli
GAGATATCTTAAAGAGATACAAGTAGAAGTACCATTTGATCCAGCAATCCCATTACTGGGCATCTACCCAAAAGAACAAATGATACTGTATAAGAAAGACACCTGCACCCGAATGTTTATAGCAGCACAATTCACAATTGCAAAGATGTGGAAACCACCCAAGTGTCCATCAATACATGAGTGGATTAATAAAATGTGGTATAAAAAAAATTTAAAACCAAAAAGAACTCAAATAAATTTCAAATAAATTTATCTTAGACATTGAATATTAACATTCAATCTTTAAACTTTCGGTAACGGCATCTTTATTTGCCGAAAGCCCCTGCAGGTGGAGGGTTTCCCTACATCCACTTCTAGCCTCCTGGACAGCTCCTTCTGTCCTTCCTGGCATGAACACTCCTCCTCTTTCTAGGAGGTCTCCTTCCCAATACCCCATCCCGCCATGACCAGAACATTACTGTCCTTTGAGGCTCAAGGCCAGTGTTACTTTACCCACACAGGTTTCCCTGCTATGGCCCAGCTCACAGTAAACTCTCCCTCCTTCAAACTCATGAAGTCCTCTTTCTACCTCTTTTAGAAGATGTTTCATTTTCTAGCTCAGAAAAGTCATTATTTACATAAATGTTTCATCTTGGTTATGAAACCTTAAGCTACTTGAAGACTATGGTTAATCTTTAAATAATCCCAATTGCCTTGTATTATGCATTGCCTATCAGAGAAACTAAAAGTTTTACAAAATTAATTATTTCTTTGGGCATATAGCCTATTCGGGATAGAATTACCAAACCTTATTTTGAAAGCCATAGCTGTACAGAAATACAGCCCACATATATATATACATCTTCACATACACACACTGTTGTACACACAGAAACATGTATAAATGTGTGTGTGCAAAACAGCAATCGCTGTGCTTTATTAGGAACCTTTCCATGGGTAAAGAATGTGTAACAATCCTTTCTCTACCAAGAAAATTCAGGAAGATTGAATAATAATAATAATGTGACTTACAGAAAACTATCTGTGGCCCTTCCTTGGATGAAAATGCCTATATGTAGGGAAAACAAAATATAGTCAGTAAAAGAAAATGTGGTGCTGACTACTTAGAAAAGCAAGAAAAGTTATTTTTAATCTTCAAAACCAAGCTACAAAGAGAATTCCCAAATATCTCCCAAATATCTGTTTTTCCAAGGATCAAAAACCATATAACACATTTTGATACCACACACCCATGTACAAATGTTGTAATATCTTATTTCTTAAAAACAAACAGAAAAGCTTCATTCTACACTACATCCTCCTCGGGCCTCTGCCACTGGCCCTGTGCCCAGGGGGGAACACTCCTCAGAAGCAGGTCTCCACCTGCTGTTTCCGATGCCGTCTTGGGGAACGGTGTATTTGTGCATGCGTCCCCCACCTCCGAGTGCCTGGGTGTGGGACACTCCTGCCCCCCCTGGCCCCACTGCGGTCCGCTGCCCATGCTGGAGGCCGCAGGTACAGTCAGGGAAGCTGCCCTCTATGAGTTTTAGTAAATGTTTTTCTCCCTCATTCCTTCGGGTCTAAGAAGATTACAGCTCATACTGTCACTAGCCTTGGGGCAATATACATCCAACTTTGTAAATACTTTACTGTGAATTCTTTCTTTATTATCCTGTCCTGACCTCACATTACCCAGCTGAAGTGTGGCATTTGTTTCCTGCCGGAGTGCGGACTGATGCATCTATGTTGTGCTGTAGGTAATCCATTTTCAGTATTGCATAATATTTTTATTGTATGAATACACAAAAATTATCCATTGAGCTCTGAATGTATA
>NW_012149285.1:7958445-7958910 GCF_000956105.1 Propithecus coquereli
ATGGAGTCTTGGCACTTCATTCTTCAAATAAATTTTAGAATCACCTTGTCAGGTTTCATAAAAATCTTGCAGGTTTTTGGTTGGAATTGTATTTAATCTATGTGTCAGTTTTCGATGAATTAATATTTTTATTATATTGATTCTTTTCAGTTATCAACGTATCTCTCCACTTATTTAAGACTTCTTTAATATCTTTTAGTAAGATTTATATTTTTCTACATCACAGTAACCTCAAATGTATTTAATCTTAGGCTCCTTATTTTTTATTAGATTTAATCTTACGGTCTTTATCATTTTATTGCTTTTGTAAAATTTTCTCCTAATATAAAATGCTATATAGACCATTATTTTGCTGTTGAACTTAAATGTGTCAAAATTGCTAAATTATTTTGTTAATTCAAATTATTTATTTGTTTCTTTTCTGGGGTTTTGTTTGGTTTGGTTTTTTGGCTTTAGTTTTTTATG
>NW_012149285.1:7971440-7978279 GCF_000956105.1 Propithecus coquereli
TAATTTTTAAATGAGAAAATCCAGGTTTAGTAACACATCAAGATCAGACTTATACATGATTACAGATCTTTCTGCATTAAAAAAATACCTGTTAAAGTACATTTTTATGCTTTTCTGAGACATGGTAAAATGAAAAGAATAGTGGGTCTGGTGGCCATTTTCTTTCTAAGTTTGTTTTTCATTTGGCTTAAATTTTTTAATCTATTTAAAGGAATCATTTTTTTAAAATTTCATGTGTTAGGGCTAGTGACTGGCCCAGGAGGTCTGGTCTATGTGACCGGGGTGATAGAAAGGACCCTGCTCTAGAGCTGTGGACTCGCATTCAGAGGAACACCTAGAACTGAGATAAGAGGACAGAAGCAAAGTGAAGGGGCAACATCAGATGCTGAAAGCTGGAGGACGAACACAGATACCAGGAGGGTGGGAAGACAGAAAGTGCTTTGACTTGAAAGTTGGTTGGCCCAGCAAGTCAGTTCTGCTGAAAGAGGCTAGTGTACCTGTGTCACACTTGCCACCGAGTGTGGAAGGATCACCCAGATTCCGGTGGTCAGAAGTGAGGACCCATGCAAATGACCTCGAAGGTTTTGAATAACCCACAACTTTAATCTTTGAGATTTTATGAGATGGAGATAAAGAATGCTTTCTCAAGAGGAGGCTAAATTGAGTAGTTGTAACAGTATAAGCCAAATGAACGTAAAGGTGGGTATTCTCCTTTCCCCCTTGGACCTCTGTGTTTTATACAATACCCCAGAGGTGAAAAAAACACTCCATTGAGGTACAGAAGAAAATATTAGAACATTTATTTGTGTTTATTTTTACGGCATCCTTTTAAAAGAATTTCTATTCTGTGTAAATTTTATAATGCACATAATTTGTTACTCGGTAATAAATATATTCATGCATTAACTCATTCATCTGCCCAGAAATGCTGAGAACCTTCTGCATGTCAAATACTGTTCTAGCCATGGGCATGTGGGTATGCACAGAAATGACAAAATCGCCGCTCTCCTAGAGGCTGCATGACATCAGATAAAAAATAAACAAATGAACATGCAAATATATCAGGTGATGGTAAATGATATAAAGTAAAAAACAAAAGCAAAAACAATCAATCATTCAGACAGACAGAACCGAAGCTAAGGGACTTTGGGTATGAAGAGAGGTTGGGTAAGGACTCCTTGCGGATGTGGCGCTTGGACCAAGAGGATGTGAGGGAGGGAGAACCAGGCAAAGGTCTAAGCAGCCAGCCCGGTAAGTGCACAGGCCTGGAGGCAGGGCCAGCCTCCACACGCTTGAGGAAGGGCAGCGAAGCCAGGGCGTGGCCAGAGCAGAGGAGCTGAGTGAGTAGGTGGGGAAGCGGGGAGAAAAAGGCAGAGGGGCAGGCAGGAGGAGATCACGCCAGGCCTTGGAGGCCTTGGGAAGGACTCTGATTTTATTCTGAGAAGGTATGCTATCCCGGGATTTTGATCACAAGATTTGATTTGCATTTTAAAAGGATCACTCTGGCTTCTGTATTGAAAATAGACTGTAAACAGAAAGAGTAAAGAGAGTAGGAAGCAGAGAGGCTGTTGCTGAGTACAGGCAGGAGATCTTGGTAGCTTGTCCAAAGAATAATAAATAAAAAAATGGCATGGGTTTTGGAGCTGTGTGTGTATTTTTTTAATTTTTATTTTTAATTATTATGGGTATATAACTGTTGTATATTTTTATAAGGTACATATGCTGTTTTGATACAGGCATACAATGTGAATTAATCAAATCAGGGTAATTGAAGTATCCATCACTTCAGACATTTAGCATTTCTTTGTGTTAGGAATATTCCCATTCCACTCTTATAGTTATTTTAAAGTATACTCTCACTTATTGTCAATTATAGTCACTTTATTATGCTATCAAATATTGTTCATTCTATATAACTGTCTAACTATGTTTGTGCATCCGTTAACCATCCCCACTTTATCCCCCTCTCCCTGCTATCCTTCCCGGCCTCTGGTTGCCATCATTCTACTTTTTGTCTTCATGAGATCAATTGCTTTTAACATCTAGCTCCTACATATAAGTGAGAACATGCAAGATTTATCTTTCTGTGCTTCATTTATTTCACTTAACATAATGTTCTCCAGTTCCACCATGTTGTTGCAAATAGTATGATTTCATTCTTTTTTGTGGCTGAATAGTATTCCATTGTGTGCATATACCACAATTTCTTTATCCATTCATCCACTGATGCACACTTAGGTTGATTCCAAATCCTGACTATTGTGAATAGTGCTGCGATAAACATGAGAGTGCAGATATATTTTCAATATACTGAATTCCCCTCCTTTGGATATATACCCAGCAGTGGGATTGCTGGGTCATATGGCAGTTCTATTTTTAGTTTTTTGAGGAACCTCTATCGCATTCTCCATAGTGGTTGCACTAATTTACATTCCCCCCAACGGTGTACGAGGGTTCCCCTTTCTCCACATCCTCTCCAGCATTGGTTATAGCCTGTCTTTTTGATAAAAGCCCTTTTAACTGGGGTGAGATGATATCTCATGTTAGTTTTGATTTGCATTTCTCTGAAGACTAATGGTGTTGAGCATTTTTTCTTACACCTGTTGGCCATTTGTATGTCTTCTTTTGAGAAATGTCTCTTCAGATCATTTGCCCATTTTTTATTAGATTATTTGATTTTTTCTTATTGAGTTGTTGGAGCTCCTTATATGTTCTAGTTATTAATCCCTTGTCAGATGGGTAGTTTGCAAATATTTTCTCCCATTCTGTGGGCTTTATTTCACTTTATTGATTGTTTCCTTTGCTGTGCAGAAGCTTTTTAGATTGATATGATCCTATTTGTCCAATTTTGCTTTGGAGAAATATTTTTTAAAAATGTACTTTGTCTTATAAGGATCCATCAAACAGATCAGGTAATGTAGCCATTTAAATTGGGGCTTTGACCCCAGTTAGATATGGATTTGTTTCACACATCTACTGTGTAAGAGCCATTTGGTCTTGGGAAAGCTATTTAACCTCATTCAGCCTCATTATTTTGTCATCCATAAAACTGTTGTTTTATGTAGTTTTTGTAAGGAATACTGTTCATATATGAAAGGCAGGCAACATAGTGTGCGGCACAAACTAAGTTCCCACTAAGAAGTGGCTAGACAGTTTTCACCCCAACTGTGAAAAATAAATTTGTGAGAGGAGCCCCAGCATCTCTGAAAAGCTTTGTAATTTCCCTTCTCTGTAGGCTGGTGAGAACGGCAGCTGTTGAACGGGGAAACCTAAATGCAACGGGAGTGGTCGGATCTCAGAGCGTCAATGGCCAAGTGGTGGCTCATAGATGCCAAAAGCAAGGTAGGTATGGTTGTCATAATGGACAGCAAAGTCAAAGTGGAATCAGAATAGTCTGTCTCATGCAGACTTACTGATCACCTATTAGGTGCCACCTGGTAAAACTCAGCTATCTCAGTAATCCCACAAACAACGCTATGTGGCAGGGATCATGATCCGTCTCATATCACAGAAGAGGAAACTGAGGATCAAAGATATAAAATAACATGGCAAAGGCCCACGACTTGTAAATGGTCAAGTCAGAATCTTAAACCCAGCTAATCTGACCCCAGAGCCCAAATTCTTAGTGATTAGACCCCACTGCCTCTTCAGCAAGTTCAATTACAGGACAAAGGATTTATTTTTAGATGCCTACAGTCTGAGTCAGCAGTTAGTCATCCAGGTCCTGGCTGCTTTTTCTGAACTGTGGCTAGAATTGAATTAAACCCAACTCATCTCACTTCTGCCTCTATCGATACACAAAACAGTGTCACCTGCCGTCACTCCCCACTCCTCCTTCTGCCAGCGGCGCAGAAGAGCTTTGATATTCTTTACATACATGTAAAAGAGTCATTTTGGTTCTTTAAGCACAGTAGAATGGCCTTCCTGCTTTAAAATTTCATTAGGAAAAACTTCATCCACCCTGAGGCCAGAATGGGATGAACTCAAGTGAGGTATAAATCCAGGGAGACAGGAAAGTGTCGGAAAGAGGGTGGATGTTCCTTTCTCTAGAATGTGGGGAGCAGGGTTTACTGAGAATGTCTGTCGGCAAGAGCAGCATAAAGAGACCCTCAGTGCAGGCTGAAAGCTCCCATTGCTTCCGGAGGCTGTAATTCACAGGTTCAATAACGAAGGCCACAGGGCTCAAGCTAAAAATAAGAGGAGGAAAAGTAAAGTTCTCTAAGGAAAATTAACTCGTGTTCAAGGATGTCAGTTGGGCTGGGGGCAGAGAGGTGAAAGAATATATTTTCTCATGTTTCCTGGTACCCGGAACCCTTTAATGCAGCAGGAGAAGGTGAAAGGCACACGTGTTTGTGGTTATTTCACAGCACGGTTCCTGTTGGTACCGAATACAATTACACAGCCGAAATTGAGACTAATTCTGCCATCTCTAGCCTAAACCAACTCAAAATCAATGGTCCACTGCAGATCTCCTCATGGGGGAAAGGAAGGCAAGGGAGGCTGGCAAAGCAAAGTGGGTCATGTGTGTCTGCTTCAGAGCCTGCTCCTCTATCCAATAAGCTGATAGACACCAATAAATAAATAGCAGAGGGAGCAGCTCTATGAATAGTTCCTGATTACAGCAGAAGGCATTGTTGAGAGAGGAAATGAGGTCTGAATAGGGAAGAGATTAGAGTTCCTCTCTCAAATGCACTACAGGGATTTGCATGTTCCTATTCACTTCCTCAGGATTTCTTTACTTCAGCAAACAGAACAATTCTATTGATGAGCTCACCAGTGCCCCTCTTCCTCTCCCACAGGTGGTTTTCAAATGTTGCTGTACATAAGAACCACCCGCAGTCATTGTCTAAATGCAGATCCCTTGGCCTCGGGCTCAGAGGTTTGGACTAGAGTAGCTGAGGGTGAAGCCCAGGAATCTCTCTTTATCAAACACCGCAGCTATCCTGACGCACCTCATTTGTGGGCCACACTTTTAGAAACGCCACTAAGGGTAGCACGTGTGTGTGCATATGCACATAAGTACAATTTATGTTAATGTTAGTATTTGCATTCGTGGGTATTGACTGTTCAGCATTCAACATAAATAACATCACAAAAAAACTTATCCCAGGCTCCCTGCCCACACCTCCACACCCCGCCTGCACTGTCCCCAGGGTAGGAAAAGGATTGAATGTGTCAGTCACAAATGACACATCTACGATATCAAATGTAATTCGCTTCTTTCTTTAAGTATTTGGATTTTTTAAATGTCATTTATGACTGAACATTAACTCTGCCCTCTAGATTTCCTATTGGCCAATTTCTGAATATAATTATTAGTGTAATTGTTGACTCTAATACAAGAATTTTATCTAGGGACAATTTTTTTCATAGTTTATTAGCATAATAAGGTGAAAGTTCTTATTTTACTATTCATTCTTCTCTGTTTAGTTTTTAAAAGCCATTAATAATTTGTTGCAGAAATGCTTTTACTTAAAATGCTTTTGTACTCTCAGCCAGAAATATAAGAAATACAAACAAAGCAAATTAAGACTGAAAACTAAACCAAAAAAAAATAGCAACTGAAGTAAGTATCACCGATGATCATGCTAGTTTGTGAATCACTGCATGAAAATAAATCTTCACGAGTAGTGACTAGAGAAGAGGTTAAAAAACAGAACAGTCCTGTATTCCCCCTCAGGAAAATCTTTAGTGAATTCTTTTTGTTTTGTTTGAAAATTTGTTTAAAAAATGTTGTTTTAAAACCCACTGAAAATCCATAGGTAATTTTTTTTGAAAATCCAAACCAATGTCCCACAATATGATGGCAAAAATGGTGCCTGTTTTCTTCTTCTTCTCCTCCTTCTCCTCATCCCTTTCTCCTCCTGCTCCTCCTCCTATTTTTCTGCTTCTTCTTCTATGCCCGGGGCCCACCGCATGGAAAATGCTCAGTAAATACGTGTGGCTCTTGAAGAAATTCGCTAATTTGGCCTAAGTAGAGGAAGCCCAGTTTGAAGCTACAGATGAATTTTTAAAGTGTCACTAACTTACCTTTTACTATATTCAGTATCATAAATTAGTGGATACCAAGGACATTTCCTGCTGGGAATGATTAATGATATAGTTTAAAATGTAGATATTTGCAGTTTGTGTGTCTCTGACCTTCCTAGGTTCTTAAACTGATATAAAAAAGCAACCTCAAGTCCAATTCCACTCTCGCTCTGGGGTCTTGGGTGAAAGAACGAGAAAAGCAGTAATTGTGACTAGCAGCGGACAGCACTGGGAAAGCCGGAGAGCAGCAGGACTGCACCAGCGTGGCAAGGTCTGCGGGCACCCGCGGCGCAGGAGCGGGCAGGGCGCTATCAGCTTCAAGCATGCCTTGCTCCAGCCAGATTAGAGGAAAGCTCATCTCCAAGGGCCTTGGTTTTAAATACTGGGGCATCTTTGCTCCTCCTATTACTGTGTTCTGTACAGATGGACTCGGCAGAGTGGAGAAAGACCAAAACCAAGTACCTACGAAGAGATACACTGAACGATAGCAGGTCAAATTGCCCTACAGAATACGGGGTGGGGTCAAGAATTAGAGGCACCAGGAAAGCAGGGGTGAGACAACCAGTAAGAGTGAAAAGGGGACTTACTTAATGCGTAGAAGATGCTTCAAAGCCCCCAGGTCCCTATCTGTACCTTATCTACACCCAGCGATGAGAGAAAACCACTCCTTTATCAACCATTTAGGAATCTGGAGTATTTACTCCAGAGCAATTATCCAGGGAGGCTTTAGGTGTAAGAGCAGCAAGCACAGAAGAAAGCAGATGTAAGGGTATAGGAGAAGGAGGTCATTATATTAGAATTATACTCGG
>NW_012149285.1:7986659-7987748 GCF_000956105.1 Propithecus coquereli
TAGAAAAAAAAACTAACTGTCACCAGTCACTATCAAGGATGCGCATGGAGCAAGAGGACTCTCATTCATTGCTGGGGGGGCTGCAAAATAGTAACGGGACTTAGGAATAGAGTCTGACACTTTCTTATAGACCTGAGCACAGTCTGACCATATGCTTCAGCGGTCCTGTGTTAGGTATTTAACCAACTGATTTTAAAACTTATATCCACATGAGGACCTTAACACAAATGTTTTAAACAGCTTTGTTCATACTCTCCCAAAACGGGAAGCAGCCAGGGTGTCCTTCCATAGGTGAACAGATGAAGTGCGGCACATCGTGCTGTGGGACACCGTTCGGTTATCAAAGGGAATGCGTTATTAACCCAGGTGACCACATGTATAAATCTCCAACGCATATTGCCGAATGAAGCCAGTCTGATAATGGAGTCACAGTACATGATCCAGTTTATATGACAATGTGGAAAAAAAGCAGAAATGGAAAATGGAAAACAAGGGGCTTGGTGTGGAGGGAAGGTTGACCAAATGAAGCACAGGAAATTTCGTAGGGCCTGAAGCTGTTCTGAATAGTCCAGTAGTGGCGGATACTGGGCACTATTCCATAGTCAAATGGGATAGTGAAACGACCATTCTTATACCTCTGTGTAAAAGCCTATAGAACTTTACAGCACACAGAGTAAATCTGTGTGTATGCAAATTAAAAAAGCAAGTGGGAGGCTGGAGAATCCCAGGATGTGTACAGACCATGACAAAGGACTCTAACTGTGTCACAGATGGATGGCACAGCCTCAGTGAAGGGGTGGGAAACAGAGCTGCTGGTCTGAGCAACTTTGGAAATGACTGGAGAGATGAAAGGAGCTCTGAATAAGCGTCGTATTCTAGTTGGTAAAGTTGATTCTTACAGAGGTATGGGTTAACAATTCTTAAATGTTGTATATATGTACTGGAATTGGAAAATAAATAAATGAAGAGCAAATGATGAGAGCCAGGTTTCTTTGTGTTGGACTGGGCCATTCACAGATAAGCAAGGGAGAGGGAAGCTAGAATGAACATGAGGCACTAGATTAGGGTTGGGGACATCAGTACGAACTC
>NW_012149285.1:7987798-7996294 GCF_000956105.1 Propithecus coquereli
ACCAGTAAAGGGAAAACAACAATGAGATATCACTATACTTATTAAAATGATTAATTTTTTAAAATAGAAAAAAAAACTAACTGTCACCAGTCACTGTCAAGGATGTGTATGGAGCAAGAGGACTCTCATTCATTGCTGGAGGGGCTGCAAAATAGTAACGGGGCTTCGGAATGGAGTCTGACACTTTCTTACAGACCTGAGCACAGTCTGACCATATGCTTCAGCGGTCCTGTGTTAGGTATTTAACCAACCGATTTTAAAACTTATATCCACACAAGGACCTTAACACAAATGTTTTAAACAGCTTTGTTCATACTCTCCCAAAACGGAAAGCAGCCAGGGTGTCCTTCCATAGGTGAACAGATGAAGTGCAGCACATCGTGCTGTGGGACACCGTTTGGCTATCAAAGGGAATGCGTTATTAACCCAGGCGACCACATGTATAAATCTCCAACGCGTATTGCTGAATGAAGCCAGTCTGATAATGGAGTCACAGTACATGATCCAGTTTATATGACAATGTAGAAAAAAAGCAGAAATGGAAAATGGAAAACAAGGGGCTTGGTGCGGAGGGAAGGTTGACCAAATGAAGCACAGGAAATTTCGTAGGGCCCGAAGCTGTTCTGCATAGTCCAGTGGTGGCGGATACTGGGCACTATTCCACAGTCAAATGGGATAGTGAAACGACCATTCTTATACTTCTGTGTAAAAGCCTGTAGAACTTTACAGCACACAGAGTAAATCTGTGTGTATGCAAATTAAAAAAGCAAGTGGGAGGGTGGAGAATCCCAGGATGTGTACAGACCATGACAAAGGACTCTAACTGTGTCACAGATGGATGGCACAGCCCCAGTGAAGGGGTGGGAAACAGAGCTGCTGGTCTGATTAACTTTGGAAATGACTGGAGAGATGAAAGGAACTCTGAATAAGCGTCGTATTCTAGTTGATAAAGTTGATTCTTACACAGGTATGGGTTAACAATTCTTAAATGTTGCATATATGTACTGGAATTGGAAAATAAATAAATGAAGAGCAAATGATGAGAGCCAGGTTTCTTCGTGTTGGACTGGGCCATTCACAGATAAGCAAGGGAGAGGGAAGCTAGAATGAACATGAGGCACTAGATTAGGGTTGGGGACATCAGTACGAACTCATGTTTAGCTTAAAATAAGCACTGATTGATATATATAGATATGTGTGGATATGCAGCTCAGTATATGTGCATATATGTGCTAGCTCTGGCACTGAGGGGCGCAGAAGCAACGGTGCTCCCGCAGCAGCGAGCACACCAGGGCCTGGATCCTGTTCTCTAACACTAGTCACCAACGGAAGGCACAAGGGGTCCTCAGAGAAATGGCAGATTCTAGGTGAGGGGAGCAATACACAAGATGAGCCTGGAGCATCTTGTAGTGCCAGACAGTTAAGGAAGTGCTGAAACAATTTTTTTAAAAAACCCATAAAACAAAGCCAGACAAACAAAAACCACTATAATGGAGATATGTCAAAGAAACACAGAAGCCAATTGAAAGAGCTCCTAACGCTCAAAGCTGGAACAATTTGAGTAACAAAATAAATAGCATAGTAATGGATCATAGCTCAAGTATAAAATAAATATCCACGAACCCATACTGACATGAATATATAACTGAACACTCAACTAAATGGAGAAGAAACAAATCCTCTCTCATGCAGAAGAATTCTAACAATGTACATAGATACTGCCCCTTCCGAGAGATAAAACATAATGTGTAGATTTCACTAGGGACAGGGACTTGCTTTCGAACAGCGCGACATGGAAGGCAGAGAAAAGCAACCGCACAGTGGAGAGAACCGGCAACCTGCTCCTTACAGGTATTCAAGTCAGCGTCAGCAGCGGCAAGTCATGCTGAGAATGACACTTCCCCTCTCTGACCCTCCTCCGCAAACCCGTAACTCCAGTCTCACCAAACAAACCCAAATTGAGGGACTTTTTACAAAATACCTGATCAATACTCTCCTCAAGGGCATCACCAGTACTGTCAAGGTTATCGAACACAAGGAAAATCAGAGAAACGATCACATTCCAAAAGAGCCTAAAGAGACCGGATGTCCAAATATAACATACCCTGAATGAAATTCCGGAATAGAAAAATTAGATTAGGGCAGAAATATAGTTTAAGAATAATATATTAATATTGGTTCATTAGTTTTGACAAATGTACCATACTAAGGTAAAATGTTAACAATAGAAGATATTAAGTGTGGGGTAATTTTATTCCAAAATTAAAAATTTATTTAGGTAAGAAAAGTCATTAAAAGTGTTTGAAGATAAATAAAGAAATTCCCCCAAGAAAGTAGAATTATTAAAATGTATAATAATATATCAAAATAAGAAAACTACAGGACAAATTCATAAAGTTCTAAATCCAATTAATAGGAGTCCTCCCCCTCCAAAAAAAATAAATAAATAAAATTATGGGAAGAAATTATCAAATAACTCATTTGATGCAAAAATTCCTAGAACTAAAGAACATGACCTCAAATTGAAAGGGACCAACAGTGAAAAGAATGAAAGAGGAAAAAATAGAATGCCTCCAGAAAACACTCAAAATACACAAAACACCAGAAATAAGAAGGGTATCACATTCCCACCACAGGGGGTTTGGTGGCCCAGGAAGAATGTCTTCAAAGTGCTAAGGGAGATAACATCCTAGCTCAAATTCTAGACTGAGCCAAACTAAGAACCTAGTTTGGGGACAAAATAAAAGCATATTCTGACATAGAAGACTCAAAATATTCACCTCTAAGGACTCTTCCTCCGGAAGATGCAGGAGAATGGGACCTACCAAAGTCCCGGGAAAGGGGTGGGATGGGATCAACATAGAAGGGGAGTGAAGGAAATTCTCAGGATAATTGCGGAGAGAAGCCCTGGAAGCGGTAACCCGGGCTATAGATTTTCAGAACCAACCAGTGCCTACGGAAGCAGTGTGTAGATGGATGGTCCCAGGGGAATCTATCAGAAAAAATACAGGAATGGTAAGTGAACAGACAGGTTTGTCCACGTGAAAAATTTTATCATCTGACATTTTACAAATCTGTTAGTAGGGGTGGAAATGTTTGACCAAAGATTTGAAGAAAACTAAACTGACAAAAAGCAAGTGTTAACTTTTTGAGGGAGGAGGTAGGAGGAGATGATGTATCAGAAAGGGATTGTAACAATAGCATTCAACCAGGCACCACGGTAAATAACGTTTACCTGGTCATAAAATCCAATATAATGAATATAGGATTAACCAAAAGCTGAAATATTATTACATTTTCAGATGAGGGAAGCAGAAGGAAGGTTTAATAGGACTCCCACAATAGGTGGTTTATTGACTTTAAATTTGATGAATGAAGAGATTACAGTATAAACATAATAGATACAAATATTAAGGTAAGAAAATATACAGTTTAATGAGTTGAAATTACTTCCCTATAAGATGCAAGAAATGGGTGAGAAGTGATAAGGACAGAAGACTGCTGGATTTTGTTGTTATTGTTTTAAGTGTTTAGCACCTTTCGATTTTTTTAAACCCTGTCTACGCTTTAACTTGGATACAAAAATAATTGACATTAAGGATAATGGAAAACAACAAAAAATAACAATACATTTAGTGGTTTACCTACAAAAGGCTTATGCACCACGTGCACCATGGCATGTCCATTGAAAAATAAGTAGAATCATTTCTTGTTTCTTCACAGCAATACAGAATGTTTCCTCAGAATTCAGATGGGCATGGTTTAATGTGATCACTCAGCTAATGAACTCTCAGTGGTGATACGGAAACTATATTTTAAAATTTATAAATGGTGAGACTGTCAGGTGATATGTAAGTATTGATAATTATTTTTATGAGCATTATTTAATCTGAGAATTCTATAGAGCAACGTTAAGACTTTTTCTTAAACATAACACTGTGCATGAAATTGTTGATAATGATTATAGGCACTTTGGTGCCTAATAGGGAAAAACTTTTGATAGAATCCATTTATTCTCTCTGAAACCTGTATTTAATCACAGAAACTCTATTTTGTTCTCAAAAATTAGATAATTGGACTCATTAAGTGGTGTACCAGAGAAGAACAAGGTTTCTAATTGTGTTTACAATGAAATATATGAGTTAATAAATAAAATGTGATAATAGTCTATTAAAATGACTAAAAACTTCTAGACTATTCTATAGCAGGTATAATTAGAAGGTGTTTGTACACGTAGACATCTCTATATGTATTGTGTTAAAGCCAATCTTTGGATTCAAACTCATGACCAATGAGCCTAATAAAATGCAAATGTTAAAATATATTAAGGCCAGGAAAACCTAATGATTGATTAATGCAAATTTTAAGATGTAGTCTCTTAACTCTGAGCTTTTGATGTTCATGCAGACCAGATTTTCATGCATTTTTTGTTGTTTGCTTTTGTTTATTGACACCACATAAGATACCTCACAAACCCAGAATCTCAATCTATCCTTTAACACTTAAGGAATGATCTTTTATTCTCTTCCTTGGTGGGCTTACTTGCCAGCAGAAGAATCAGGCCCTAGGCCAGGTGAAGAGTTTTGTTTCCCCATGTGGTCATCTAGGAAGAAACAGTCCCCTTCCCCTACGAAGCTGTTGAGTCTTGTTTCAAGGTCATGCTCTGTCCGGAGATACGATGTCCCAGTTTGGAGGCCTACGATTCATTGCGCTTGTAAGCTAAATAAATCAACTAAAGCAGTTACCACTTGGACATGGGTGTTTTTATTTATTTTATGTAACTTTTATAACTGGACAAATCAGAAAAATTTTAATGACACTGAACTTTCTTTGTATCTGCCAGCACCAGTTGGCACCATTGCAGATATATTCCAGCTGAAATACTTTTTTGAATTGTATTCATATAATGTTACATTTGTTCACACCCATATGTTAGAAAAGATCATAAGAATTAGCTTCAGAAGGCTTGAGCTTGAATCCTGATGCTACCATTTATTAACTATACGACCTTGGACAAATAACTTAAATCTTTAAGTAGGTATCTCCTCATTTGCTAAAAACAGATACTGGTTCATCCACATGGCATGAGAATTGAAAGTTTCCAAAGAGAGAACATATTTTAGAGCATTAGTAAACTACAAAGCACTGTTAAATATTTATTCTTTTGCCCTTTCCCTGGTTAGCTCATTTCAGCTTTAGTTTATCTTTCCTCCTTCATAGGAGGGATTCATGTTCTTTAGAACGACCTCCAAGACTCATCACTGATGGAGGTCGTGTCAGTGTAGTCTCAGCCAGGGGCCTCCTAGCGATGTTTTCTATTTCCCATTTGCCTTTTCACATAGTTTCTTGAGTCACAGGTTTTCCTTTTCTTCTGATGTACTTATTTTCATCTATTTTTTGACTCACATTCACTGCTCAAAACACTCAACTATTTCACCTAGATCTTTGACATATTAGTCTGCCCTCTCCCCTCATATTTTTCCAGCAGTGCTGTAAACAGACACTTTGTTTGGTAGCCTAACTCCTGAAGGAATGGCTTCTGTTCAGTTACAGTTTTTCATCATGGTACCAAAAAAGAGGAAATTACTTAAGGGTGCAATATACATCGTTCAGTGACAGATACCCTAGAGGCCCTGACTTCACCACTACCCGATCTATTCATTTACCAGAATTGCACTTGTACCTCATACATTATATACACCCCCCAAAAAAGAGTTCTGCATCTTTCCTGGAGACTCTAAAATGTCTAATCTGTTTCATCCGTGCACCATTGGCCCAGTGCTCACTCATGAAGGCCACCCCGGCCTACTTTCTGTTCTTAAGGTACTCCTGCTCTACCTGGACTTTTTGTGTCTTGATTCCAGGTCCTCTATCGCCCTGGGACTGGACAGCTTTCTTAGTTACTTGTCTTAAATGTCAATGCTAACTGCTTTTGCAAGCTTATTTTCTGCTCCTGATCAACTTCCACGGACAACCCTACTCTAACTCAAGCTTATTGGAAATGAAGCCCTGACACTGGGTCTCTTTAGTAGCACTCCATTTACAAACACACGTGCGCGCGCGCGCGCACACACACACACACATACACGCACACAGAGTGAATGAGATTTATGTGTAATGGCCCTGATATTATCAAATTTCACAAGTAAATAAGCAAAAGGATCCAAAAGTTCTTTATTCTAGCTCCCTAGGTCGTGTTGCAATTGGGAGGCCAGTGGAAATATGTCCCTGCCTAATGGCCACCCAAAGAGCTTCTGCAGCCACCTTCATAATCCCTTCCAAAGTTTATCAACTTACATTCCTTAGACATTAGGGCAACCTGCAGAGTGTGTGAATAATTCATTCGTTTTTGTATTTGCATACTTTCCCCATTTGGTTGGATTTTGCTGGCTTTGACTTTTCAGCATTTTCTGCTTTTGTTGTTCTTGAATTAGTGCAGAAATCAGTATGGTTGGGGATAGGCTAAGAAGAAAGGTAGAGAATCCTTACTCCCGAATAGGGTTTCCAGGACTGGAAGTTCTGTCAGAGATATTTCTCCCATTATGAATGTGAAGTACGCAGCAACCAGGTTTATTAACTTATTACCGAGTTGGCCAATAGCCACACACAACTATCCACATTTTCCTTCCTTCTTTACCCCATACGGCTATCCAGAGTATGAAACACTGTGTGTAATGCTTCCATTCAGCAGGGAGAACTTCAAGAGTAGAAGTATAAATACAATCACACACCGCGTAGTAACATTTCAGTCAAGGATGCATATATGGTGCTGGTCCCATACGATTATAAGGAGTGGAAAAATTCCTACTGCCCAGTAACATAGCTGTTGTAAAGTTAAATGTGATCCATTACTCGTGTGTTTGTGGTGATGCTGGCGTAAACAAACCTACTGTACTGCCAGTTGTATAAAAGTATAGCTCATACAATTATGTACAGTACATAATGCTTGATAATGATAAGAAACACCTATGCTCCTGGTTTACGTATTTACTATGTTATACCTTTTAATCATCATTTTAGAATGTACTTCTATTTATTTTAAAAAACATGTTCTGTAAAACTGTATGCCTTGTTAGGCTGGCAGCAGCCTCGTACATCGTTGTTTTCCACATGTCTGGATTGCACCATTTTCTCTTGTGCTTGATTTAAAATCCTGTTGTTTTGTTCTTCATACAAAATTCACTGCTACAGATGTCTAAAGAGGTCAACTTGAATGATTGACTTGGAAACAAAAATTTAATGTGATTAAGGCGTATGAAGGTAGGAAATCGGTGATGGTTATTGCTGGCTAATCAAGCGTGTCCTATTCCACCACAGCTACGATCTTGAAGAGCAGGAACAAACTGATGAAAGCTGTTAAAGGATCTGCTTCATTGAGGGCAATGACACTAACTCGAATTCGAGAAGGGTCTGTATCAGATATGGGAAAACTTCTAATGGTCTGGATTGAAGACCAGACACAGAAGTGTATCCCTGTCAGCACCATGACAATCACTGGCAAAGCAAAAATGCTGTGATGTTGAAAGAAAAGGCTGGACATGACTGTGATGTTGAATTTACTGCTAGGTTGGAGTGGTTTAAACAACTCAAGAATTGTTATCCATAACATACTGTGAAAGTGAGTGGTGAGTCTTCAAGTGTTGATGTGAAGGCAGCTGAAGAATTTTTGGAAACTCTAGTTAAGCTGATTATGGAGGAAATTTACTTGCCAGAGCAAATCTTCAATACGGATGAAACCTCCCTGTTACACTAAATGGACACCTGGAAGGACTTTCATCCACGAGGATGCCAAGTCTGTGCCAGGTTTCAAGGTTTTTAAAGACAGGATAACCGTCTTGCTTGGAGACAATGTTGCAGGCTACAAACTGAAACCCTTAGTAATCCGGCACAGCGAGAACCCCAGGACCGTCAGACACATCAGCAAGCACACACTGCTAGTGCACTGCGGGAAAAATAAGAAGTCATGGGTGACCCAGCTCTGCTTCCAAGATGCCCTCCTCAATTGCTATGCCCCCAAATGAAGAAGAATAATGTACCTTTCACGATTTTGCTTATTATTTATAATGCTTCTGAGCACTCTCCTTTTATGAGTGTTCTTCCTCTCAATATCACAGTGGTATTTCTCCCCCCCAAACACCATCTCCTTGATCTAACTATGGATCAAGGAGTTATACCCACTTTTCATGCTTACGACCTGAGGAGGACCTTTTTCCAGGCGACCCTGCAACGGAGGAAGACGCTGAGAAGACTTTGATGCAGTTCTGGAGAGATTACAATATCTGTGACTGCACCAAGAAACTTGCTTGAGCTTGGGGTGATGTCACCAAGGGGTGTATCAATGGCATCTGGAACAATACACTCGAGAGATTTGCCAGAGATGAGGAAGTTGCAAAAATCAACAAGGTTGTGGTTGAGATGGCAAACAACTTGAGGATGATATTGGTTCCTGAAAATAAACTGACTAAGGAGGAGGTGTTGGAACTGGGACAGGAATGC
>NW_012149285.1:7997194-8016269 GCF_000956105.1 Propithecus coquereli
GCCCTATGCAGGTGTGTCATTTTTTAATCTTTTGTGTAGAATCTTTACTATTCCTTTTCTCTGTTCAGACACAAAGATGCTTGCCGTCGTGTTAATGGCTGCCAGTAGTCAGCGCCGCCCGCCGTGAGCTGTGCCCTCTGGGCCTGTGTCGGTGCACGCCCGGGTGTTTGCACAGTGACAAAATCGCCTAATGATGCATTTCCCAAAGCGTGTCCCCATCACTGGGTGGCGCCTGGCTGCACGTCTGTTCTCACTGAGGTAATTATAACCGACGGGCAAGGGGAGAAACTGGTCTTCCCGCCTTACTTCTCCCTCCCCTTCTAGTGTGAACTGGAAACTGGAAACCAGAAGTTGGCTGGGATAAAGGGAGGTGTCCGCCGTGGCAATAGCAAAAAGCCATATTATAAGGCGCCCATCTTGGGGACAGCAACAATCAGTAATAATCCTACATATTCGAAACATTCAACCTGCACGTTTCCCAAGTCAATCTGCTCAGCGCTTGTTTCCCTTGCGCCCGTGAAGGACGCCCGAAGACAGGGAGCGCAAGCTGCGCCCGGGCACCGGCGCTCTCCCGCCGAGGAGCCTGCGGCGGAAGCCGGTACAGCCTCGCGCGGGACGCTCACCCCGCATGCGCCAACCGCCACGTCTGTCCGCCTGCGCCTCCGGCGTGCGTCTGTCCGCCATGGATGGCGCTTTCGGCCGCTCGCGACTTCCGGGCCGCTTGGTCCTGGCGTCGGAGACGCGGCCCGGCGGGAGGTGCTGGCTCCCGGGCGGGTCTCGCGTGAACAGACGGTGCCCTCCCCGGAGGCGGGCGCGTCACCCTTCCGTCAATCCCTCGAAAGCCGGTGGCGCGGAAGAGCGCGGCACCTCCCCCCTGGCCTCTTCCCCCTCCCCCCTCGCCTCTTCCTCCTCCCGCCACTTGACCCGGCACCCGCCCGCCCTTCGCCTCCCGCCACGAGCCGCGGCCTGAGGCCTCCCCGGAAGCCGCTCGGGTGTCCGCGCCCTTCTGCACGGGCTGCCGGGCCTTGACCCCAGCAAACCTCTCTTCTCTGTAAATTATCCAGCCTCGGGTATTTCTTCACAACGAAACACAACAGACGAAGACAGCGCCCAAACCAGAAGGTTCTAAGCACTCTGTGCCTTGGATGGATAGCTGCTCTTTGCTTTCTCATTCAAGGAAAAATACCCTCCACCTTCTCAACTCCTTCGAGAAAGATCAACAGTAGGTGGGGGAATTTAGGACACTTCGAACGTGGTGTGGTTGCTCTGGTGTCCTCTGCGATGATGCTTCAGTTAGGTCAAATCATGAACCCGTTGTCCACAGAAGAAACATAAAATTTATTCTCCAAATATAAATCAATTTATACCCAAAGTGATCTATGGATTTAATGCCATGTCTATTAAAATTAAAAATCCCAATAGCACTTTGAACACAAATAGAAAAAAAACGCTAAAATTCATTTGGAAACAGAAAAGATTCTAATAACCAAAGCAATTTTGAGCAAAAAGAACAAATCCGGAGGTATCACACTCCCTGAAATACTAATACTTCATAATATATTGCAAAGCTATAGTTATCAAAATATTATAGTACTGGCATAAAAACAGACATATAGATCCCAATGGGATATGGTCAACTTATTTCTGTCAAGGGCGACAAGAATACACAATTGGGAGGGGTCAGTCTCTTCAATAAATTGTGTGGAAAAATAAAAACATGAAACTGGACCCTTATCTCACACCGTACACAAAAGTCAACCGAAAATAGATTAAACTTAAACATAAAATCTGAAACAATAAAACACTTAGAAGAAATCATAGGAAAAAAGCGTCATGACATTACATTTGGCAGTGATTTCTTGACTATGACACCAAAACCACAGGCGACAAAAGCAAAAATTGTTAAGTGGGATTACTTCAAACTAAAAAGCTTCTGCACAGCATAGGAAATAGTCAGCAAAATGAAAAGGCAAAATATGGAAGGAAATATGGGGAAACATATTTGTAAACCATACGTCTGATCAGGGATATTGAATATCCAAAATATATAAGGAACTCTTACAACCCAATAGTAAATAATAATAATGATGATAATAATAAACCAATTTCAAAAATGAGCAAAGGATTTGAATAGCTGTTAAATCAAAGCAGACACGCAAATGGCCAACAGGCACATGAAAAGATACTCGACATCACTAATCAGGAAAATGCAAGCTAAAACCACAATGAGATATAATTTCACACCTGTTAGGATGGCTATTATCAAAGAAACAAAGCATAACAAGTGTTGGCAGGATGTTGAGAAAACAGAATCCTAGTACATTGTTGGTGGGAATGTAAATTGGTGCAGCTAGTATGGAAAACAGTATGGGGTTCATCAAAAAATTAAAAATAGAATTATCATTTGATCCAGCAGTCTCACTTCTGGGTTTACATCCAAGGGATATGAAATCGGTAAGTCAAAGCCGTATCTGCACTCTCATGTTCATGGCAGCATTATTCATAATAGCCAAGATATGTAAACAAACTCAATGTCCATCAACAGATGAATGAATAAAGAAAATGTGATATATACATACAATGGAATATTATTCAGCCTTTAAAGAAAAAAAGAAAATCCTGCCATTTGTGACAACATGGATTGACCTGGAGGACATCGTGGTAAATGAAATAAGTCGGATGCAGAAGGATAAATACTACATGATCCCACTTTTATGAGGAATCTAAAATAGTCAGCCTCGTAGAACCAGAGAGTACAATCATGTTTGCCAGGGGCCGAGGGGAGGGAGAAATGGGAGGTGCTGGTCGAAGGGTGCCAGGTTTCGGTGACGGGTGATGAATGAGTTCTGGATTAATAAGGACTGTACAACACAGGGCCTGCAGTTAACAATGCTATGTTTTGTACTTTAAAAAGTTGCTAGAGAGTATATCTTATGTTAAACGCTCTTACCACAGAGGAAAAATACTTTTAAAAATTTTAAAAGAAAAAGAAAAAAATAAAAGGGCAGAAGGAAACTTTTAGAGGTAATGGATAAGTTTATGGTCTTGATTGTGGTGATAGTCTCAAGGGTATATACTTATCTCCAAACTCAACAAGTTGTGTACATTAAATGTGTACAGTTTTTGTGTGCCAATCATAGCTTGATAAAGTGGTTACAAACAAAAAATCAATTTGGCCTTATCAATTCTTGATTGGTGGTAGTTTTTCTACATTGTAGATTATCTATGGCAAAATTTTAAGACTTCTTGACACACAACCGTTTTTTTCTTTTCCTGGAAACAAAAATTCATTTTAATATTAGGCTAAGTAAAACCATATGAAAAAGGGGGAAAACTGAAAAGTTATTTCTATACTCTAAAGCCAAGTATAAATGACTTCGGGATCTCTCTGTATCCCTATTCCCTTCTGTTAGGGCAGATACTCAAATATTGGCACCAAGTTCAGGAGAAAGTTGGAAACGATATAAAAATATGTTTGTACTCCTAAAATTTCCTGGCCAATTCAGTGCCACAGAACTAAAAATGGCCAGGGTTTAAATCCCAGTGGACAAAATGTTTTCAACAGTTACTAAACTAGCAAGGGCTTTCTGGTGGCCCCTGTGAAAGAACCCAGCGTCACAAAGAAGAAAGATTAGAATGGAAAAACATTCCATTTTAATGAGGGGCTGGTACCATTAAAACCTTCCTGTTCCTTTTGATCATACCTTATATTATTACCACGTAAGTTACGATTTAGAAATTGGACCAATCGCCAATAGTGCAGTTTTATCCTCTGCATCATTTTTCAAAGCTGTGAAGGTATCTGTGTGTGGTATTTGAAATTTTCAAATAAATTTGAAAAGTGATTTGTTCTAATGGAGTATTTCTCATTGTAATCTGGGGACCTACTGGTGCCCTTGTTGTCACGTTTCAAATGTCGAAATGCCCAGACTTTTATCCGTAGCATCACATGATAAGTAGTGTGTGATATTAAATTTAAAAAATATATTTCATTCTACTTTTAAAGTGCCTATTCCCAAAAGAATTCATCATTGCTATGGATCAGTGAATGCTCTGTGCCTCCCATTCCTTCCTTTAAGAAAGCAAATTTTTATTTTATTATATTGGCCCTGCTCTATCGTTTTATATTAGGGAGCATTTAGGGGACAAATAATACTTTGATTGATAAATCGTCAGATCAGAGGACATGGGCAGACCTGGTAAAGAGATCCTGGACATTGAAGAACAAGCAGAGATTGGGTTTGATTTTGGGTTGCCCCCCTTTGTTGATAATATATTCTGTTTAGGGCGGGGGAAAGGTGCAAAAGCATATTTGGTGGCCTGAGGAGTGGATTGTGGCAAAGACAGATAGCTAACTACTAAAGATTCACACTTGCAGTTCATGCTGGAGAGTGGCTGCCCATCCAGGGTGAATATTTCCCAGTCTCTCTGTGTAATTTGGGCCATGTACCTAGTTCTTGCTGATGGAATGAGAACAAAAGTGAACTATACCAAACGAAGGTTGAGGTGCTCAGGAAGGTGTGACTTCTCCACTCCCTTTTCTCCCATGAGCCAGCTGGATGGAGAATACTCCTCAGAGGACCCAAGACCTTAAGAGATGCTGAAAGCAAACTTTCAAAGAAGCCTAGGACCATGAATAACAACCAGGAGAAAAGACACTCACCAATTAAAAGCACCTGAGTTAGACTCTAATAAATTTCCATGAGTTTTAGCCACCTTAAATTTCCTGGATTTGATGACGACAGCACCTAATGTTACCTGAACTCATACATCATAGTACTTGATTTACAAAAGTCGTTCCGAATATCCTCTATAATGTCTTTTAAGTTAAATTCTAAAAATATTCTATAAATCTCACTCAATCAACACATATTTAGAGAGTGGTAAATATGTAGATTATTAATATATCCATTTTTCTTTAGGAGAATAGATTTCAAAATACCAGATATGCAATTCTAATTTTTATACACACACACACACACACACACACACACACACACACACACACACCCCTATATATTTTAAGAGAAAGTAAATTTGATACTAGAATATAATATTTTTTCTATTGCTCAGTTTCAATTCTTACTTCCTCTTTTTTACTTCCCACCCGTCCACCACTGGAATGTCATTCTCACACCTTCCTACATCAGAGAATAATTTTGCCATTTTATGAAACTTGATGGGAATAACATCTGTTTGTTGATACTTACCATTTCTAATCTGCACAAATCCTATGAAATCCTTTCAATGTCACTGGGATGGGTTGATCCTCCATGTGGTTTTCCATTATTAGCAAATTAAGATGCCCTTTGGGACCTTATTTCATCACATAAGTCATTTAAATACTGTATGGAGAGCAGGTTTAACCCCAATATTAATCTCCTCGTGTCTGTGTTGAAAATCGCCCGTGTGTACTCACAAGCTCCTACAGTTCTCTGCAGTCCAGGCTTCCAAATGGGAAAATATATGTTTCTCGATCAGAGTCATGTTCAAATCCCATTAGATAAGTCTCACAAGCTCCTAAAAATATATTTTATTCTTAAATAAAAACTCAAGCCAACTAAAGAAAAAGAAAAGCCTTTTAAAAAAAATTCTATTTCCAGTTTGGATAATTATTAACAGTGTCTCTAAGTCTCCTAAGCTGGCTATACAAATAATTTCTAAAATTTCTAACATACCAATTTGAAATGAACTGAACTGTTACTAATTCTTTTGATTTTAAGAAGGCTAAAATTAAGACTAGGTCCTCCTCATATTTTATTATAATAATGCTATTACTAAGAGTTTGCAATTTCCATAGCTCTGTTCAAAACATATTTCCCACAGGATTGCAAAATAACTAACAATTCTATTTTGGCACATTCCTGCCATGGGGAAAAGAACAGCTATCATCAGAATAAGTCTCTAGTCAGAGACACATGGCCAAGACACATGGCCAAGAAGATCTCTCCCACCCTCCACTCCCTCTGCCAGCACCTTGCTGTCTCCTTCAACACTGCTCCAGGTGATTTGTGCCTCACAGTATATTTCAGAGGTTCCGGTCCAGTAGAATTGCAAAATGGGTTTTGCCAGGAGCACTTTGTCTCATTCATTGGAAACGAAATAGCAACCACACATTTCTGACTCATTTATGCTTAAATCATCAACACTTTGGCTTCTGGGAGCTTCTGATGACCAGCCAGCCTAGGTTACCTTTTAATGAGCCTTTAAAATACATTTTTCTTAAAAAACAGGAAATCACAGAGTGCTGTCTATCTCATTTATTATGCAGAGTAAGCATAGTTCAAATGTGTAGTAAGAATTTTAAATCGTACTCAATGTCTACTTTTCTCTATAAAATCGATTCCCTCAAATTTATAAAGCATTTGCTGTTATGTTCTCCCTTTCGTCTTTTCATTTCTCTTAGCCTTCCTTGCAGCATTTATGACAAAAACTGAACTCACCCTAATGGTTGGTTTGTGCCGGATATTTCAGTGGTTTCAGCAGCAGGAACAGAATAGCAAGGTCCCTTCCAGTCCTGAGTTGATACTCGAGCAAGGTTGCCCAGGACCTTCACATTTCTTAGGTCAGCTCACGGGTTTCATTCAGCTTTCCTTCCCGCCTCAGCCAAGGTTCCACGCCTGGCCTGGGGCAGGCCGGTTTCTCCTTCAGCACGACGGTGCCTGTGCCGCTGTCCTCCGAGATGCGGGAAGCGGTGATGGAGGCGCGTTGAGATCGCCGGAGCTGCGTGGGTCACTGAAAGCCTTTCCAAGTTGAATGTCATCTACTTAACGATTCTGTGTCAATCCCACCTGCCCTGCCATGAATACCTGAATCTTGCCTCCTGTGTCAAGGCTTATTCTGGCTATGCTCACCCTTGCTGACCTCTCTGTTTTGAACAACTATCATCTGTTTTCCACTATATTGCCATTTAACAGTTGTGTTTAAATCAGCTCTCTATAATAAAATCTAGAAGTTATCGGAGAACGAACACTTCAGGGAAAATAAAACTGCCTTTCACAGCAGGTTTCAGTAAATACTGCTTTAGATTCATTAGATAACGGGATTCTAGAATATTTAACCTCCCTCTTTGTTCTCCTTCTCCTGGATCATCTCTCTCTTTCATTTTCATTGTACCTTCTATGTGATCGACCATACCATTTGACTACTGCCCAAAATTCTGTGCTCCATAGATTCCTAAATCCATTCATCAGTTCAGCAAATTCTTTTTTTTGACACAGAGTCTCGCTCTGTCACCTGGGCTAGAGTGCCCTGGCGTCAGCCTAGCTCACTGCAACCTGCAGCTCCTGAGCTCAAGCCATCCTCCTGCCTTGGCCTCCCAGAGTGCTGGGACTACAGGCATGAGCCACCGCGCCTGGCCTAGCAAATTCTTATGAGGTCTCTCTTAAGGGCCAGATATCACACAGGGTGATGCAAAGATAAATAAAAATATCCTCAGACATTGAGGGAATCACAGTGGGAAGGAGAGAAAGTGCATAAGTAAATAGCAGTATGATCAGGTATGGACGATATAAGAAACAAATAAAATTTTAAATCAGAACCTAGCACTCACTGAAAACGGGGGGTGGCTGCACTGAATAAAGATGCCATTTAAGTTGCGTTCTGAAGGATAAGTAGAAATTTCTTTGATAGAGAAATAAGGCCAAGAGAATTTTAGGTAGCAAGTCAGGATGTGAAAGAGACGGATACTCCAAGGAAGCTATTTGGCAGTGACACCACATTTGTAGGTGGCCGTAGATGAGACTGAAAATATACGTTGGGTCATAGTTAACAAACTTTGTAAGATAAATTGAATGCAGTAAGCAGTGGGAAGCTAAGCAAGGTTATTAAACAGAAAATTGCCGTTGAAAAGCATTTGCTAGTTTTGAGGACTGTGTAAATGTTAATGTCCCTACTCTTCTACAGGAGTCACTGCCATAAATTCCCGCATGTCGTCCTGCTCTCTCATCTCAACACCAGATGCTCTGGCAAGACGTCTGCAGAGAGGGTGGAACATCAGGATCAAGAGCTGGAAACCGGGCACTCGCTCTGAACTAGAGTTGAAAGAGAAACACTTGAGGGAATCCCTGTGCATTCTGACCAAACCATTTAGCCTCATGGAATTTCAAAAGAGTAACATGAAAATTTTAAATAGAGGCTGTTAGAGATGTTTATTATTTTATCTATCTCAGATAGGGGAACCTGGGACCTCAAAAGATTTGTCTTCCATAAATTCAAATTACAATTTACAGATACATGCAACAGACAGCAAAATACATGGCACGACAGATACTTTATAATCATCATTTTCTATGATTTCTGGGCAAATATTTGATCCAGTGTTTGATCTACAATTTAGTTTTTGCGTAGAGATCGGAGCCGTCATCTGCTTTCCGTGTCTATATTAGATTCCAGAGAAAGTAGCTTCTCTCTGCACCAGATCTCCTTTCAGGAGCCATGTTTAAAGACATTTATTAGCTCAAGTTTACTAGTGTATGGAATGGGGGGTTATAAATAGCTTAGAGAGGGAAAGTGTTTCTGTTTGGGCTTATTTACTTTGTGCAATAGACGTGCAGTAGGTCTGATCTTTCTTTGAATCCAAGCGCCAAGAGCAGATGCCTGTATTTGACGCTGGAAGGTTTGAGACAGATGAAGCTGGGTTTTTTTTCTAATTATGATAGGAAAAACGACCTTCTACAGTGTAGTTTACTAAAGTTGTTGACTTTTAGTTAGTTTAGAGGAAAAAGTCCCAGTTAATCCAACATTATTTGGTCTTCCATTTACCATTATGTAATTATTTTGACATTGTTCCCCATGGGTTTTACTCAGATGTTATATCGGTCAAGACTTTTTTTTAAAGTCAAAAAGCCCAACCAGAAGTAGCTGAGGCCAAACAAGGGATTTATTGTTTCAGATAACTATTATATAAAGTTAGCGACCGTTAGGCATGGATGGATGCAGGATCTCAAACAAGATAATGATGTTTGTTTTTCTTTCTCTCTCTTTTGGCTCTTCCTCCTCCATGTGTTGAATTTGTTCTTGGGCTGGTTCTCTCCATATGGTAGAAAAGATGACTACTAAAAACCACAAGCCTACACCCATACTGCCTGCCAATCTAAAAGAATAAACCTGCCTTCGAATGTCTGTATATTAATGTCAAACCTTCTCATGTAAGGACTTTGATTACACCTGCCTGGATATCTCACTGCTCCCACCTGTCACTCTGCCCACGAGACAGTGCACTGTAAGCTTTATCCCAGCCCAGTGGCTGGTCTCGTTTGAGCTGCGAGGCTGTGGTGCGGGGGTGGGGGGAGGTAGGGCTGGGATGGACAGACCCGCAGTGGGATGTGGTTGTCTCCCCAAGCGATGGCGTCTGGCAGACAATAATCTCATCTGCATAACACAGCTCCAAATAGCTTCTGTTCTACCTATCTCTCCTGGCATAAATGCCCACATCCCAACAAACACTGGCTGCCTTTCCATTCCCAAACAGCAATCAAGGCCACGGGTCTTTCCTTCCATTCAGTTTTATCTCTGTGGTGCGTTACTCTTGTTAAGCCTAGATATAGTTCTTCAGCATCTAGCTATGTATAGATGGATAAATTAAAACTTTGCTTACCCCCCACATTCACAATAAATAATGAGGGAAACAAATAAAATAATTCCAATTAAACTGTCATATTGGAAAGTGACAACACTTTATAGAATTTACTGCCCCTTGCTACATAGAGAAAGCAAAAATTGTCTTCCTTGGAAGTCGAGTAGATTTCTTGATAGTTTATCAGTTGTGAAAATTTTGGCTGCAAATTAAAAAAAAAAAGCCCCAATTGAAATTGTTTAAAATTATAAGAGGATTTATTATTTAATAAAACATGAAACTCACAGGTAGGACAAAGCACCAGTCGTAGCCCCTCTGGGATCTGGATGCCACTGTCTTAGGTCTGTCCTCGATGTGACGTTTCACTCTCAGGCTTGTTGCAAGATGGTTCCTGTGATTCCAGGTGCCACGTCCGGGGGAATGGGGAGATGTTACATGCCCAGAAGTTGGGAGGAACTGTCTCTTTTTATGTATCTTTCTTATTCAAAAGGAGACTTCTCCCAGAATTTCCCCAACATAACTTCTCCTCCCTCCCCAAAAAATATGTTTCTAGGAATTGGACACATGCTCATACCTAAATAAACCACAGTCATTGCTATTAATTGCTATGATTGATGAAGATTGCTGGAGCTGGGAAGGTGTTCAGCATCGTCTGAATCACGTTGTGTGGAGAAAGCAGGAATACTTTACCAAACTCAGGATTCGCTAAGGAAGAAGAAAGGGGAGTGGAATGATCTGCCTGACCCCAACTCTGCCCTGCACGAGGCTCTTCGAAGTTTATTGTCCTTCATAACAATACCTGGGGAGGGGTGGTGATTCAGGGCTTTGGAGATCGCAGTCATGTTACCGAAAGCTTGAATGCAGAAATCTGCCGAAGCATTTACTTTTACAGTTTCTATCTTTTAGCAACAGGCCTCTGGGCTTTGGCCACCCCCTAAACATTCCGTTAATGGTTTCCACCTCTGATAAAGCTGGGAGTTTAAGGCGGAGATAATTTGTCTTTCACCAACCTGGCTGGATTACGGTGGAGGGTGCTTTGCGGGGGAGTATCGTCTACTGGACTATGAGTTCATGTACACGGAAACTTTGAGCTTGGTCCTGTGTATTTGGCCTCTTCCATTTCTTTATCTTCTGGTTCTAAATCTTATCTTATGGTTTTCCATCTTCTACCTGTGCTCACACCACCTGCAGTGCCAGTGGTCATCGGCCTTCAGTAGTAATGCGTCATTAGCCTTAAAGAGAACCTCCATTCAGGTGCATACAGTTTCTTTTCGAAGGGCAAATCAAGACCAGTTGTTATTGTTATTGTTGTTATTGTTATTATTATTAGCACCTTATCAAAGGCCATAACAGACTTTAGCATTTCAACATTTTTTACCAAAGATCCCAGTGACCTAGATAAAGTAGCACTTAGTACAAGTTAGATAAAACAGAGAAACGTTTAACCAATTATTTGACTTCTACATGACAGCACCTGGCTATGTTCCAGCCGAGAGTGGAGGATTATCTATCCCTTACTGACCTCCCCTCCCTTCCACCTGGTCTAGTTCCTATTTTAGGATCTGTCATTTGTAATACCTTACTTGGAAGTACAATTTCTGTATCAGTGAGAACCCTTTTGGTTGCAATTTTTAAACGCTTTATTAAAATTGGCTTCCTCAAAACTGAAATTTATTATCCTACTTGACCAGAAAGCCCAAGGATTGTTCTGGAGTTGGGCACTGTTGACCTCATGGCTACAAAGGCTATCGCTGGGATGCTGAAGTTCTCCGTCCCTGGGCTCTGCCCGTCTCTCCATGGTGGAGTCATTCTCAGGCAGGTTCTTTCTGTGTGTCAGGAAAGATGGTTTTTGGCAGCTCCAAGTCTACCTTTTTATGACTTGGAATCCAAAAGGAAGAGAGACCATCTGTCTTCCACATCCATGTATCAGATGTATCCAGATCTTTACTGCGGTGGTACGACTGGGGTCACATGCTTCCACCTGCACGTTTTGCTTTGATCAGTGGGGAAACACATGGGATTAGACCAGTCTGGGACGTGTGGTGCCCACTCTTGTGACAAGGTTCGTAGGGGACCCTGACGGACATGCGCGAATATCACAAGAAGGCTAGAAGGAGGTTCCCAAGGTTGAGGCACTGGGACAACAAAGCAATGTGCTCACCACAGGTAGCAAGGAAGGGAGGCTTGGCCAAGGTCAGATTCGGGTCCCGCATTGTGCCCTCCCCATAGTAAGATTTAAGCACCCCAACTTTATCTTGCTCTCTAACACTCAACAGCAACTTCTGCTGTGTGGGAAGATGCACTTGTCCAGTAAGTAAAAACAATCATATGGATGTATCTTAAAGAGTTCTTCAGATGGATGCTGCTTTCCAAGTGTGAAACGTTGTTATGAGAAACCTCTGCAACTTGAAGTTAATTTATGCAAAGGGGAGGTGGGGGTTAAAAGCAGCAATACACAGTCATTTCTCAAGCTGTCTTTTTTACAGCTTGCATGAAGACTCTCCCTAACTCCCCAAATTGTGAAAAAATTCCACCACTGAATAAACCTCAATACTATTTTCTTTGCCAACAATATTGCTTTCTATCTTCCTGATTTTTTCCAGTGAACAGATCACGTGAAAGCATTAATGATTGCACAATGCACGGGGTTAGTAAGGTAAGTGGAGCTCATAATTACCTCATTTACATTCTTTTATTCACTGAAACAGAATTCTTAATGACTTTTATGTGAAATGCAGGGTAATCAGCACAAATGAAGCTCTCTGGTGCAGGGTGCAGAAGCAAGCCAAGTGCTGGCTCTCAGCAGAGAACGCCTGATAAATGGTCAGACAAAAGAGCCCAGCATGGAGGCCTGGGATATTCAATTTTAAGAGACTGAGCAAAACATTGTCTTTTAGGAGACTAGCACAACTAGGTTCAGATCTAAGTTGCAAGGCTTAAAAGCAGAACAAACCAGCGTAGTATCTTACCATCTCTCTGACTTTCTGTAGGAGAAATAACCAACTGTCTTTGCTCACGGTGTTGTGGGATAAAGGAAACCAGTCAATAAAGACAAGCCCATGTTCTAGTCCTGGCCTGTGCACATGGTAGCTGTGAAATATCAGATAAATGACTTCACCTGTCTGGACTGCAGAATTTCCACTTGTGAAAGGAGAGGTGCACATTCAGAATTACCAGGTGAATAGGTTCCCTTGAAACAGGTTCATTTAGTATTTTCCAGACCTAGTAGTTCAGTATCTCCCGGGAAAGGGTTGCAACAATTGTGTTTTGAACAAAATCCCCAGGTCATCTTTAAACAACCAGCATAAAAAATGAAAACTTAAAAAAAAAAAAAAATCACGCAGACAAGAATCTCTTTAGGTAAGCCGTTCTTGACATTCAGGGGAAAAAAAAGTCTTAAAATACGGGAAGGATGAAAAGAGTTGCCAATTAACCGGCATCCTTATGACAGCATGGACATTCAGAAGACAAATGGAATCTCTCAAATATGTGGTGACCGTGCTGAATTCCATGGCAACGTGAACCAGGCAGTGTGGAGGACAGAGACCGGTTTCCTGACACTGAGGGATTCTAGCACTGGGGGGGGGCCTCCATGTAAACCTGTGACCCAGGTGAGCTAGGTGTGCAGTCACCTATACTGGAGACTGCAGCCCAATTTCTATACCCCTTTTAGTTTCCTTAGAGCAATCAGGCTCTTATTCCAGATTTTAACATCATTAAGTGCTCAGATCTCGACCTACCCAATGCTTATAAAGTGTATAAATGAATTTGTTTAATTTCTAGATCTTTCCCATCTCTAATATATTATTGCCATATTGGAACATGAGTACAGTGTTAAAAAAATTTCAATTATCTTAGAGATAGTCTAGATTTTTCATGAATGTAATACTGATCTTTAAATCATGTGAAGTAATTTAAGATTATTTTAGGACTTCTAGGGTCCCAAACTTTGTAAGCCAAACCAATTCGATTCTATGTATTGCTTCATTTATACAGTAATATGTATTAAGAAAACCTATCCATGTCATTTTAATAAAAGTCTCTGACAATTATCAATATAAAAAGCAGACTCTGTAAAATATTTCGAAGAGGTTATTCTGAGCCAATATAAATGACCATGGCCCAGGGAAAACACAAACCCAGGAAGCCTTGAGTAAGTTATCTTGAGGTGGTTAAACCACAGTTCTCTTTTATATATTTCAGGGAGGCTGAAGTTATAGGCAAAGTCATGAATCAATGCATGGAGGTTATACATTGATTTGGCCCAGAAAGGCAGGATATTTTGAAGTGGGGACTTAGAGATCATAGATGGATTCAGAGATTCTTTAATTTGTAATTGGTTAAAGGAGTAAGGCTTTGCCCAAAACTCAGAGTCAGCAGAAAGGAATGTTAGAGTTTGATTTTAGCATACGTTGGTTAAGATGCAAAGTCTGCTAATTACTGCATGCTGCTACGCCAGAGTCAGGTTGCAAGAGCAAGAGACAGTACACGGGGTCAGAGGCACCTATTCAGCAAAACTGATGATCTGCAGATAAGACTCTCTCCTGGCCTCTTGGAAAGGAATTTGGAGCAAAAAACAGTGGTCAGAGTTCCGACCTCCCGGTTAATTTTGTCTGTACACCCTTAAAAACTGTGAGAGGTATGATGTGATTAGAGTCTCTTCTTAATACCCTTAGCCTTCACGATTTTTCTTTCTTTCTTTTTTTTTTTTTTTGAGATAGGGTCTTGCTCTGTTACCCAGGCTGGAGTGTAAGAGCCTTATCATAGCTCACCGTAGCCTCAAACTCCTGGGCTCAAGTGATCCTTCCAATTCAATTCAGCCTCCTGAGTAGCTAGGAGAGGTGCATGCCACCATGCCAGGCTGATTTTTCTTTCTTTCTTTCTTGTTTTTTTTGTTTTTTTGAAACAGAGTCTCACTCTGTTGCCTGGGCTAGAGTGCCATATTTTTTGTAGAGATGGTGTCCCACTATGCTGCCCAGGCTGGTCTTGAACTCCAGGCCTCAAGTTACCTTCCTGCCTTGGCCTCCCAAAGTGCTGGGATTATAGGAGTGAGCCATCACGCCTGGCCCCGTGATTTTATCTGAGCTGTTCGTGGGCTAAATTATGAGCGTGCATTGTCATTGTGGCAAATGGTATCACCCATCTGCAGAGGGAAATGCACAAATAGAGTATGCTGAGCACTACAGTTAATGTCTCAGTCTTTCTTTACTGGGTAAGTGTCAGTGTCAGATTTGAACAGCAAGGTTGGGATCGCATTTACCACGTGTTGCATTAGTGTGCACTCCACGTCATGACACTTTGGAAGAACTTCTACTTCATTATCGAAGTTTGTGTGAGTGACTGTTGTATTCCTCCCTTTTCTCTCTAATCACTATTTCCCTAGCATGTCAATCATCCTGTTATATCCGCAGGGGTACATAATTTAACTCTACATGGTAGCTTCGTGCTCCTTAACTTCCTGTATCTCTCAGGACTTCAGTCTAATGCTTTGGTGCCCTGAAGCAGACAGATGTCAGACTTGGACGTCGGGCTGGGAAGAAGTCAGGCAGCGGCCGGGACCCGCGCAGGGACTGCCTGTAGCACTGGTGCACCAACCAAGTGCAGAGTCCATTCTGACTGGCTGTGTGTTGCGTCTGTGACCTCAGGAGCTTGGCTGGTTCCAGCGAATTGGTTATAGGAAGAAACTATATTTCTTCTTTAACGGTCGCAAAACTTTTGTTTGGAGGCAAACACACGTGCTTCCTCTCTGCAGAAGATGCTTGTTCACCCGGCGGAGCAAATTAAGCCGGGCTTCTCTTCGTGGTAGGCAGCTCAGCAGCGGCTTGGGACGCCCCCTGTGGGTGCGAGAGCACCACACCCTCACCGTTCTGGGCTCGTCCCCACGTGGGCTGTGGCTGAGAATGCAGATACAGAGACCGTGGCTACTCTGCAGTCCAAACGCCTCCACTGTGACATGACAAAAATTGTCTCTGTGAAGTCTCTTGCAAACAGCTTTGGAAGCTGACAGATGACCGTGCACATTTGTTCAGTAAAATGTACTTCCAGGCCACCCATGCCACTGTACCAGGTCTGGCTTCTGTGAACTGCCCTTTGGTCACCTCAGTTGCCCTGGGCTTCTCTGTCAGAATCGGCTGTGTCCACTGCTGTCCCCACTGCTTCCTGGTGGCCATTCCCACCAGGTGAGCTTCTGCCGGCTACTGCCGCGAGCCCTCCGGGGGTCTCCAAAGCCCCTTCGTCTCTGCACTGACCTGCCCCATCCATGACCTTCCCGGGGATTCCAGACAACCAAAGCTGCGCTCTGCGGGCGCGTCAGGGGGAATGTCCCTTGCCATCTGTGGTGTTCTCTTTTAAAAAGGTCCTAAACCACTGTTGTTTTGCCCTCGTTGGATTGCAGAATTCAGTGAAAGAGACCTTTCAGGTTTTAAAATCTTCTTTCTTCCCAGCGCTTAGACATGTGATTACTGCAGGGAGCTGCTGGTGGGTTCAAGTAGCAGCTGCTCTTTGATCCTGAGAGTCCTGCTCTCCAGCCTACTTTGTGATCCTGTGTCAGGTTCCTTGTGCTTAGCTCTGTACTTTCTGATTCTTGTTTCCTCGAAGGATTTCATCCCAGGTTCTAATGGCACAGATGTCCCCCTCGTCCCCTTGCACATTCCCTATTTTTAGCCAAACATACCAAGGTGCATTCCGAACCCACCCTGCAGAACATCAGAGAGTCTCAGGAATTAGAAGCATTCAACACTGATGAAAATGGGGACACTTATAGAGTGAATAAAAAAGGATTTATTTTAAATCTTTAAGGAAAAGAGGTAGACTCCAGGACGGCCTTCACGTCCTGAGCTACCAGTAACCACCCCTGCTCTTGGCAGCAGACGAGAGGGTTATCCTGAGGAGAAACTGAATGAGGAGGTTCAGTGGTAGCAAAACAGAGGAAGTGAGGCTCCTTAATAGAAATAAAGGAGTTAAGTGATCAACTACAAACCATGTCATGAGAAGCCCCTTCCAACCTGTCACTCCTGTCACCTTTCTTTTTAGCTTTGGAAGTAACGATAGCCAGGTGCCATCTTTCCTCCTACCCTCAGCAGTACTTGTGTATATTTTCCAGTTAACGTTTTAATGGTTCACACTTAAATAAACATGGTCTATAATTAGTGCATATTTAAAGAAACCTCTAACAGGAAAGGCAGAACACATAGAGATACTAGTTGGAGCACCAAAAAAAAAAAAAAAAATCAAAGAAAATATTACCGTTGCAGAAATCAGATAATTTATGACAACTATGAAAGAAGAATGGGGTACTATGAGAAGAGAAAAACAGAAAATGAGTTCTTAAAAATGAGAATACAATATTTAAAAGAAGGAATTGACCATAACTCTGAAGCCATATCAAAAGAAAGCAACCAAAAAGATAAAGATGTAGAAAATTAATGAGAAAGAGTGTAGAAATTATAGGATCAGTGAAGCAGGTCATACATATAATTGAAAGAAGTTTCCAAAAAAAGAGCAAACAAACATTGGGAGGAAATTTACAAAAAAAATAGCGCAACAAATTTGTCAAGAGTTGAAGAATACGAATTTCAGATTGAAATGATCCACTGAGTGCTGAACACTGAATTTAAAAAAAAAAGTCTTGCTCCAAGCCACTACATCTGGAAATTTCACAGAGAATAAGCAAATTAAAAATATTAGAACCTTTCTGAGACTCAGAGTAAAAAGGTTACCACACACAAAAAACGAGAGAAAAAATGGCAGTGGCCTTCTCCATGGCAACAAGGAAGGCAAAAGGACAGTGGAGAAATGCCTTCCACGTTCAAAGAGATTCCATCCCACCCGAAAACAATCAGGATAGGGAAAATAAAGCCTTTTTAGACACATAAAACCTGAAAATGTATATTCCAAACACCCTTTTCCAGAAAATTACCAGAGTTAGTGCGTGCACTTAGAATAAAACTAGAGAGTAAATTGGGAGGGAGAAGAGATTCGATCAGGAACGACCCTCTCGGGGTGATGGGGAGCAAGACCCTAACTCGACAGCCGCCGGCATCAGCCTGGATCACAGAGGAAGCTGGGAAGGAAGGGACACGTGTCACCGTTTTCAGAGTATACGATTCTGTAAACCTGAAAACCTCAACAAAGCCAACCAAAAATTGTTAGAACTGTTAAGCAGAGAGAGGTGATTGACTACAGTTGTATTATACAAAAGAGTAATGGCTGCCGATTTTGTTCAAGCATAAATCACTTAGGGAATAAATGCAAGATGAGATATCATGTACAATATCAATCAAAAAAGATAAAATACTTTGCAAAATATCTAACAAATTCGCGGAGTCTGTATGATGAAAACTTTAAAAGTCTACTGATGGAAACCACCACATATAAGTAGAAATATATATCTGATTCCTGAATATGAATAATTAATATCTAGAAGATTTCAATTCATTCTAAATTAATGCATACTTTTAATAGGCTACATTAAAATATTGATTGGTGATATATTTTTGAAACTAGTCAAGTTAATTCAAATTCAAATTGAAAAAGAAACTGTGAGAATAGACAAGGAATTTTTATTAAAAAAACAATAATTAGGAGGAACTTGGTTTACTATATAATAAAACTATTATAAAACTGTAGTAAATAGTTTGCTACTGACACGTAAATAGACCGGTGAAACAGAGCAGATGCACACGGACAAATACCTGGAGGTTTTAGAGACTTATAAAAGTGACATTTCAAAACAATGAAGAAAAGATAGAATATTGTTTTCAGTAGTAGAAAATGAGAGTTGCTATGTCTCCCACCATTAGTTTTCTCTGTTAACATTTTACACTAATATGGTACATTTGTCACATTTAATAAATCAGTATCAATACATGATTACTAAAGTGCAGCATACTTTATTCTGATTTCCTTGGTTTTTTACCAAGAAAATGTCCCAAGACACCACATTACAGTTAGTCGCCAGGTCTCCTTTGACTCCTCAACCTTTTGTTGCTTGTAAGGATCGTGTGTTTTGGGGAGCACGGTCAGGTATTTTGCAAAATGTCTCTACCTGGATTTGTCTGATGGTTTATTTTCTCATGATTACACTGGGGATAAGGATTGGGGAGGAAGACCATGGAAGTAAAGTGCTGTTGTCAACATACAAAGCAAGACACACCGTCAACGTGATTACCCTGTTGGTGTTGACCTTGACACCTGGCTGATACAGCGTTTGTCAGGTTTCCCCTATGAAATTGCTCTTTTCTCTCATTTGTACTCTTAATTCTTTGCCAGGAAGTCGCTTTGCACAGCCCGCACTTGCAGAGTGAGGAGTTGTGCTCCATCTCTCTGAGGCTGGAGTATATGTATAGAAATTATTTAGAATTCTTCATCATGGGAGAGTCATCTCTTCTCCCCATGTGTTTTTCTTTTTATTTCAACATATTATGGGGGTACAGATATTTAGGTTACGTATGTTGCCCTTGCCCTCCCTCCCCACCATCCCCATGTGTGTTTTTTTTT
>NW_012149285.1:8019299-8032485 GCF_000956105.1 Propithecus coquereli
TAATTGAGCTTTTTGTGATTCCATTTGATCTCTCTCAGCATATCAATTAACACTTTTTAAACAAAATTAGGAGTTGCCTTAAAATTTACAATATACGTTTTTAACTGATCTAAATTCACCTTAACATAACACCATGTCAGTCATGTGTCGTGCAGGTTTTTCATACCAAAGTATCCCCATTTTCTTTTTCCCACTTGTGACATTGCTTCATTTATTTCACTTGTTCATATGCTATGATCACTCAAGACATCGTTTCTGTTACTACTCTAAGCAACCAGTTTTATATTAGATTAATTAAGAATAATAAAATGAAAAGCTTTTATCTTACCTTCATTTGTTACTTTTCTAGCACTCTTTCTTTATTTATATTATTGTTTCTATCCTATATAATTTTCCTTCTGATAAAGAAGTTCTCTTATTTCTTGCAGGCAAGTTCTGCTAATGATAAATGTATATCAGTTTTTTTTTTCCTTGGGAAAGTATTTTTTCTTCACTTTTGAAGGATAACTTTGCTGGATATGAATTTCTAGCTTGGTGGTTTTTTTTTTAACATTTTAAATACTTCACTACAGTCTTTTCTTGCTTGCATGGTCTGTCACAAAGTCCATAGTAATTCTTATTTTTGTTTATCTATGTGTGAAGTATATTTTGACTCTGGCATCTTTCAAGATCTTCCTTTTTTTATTTATCTTTCTTCAATTTGAATGTGATATGCTTAGAGGTGTGTGTGTGTTTATATTTATCCTGCTTCCTGCCCTTGGTTTCCCGGACCCGAGGCTTGGTGTCTGCCATCAGTTTTGAAAAGTTCTCTGCTATTAGTACTTCAAATATAATTTTTTTCTTCTCCGTTCTTTCTTCTCCTTCTTGAATTCTCCTCACTCATATGGTATGCCTTTTAATATTGTTCCACAATTCTTGGATATTCTGTTTCATTTTGATTTCTGACTTTTTTTCTTTTTCTTTTTTCCAGTTTGGGAAGTTTCTATTAACCTACATTCAGGGTCACTGATTATTTCTGTAAATATATCAAGACTACTGATGAGCCCATCAACGACATCCTTCATTTCTATTATAGTGTTTCGATTACTAGATTTTCCTTTTAATCACTTCTTAGATTTTTCTCTTCTGTGTTTATGTTGGCCACCTGTTCTTGCATGCTGTCTACTTTTTCCTTTGGAGCTCTTACCATATTAGTTATAGTATATCTGATAATTCCAATATCTGTGTTATAGCTGAGTCTGGTTCCAATGGTTGCTTTGTCTTTAAACTGTTTTTTTTTTTTTTTTACTTTTTCCATGCCTTGTACTTTTTTGCTGAAATCTGTACATGTTGCATCAGGTAGTAGAAACTGAGTTAAATTGACTTTTAGTGTGAAGCTTTATGTTTATATCTGGTTAAGAGTTGAGCTGTGTTTAATGTTTACTGTATCCATAGGTGCAAGAGGCTTAAAATTACCCTGCTGTCCTTGTATTTTCCTTCCTTCTTGGTTCTGGGCTTCCCTAAGTAGTCCTCCTCAAGGTGGGTTTGCAGCACTTTCAGCTGTAATGCACTGGTATGTATTGCGGTTTCGATGGGGTATTGATAAGATGTGGGGGGCGAAGCACTTTCCCTAACATTCTGATTAAATGTCAGTCTTTTGGTGCAATGTGACTTTCACAGGTGTTTCTCCAGGAGTACAGCTTCTCCCGCCACCGCCTGACCACGACCCGCTTCCTCTGCTGCCATGTCCCCCCTATTTATGTAAAAGCCCTTACCCCCTTTCATATGCGCTTCCCCGGTATGTGAGACAGGAAGGCTGGACGGAGCTGTTGCGAGAAGTATTGCTTTTCCCCAGCTGGGATGAGACTCTGGCAAATTCCTTTCCTCTGGAGAGTCGTCCTTTGTTACGAAAGAGACTCAGGTGTGTTCCTGGGGGGTGACTCTGCCACTCATTTTGCTGGAGCTGGACGATGTTGCTCAGATCTTCGCCATGTGACTCTCATGGGATTTCTGGAGGTAAAGCCCACAAAAGTGTGCCCCCTCCAAGACTGCGCTCCCAGGAGATTCTACATCCCACTGTAGTCCTTAAGCAGCCTCCAGCAATTTGTCATTATTATTTTTTTTAAATATTCCTACTAATTAATTGCTCAGTGGCTTCTCCTGCAGGTATGCAGGTCTTTTTGTACCTCTCTTGATGCTCCTGTTTCTCCAGATTTGAGGAGGGTGGTTTCCCTGTTACTTTAGTTATCTGATAGGAACAAGGGAAGTAATTGTTTTTCAATTTGTCCAGCATTTTTCTTGTTGTGAGGATGGAAGTAATGACATCTTAGCTCCTTACATGTTGAAATTGAAACCAGAAGTTTTATTGGACTTTAAATTTTGCTCTTTTTCCCAAAACCAAAAATATGTCATTTCCTTTCCCTTTTGATTCAGAGGAATTAGCGCTCCGATGTCCATCACTCCCTGAACAACAGCAAGTGCATTCTGGTCCAGCTTCGCCAACAACGGCTACACAGGGCTGCAGCCTTTGGTTAGAATAATTACTAAAATAAAAGGCCATTTTGTCTCCTTTCACACTTGCAGATAAAAATACAGAAAATAGTGTCTACTTTCATTGCCAAAGTATTGTAATTATGATTTTTTTGGCATCCTAAAATTTTCAATGGAATAAACTTTTTCCTCTAAATTGGGAAAAATGAATAATAAAAAGAAAACAGTGGCATAAATTGCCTGCCATTCAGTGCCATTGTTTATATCACCCATCTAGTACCTACACTTACAACTAGTACTAGGCAGTTTATTTCGAATAGGTAAAACAATGAATTAAAATGACTGTAAAGAAGTTTTCAGAAAGAAATTATTATTTCTTGTCTATATCTGTGTGTGTGATGTACATGTGTGTGTAACGCCAAGAGAAAGCCTCTAGTCAGAGAAACTCGAAAAGGGGGCCCAGTAGTCTGAAGAGTGTGGAAGAGAAGGATGGGTCCCCATCATATTTTCTCCTCTCTCTTCCCTCACCTCTTTGCTTCAAAGGTGCTTCCATCACCCTTAACAGCACTGGCATTAATGGGTGCGTAACAACATTGCTACTCATAACATCAGGCATAACAGCATCGGTGGTTAAAACTCTGGAAACATCTTGTCTTGCTTGCTAGAGTACTGCAGAGTAGGGGCCCTGGGAGCCAGCGAGTGTGGGGGAATCCAGGAGAGGAAAGACCTGGAGAAGCAGACACCCTAACTCTATGTGTAAATTGACACAAGTTCTCGGCTCCACCTTGAGCACTGCTGTGTAGACTGAAGGTTTCTGACCCCTCAGAAGTCGTATGTTGGAACCTAATCCCTAGTACTGGGAAGTGATTGGGTCATGAGGGCAGAGCCCGAGTGAATGGGATTCGTGCCCTTATAAAAGATACTCCGGGGACTCTCTTGTCCCTTCAGTCTGTGAGGACTCAGAGAGAAGACGGCTGTCTATGAAGGAGGAACAGGCCCTCACCAGACACTGGCTCTTCCTGCACTGTAATACAGGACTTCCAGCCTCCAGAGTTGTGAGAAATAAATTTCTGTTGTTTATAAACCACCCAGTCTATGTGTGTTTGTGGGTTGTTGTTTTTTCTTTTTTTTTGCTTGTTTGTTTTGTTTTGTTTTTTGATATAACAGCTGGAATAGACTAAGACAACCACATTTGTGGAACAGACCAAAAACAGCATAGCAAAGTCTATGAGAGGTGAACTACTATGTGAAACAGACGAACCTCTGAGTGGCACATGCGTGGGAAAGACCCAAAGCAACATAGCAAAGGCTTTGAAAACTAAAATGACGTTTGGGACCACCACCCACAGAAAGTGACACAGCACTTTCAGGCTGATCCTACTGAGGTTTATTGTCTGTGAAACAAACAAACAGCCGCGTTCTCTAGAGGATTGTAACAAGACCCAGAGTCACACAACACAGTTTTCAAGAACTTAAACATACAATCAAAATTATTTGACATTTACAGAAACTAGATAAATGACCAATTCTAAAGGGAAAAGATGATTAACAGGAACCACCTTGAAATGGCCCAGATGTTAGAATTATGAAAAACTTCAAATCATCTATTATAACTATATTCCATGAAATAAAGGTAAACACTTTTGAAATAAATTGAAAATAAAAGTTCTAAGCATAGAAATAAAAGCTATGTAAAAGAACCAAAAGAAATTTTATAAGTGAAGAATATAGTATCTTTAATAAAAAAAATTTACTGATTGGCCTCATTAGCAAAATGGACATGACTGAGGACAGCCAATAAACTTGAAAGTAGTTCAGGATAAATTAATCTGAAAAATATATAAAATATTTAAAAAACAGTTTACCTACATTTGGATGAAAACCAACACATTTTAGGATTATTGTGAAAAATATACTCTGCATGTTTTGAACAATGACTAGAATACCAAGCCACTTCCTGTATTACAATGATATGATAATAAAAGGAATTGGATGCATCTTATCTGGACATGAACTGGGCAACACTTGGGATTGTTCATGGGATGTATATATATTCCCCTGAGGGAAGTACTAGGTGAAAACTTGAATGGAGATCAGAGATTTTAAAAAAAGTTTGGAGTTTTGCTGAAATATTTAATTCATTTCTTATCCTGCTATCTGGCATCAGGTCACTATAGCTAAAAAATAGTAAAGTTGTAGTTTGACATTGTCTCACCAGTATTTCACCTGTGTTACAGCCAGTAGTCGTTGCTTCACTGAAGCATTCCCAGACTGGGAAAAGCTGTGGGCTCACTTTCCCGATGTATTCATTGATGACTTGGTCTAATATGGTGCAATCTTAGCAGCGTGTTATTGTATTAATTTCCCCGTGACTCTTTCTGCCCTCGTCTGAAGGAGTTCAGCCCACACGGAGGGTATAAAAGGTTATGGAGTCAAGGCTGGGCACATAAAAGTACATTTCAAATGTTTAACTACTTCTGTTAATAGTCTAATGGATCTGAAATTGTATTTCATGATGGTTTAACAGGGCAGGTAGCACTCACTTTGCCTCGTAGTGTGGAGCTATAAAAATGAGCCTCCAAGCTGAAAGCATGCAAAGTGATCTAAATAATCAATGGAAAACATTGCAGTTGTTCTTTGACCTTAAAAGCTCTTCTGAAAACATTTAAAACCCTCTTACCATTGGTTACTAATGTATAGGAAAATGGGAGGGAAGTAATGCTAATATTTGCTAAGTATACAGTAATTTAAAACGTTAGAAACATTGAAAATTAAAGTGTTTTATTTCCTTATAAAAATTATCAAGAGAATTTTAAATAACACTTGCCTTCTTGTTATTGTATAATATGATACAGCAAAAGCATTTTTTCTGCCTTGGTGAGTTGTCAAATATGTCAATATCTCTGAAAATTTCATTATTTTGCAGGTGTCCCTTCCTCTGGGGCATCTTCATTCCTTTTGTTATAACCATGCTTCTCCTTCACATTGATAAGTTTGCTTCACTAAGTTCCTGGGACACCACAGCAGCATCTCTCAAGTGGTGGCAGCGTCAGCGTTCCTGGGGGCAGCTGGCTCCTCTGTAACTCCATTCACATTTGATGCAAATTTCACTTCCAGTGTTGCCATTTTTCATCTCTTTGCTGCACTCTCTTCTTCATTGGCCAATTTCCTCTTTTGAGTATTCATTTTTGTACAATGTTATGTGGTACTGTTCCTAGCAAAGAAGCAGCACGACTGTATGCACTGCTGTTTGTGTGTGAATTAAATACCAGATATAACATTGCCAATTACTCACAGACTTTAAAAGAAGCGACATAATTGTTCATTGATCAGGATGAGCATTTGTTATTTACATAGTGATTTGTGAACTGAAGAGGTAGCAGCAAAGTTTGTACTTCATGTATATTACTCACCGTTAATATACTATGGTGCTTGAAGTTTAAACCACGTTGCTGGGGCACCTGTGTGGTTTAATTAAACTGTTGTGACTAAAATTTGTGCATATTAGAACTGTGCAAAGTTCTCTGCCTGAGACACAGAGCATCCCTTAATACACATATTGGCCTTTGAGATCTCCTGTCCTGAAAACTGCTAGTTCCAAACTTTTGATACTTTTTAAATTGGTAGCACATATTTTTCTTGTTGATTTTCAATGAGCTCTTTACATGTTCAAAATATTTACTTTTGTTAATAATATGCAAAGTAAATGTCTTTTTCCAGCTGTAACTTGTTTTTAAGACTGCTTATAGTGCTGTCATTAGAGATTGTATTTTTTCATTTTAATGTGGTAAAATGTGTTTATCTTTTCCTTTATTGTGATTATTGTATGCCTTTTCCAGAAAGGCTTAGATACTCAGCTAGTTACATACACTTATATTTTCTTATAAAAGGTTTTTATAAATTTTGCTTTTCACATTTAGATTTTAGTGAATATGAAGTTTTTTTGGTGCTTGGTGTGAAGTTAAGATATAGCTTTGCTTTTTTTTATCATGGCTAGCTTGTTGGCTCAGCAAAAGTATTAAATAATTATTTTTTTCCTGTATAATCCTACACAAATCCCCCATAGATACATGGGATAATTATCAGATTTCTATTCTGCTCTGTTGACCTAGATGAATATTTAGGAACCCAAATCACCATAGTTTAGCTACTACACCTTTATCATAAGGTTGATACAGTGAATTCCACATCTTTTTCTTTTTCCAAATTTATCCCAGTAATTGCCAATTCTTACTATTCCATATAGTAGAAACATAGAAAGAATTATTCCAAGAATATAGTTAAATTTTGTTAAAATTGTATTCAATTCTGTCAGTCTTTATGTTTATAAACATGGTTTATAATTATTTGTGCTATGTTTAATTGCCTTTAATAAGATTTTATAATTTTTTCATACAAGTCTTGCTCAGCTTTTGTTTGATAATTTCCTAAGTGCCTTATACTTTTTGTGCTACTATAAATGGTTACCATTGTTCTAAAAATTGTAATTTCTAATTGATTGCTTTCAATGTATAAGGATGTTATTGCTTTTTGAGATTGACATAGCAATCTCACTGAATTCTCTTGATAATTCAAATATTTCATAAATTAAATTGAATATTTTATGGAAATTAGAATATAATCCATTGATAATAACAGTTCGGTTTCCTTTCTTTTCTGTACAGTTACTTTTCTTGTCTTATTGCATTGTCTATGATTTCCAGCATAACGTTGGATAAAGATAATAGTACCAGATATCCCTAACTTTTTCCTGACATTGGCAGGAATGCTTCTAATTTTTTAATATTGAATATGGTGTTTATGGTAAGTATTGGTAGCTTTACTTTATAAAAATAGGATGTTTTCTTCTTTTCATAATTTTCAGAATTTTTAAATGAATAGATTTTGAATCTTATCTAATTGTTTTGTCTGTTTGGGATAATAATATGATATTCTTTAATCTTTAATGTGATGCATTAAAAGATATTCTGGAAGCATATAAAGGCAATATATGAGAATCAACAACCTACTGTCTTCAAGTAGTAACACTTAAGATCCATTAGCTGACATCAATAGTCATTTCTACATAAGGAAACCACCATGGAGAACCTGGTTCTAAGGTTATTATTGTCCAGAGCAGACGGGCCTCAGTGGAATCAACTCTGGTTGAATCTCTGTAATGAATGCCTTCATCTAGCTCAAAGAAAAAGCATGCCTCTATTTTTAAAAATATTATTATCATTATTATTTTGCCTTTGTCTGACTGTTTTGCCTTTCTCTGCTTTCAAACACAGGTTGCATCAAAGAATAATTCTCTCGAGTCATGGAATCAAACAAAGTAATTTAGAACAACTTGCATTCACTTCATACTCTTATATTAAATTTTGAACTTATAGAATGTTACTGAACTGAGCCATGTGCCTGAAGTCCCAGGAACCCACATGCATTTATTCATAAGCACAAACTTTCTGTTAACCTGCGCCATTGGGTTCCACTTGTAGGTGACCATCATCCCTGCTCACGCTCACTCCTCTACGCAATCTTCTTTATCAGCTTCGAGATGAGTTTATGAAGCACTGTCCTCTAGACTGAAGCCTCAACTAGAGGTGAAGGAGCAGATGCAGTAACTGCCATGCAGAAGCTTGCACGCTTTGCGAGTCTGCTTTGCTCACGGAGAGACAAGACAAAGGGGCTGATTCTATCCCACTGTGGAGAGCCTGCAGGCTCTTGCCAGATACAACTATGCCTTTGAAACAAAAACAAACCCAACAAAGAACAATATGATGAGCAGCTCAGAGGCACAGCTTTTTTGGCAGCCTCTATCAAAATCCAGCTGCCTATCATTTGGTTTTCATTGCACCACAGACAGGACAGGCAGGATTCATAGCCTGCCAAAGAGCCACGTGTGCCTTTTGAAGCAACCTTATCAGGGAGGCACAATTGCCCGTACCTGTCAAATCAGCCTATGGAAGGAAAGGAAGAGACAGTGCTTAATCCACCCAGCCCTACATCGGCCCCACGAACTGCCACCTCCACACACACCAAACACTCCTCCAATGTAATCTGTGCTGCTGTTCTAGTGCAGAGAAGATTGAACGTGTTTCAAAGTGGCCACAAAAAACTCCCTGGCCCACTACTTCATACACTCTTTATCATTTGGGGGGAGGGAGGGTTAAACAGTTTTATGTATTAGTCTATTTGTTTACTTATTTGTTTTTCTTTGTTCATTTTTTGTCAATTTTATGTAAAGTTCAATATCGATGGGATTTTTAAAAACACCGTTTTATTACTGCTTTATTCATAGAACTTGGAACAGTGTTTGACTTATAGTAAGTGCTCAATAAATCTTTGTTGAATGGAGAATGAATAAAATAATATTTTCTTCCGTTGTGACCACCATGGTGGTTACTAGTCAGATACTTACTGGAGGCAAGTATGTAAAGAAAGACTAATCCATAACATCCTATTGTCTCCTGTGCTGGTCTGTGCTAGAGCCTCTTCTGAGGAATGCAGTGATTCAAGCCAGAGGATTTGGTGGCCAGTGCTGATTTAAACGTGCGATACTGAAACAAGGTGAAAACATCACTGAGGAGGTGTAAAAGACAGGGCATTTGGGCTCTATTTAACTCATTCCTTTTTCCATCCCACTTCCCAGTGGTTCTAATTCCAGAAATACTTCTAAATCTGGAATTATGGACAGGTGAGTTCTGTGCCTGCGTGGCCTAAGGCTGCTGGGAGAGAAGGGTGCACACTTGCTAGATTTGATCTGTTAGCAAAGAGAAGCTCGTGCACAGAGACCTATTCCAGACCTGGTTTCTCAGTGAGGCATTTGGGCCACCACAGTCTCCTTAAGACTTAAGATTGTGAAATAACTAACACAAATATTTAGGTGATTAAGTCAAAGTTTCCTAAGGAAATTGATCAGTCATCCTTCCAGTTAATCAGATTCAATACTTTGCAAAGAATAAAAAAGAATTGTACCATCTTTCCCCTTACTGAGATTTTTCGGAAAGGAAAAATACACAAAGTGGCAAGGGTAATAAATGCATAAAAATATTTTCTCCCCAGATCTCAGGAAATGGTTTTGTTTTCATATTCAATGTATGTGCCTATATCTGTGTTTATCTGTGTAGCAAACGAGTCTGATGTGCCTATGCGTGTAGCATGTGTGTGCATGTAACAGATGTTTGTGCAAGGATCCGCTCATTCATACATGCAGCAAATAGCTGCCCAGCGTAAGCCTAGAGTTGTTTGAGGCGTGGAGATCGGGGAGTGAGTATGAGTAGACACAGTGTTTCTTGTTCACTTAAATTGGTGCTATTGTCATCACAATGAATTGTGATTACTCCTATTTTCCTATAAATATCTTAAAACAGACAGGCATAGACCTTTCTTGACTCGGATCAAAACGTTGTTACAGAAAAATAGAATTTAAAGAAAAGCAAAAGAATGCAGTCTCAAGTTCAGAGTTTCATGTCTGGTTTTCTCATGGCTTTGGGAAAGCGTGGCTTATTTTTCAGCCTCGGTATGAACTACCACTATCGGTATAAGGAAATGCTTTGCCCCTGAGAGAAACAGGAGCTGTACAAAGTGAGCTGAGAGACGGGGAGAAGATTCAATTCTAAAAAGTATTTCACCTCATAAGCTTTCACTTAATGCCAAGATTTCCATTGCTAGAGTTTCACTTTGTAAGTTTATCATTGCTCTTTTCAAAACACATATACAGTCATGCACTGCTTAACACGGGGATACCTTTTGAGAAATGCATCACTGAGCAATTTTGGCGTTGTGTGAGCATCACAGAGTGTCCTTACACACACGTAGATGGTGTGGCCTACTACGCACCTGTTGCTCCCAGGCTACACCCCTGTACGGCATGTTGCTGGACTGAACACTGTAGGTAATCGTAGCACAATGGTCAGTATTTGTGTATCTACACATATCTAACCAGAGAAAATGCATGGTAAACATATAGTATAAAAGATGAAAAACGGCACACCTATGTAGGGCACTTACCATGACTGGAGCTGGCAGGGCTGGAAGTTGCTCTGGGTGGGTCAGTGAGTGGACCAGTGAACGTGAAGGCCGAGGCCAGACAGTCCTGTGCACATGGCACACTTAGGCTGCACCAAATTCATAAAACAATATTTTTCTTAGACATCATTAGGGTTAATGATAAATTAACCTTAGCCGACTATAACTTTTCAAATTCATAAAAATTTTTAATTTTTTAAACCTTTTGACTCTTTTGTAATAACAGCTTAAAACACAAACACATTGTACAGTTATACAAAATATTTTTTCCTTATATTCTTATTCTCTAAGCATTTTCCACTTTTAAAATTATTTTATTTCTTTAATTTTTAAACTTTATTGTTAAAAAGTAAGACACAAGCACACACATTAGCCGAGGCCGACACAGGGTCAGGGTCATCGATATCACCGTCTTCCCCCTCCACGTCTTGTCCCACTGGATGGTCGTCACCACACGGAGCTGTTGTGTCATACGGTAACAGCGCCTGCTTCTGGAACACCTCCTGACGGACCTACCTGAGGCTGTTTTACACTTAACTTTTTAAAAATATAAGTAGAAGGAATTCCCTCTAAAATAATGATTCAACGTATGCTATAATAAATACACACACCGGCAGCACAGGCATTTATTATCAAGTACCGTGCACTGCACGTGACTGTGTGCGCCACACTGGCGATGAAGCAGTGCTCGCCACACGGGCGAGTGACGTGTTGCACCACAGTTACGAGGGCTATGAAGACAATGGACAGTAGGAATTTTTCAGCTCATTCTAATCTCATGGGACCGCTGTCATATACGTGGTCTGTCACGGGCTGGAACATCCTTATGCAGAGCATGACTAGAAGCCGGAGGGAGGAGGATTTTAAGCTGCTGCAAATTAATAACATCTTAGCTTGATTATCCTATTAAAACTCTTCCAAAAGACAGCTCACTGTGCACAGGGCATGGTAGAGAAGATGAGGGGGTGCTCTACTCTGCATTCCCTCGGGACCCCTTGGGCCGAAAGGCTGACCCAGACAGGTGAGGAGTGGGAAGGGAGAGGGAGGAGAAGAGGGAACTGGGTGAAGGAAAGGGGGTTACTCTGATGCAAAATAAGGATTATTAGGTACATGGGAATTATATTTCTTATATTTACAACCATAAGCCCAAGAACAGCATGGTAAACATTATAATTAAATCATGTGCATTCCTAATTACCATATTATACTAACAGAATCAGAGAGTACCATATGTTAAGCAGCAGTCAAAGAAAACTCATTGTCTTTAAGTCTTCATATTAAAGTGACTACAGAGTGCTAGGTGAGAGCGTATATTTTTGGAGTGTTTTAAGATTATTGGATATGTATGAAAGGCAAGTAGAAAAGTTCTCATTGTGTATCAAATGAAAGAGACCATGGAGGAGACAGCTGGGCTAATTAGAAACTAAATTTTATTCCAAAACCAGAATGCCAATCTGTAGATTTACAAGGGTGACTGTAACTTCCAGGATGAGAGGAAACCGCGTGTCTGCTTACTCAAGAAAGCCGCCCGGGAAGTGGAACGCTCCCGGCATTGGGAATTGGCTTCGGAGTTGCACAGACGTGGGCGTGAACGCTGGCTTTGCCATGGCCAGCCAGCCCATGGTCTTAGCTCATTTCCTGCCTCTCTAAACCTCAGTTGATGTGTTTGTTTTACATTTTCTGTAAAATGGAGGAAACTACTTACGTTAGAGGGTTATGATATCATGTGTGTAAAGGGAATAGCACAACATTGGTACTGGTTAGGCGCTCAGAACGTGGTGGTTTTTATCATTACCTTGGTAATTCAAATAGATGATGACATCAGTCTCTGATGATCCTCTCAAACTACAAGGTCATTTCTCCCTGAAAAGCACTTGAATAGAAATTTAAAGAGGTTTAATGAGTTCATAAGTGTTGGATTTCCACCTTTACATTTTGGCGTTCCTCTGATTCATCACTTGGTTTAATGTCTGGTGTTGAACGTTAAAGAATTGTGGAAAGATTACAGCAACAGCCAGACAAGAATTAGTTTTTGCTTTGTTAGGAAGCCCCATCAATGCCAGCATCCTGGTACACTGCCCGGATTCCAGGGTCAGTGACTGGACTCAGCTCCCTAGTGCCAGGAAGTACAGCTTGTCATTGCCTCAATTTGATTGGAACCATGGAGACATTTTAAGACTAACTAAATGTAAGAGATAATTAATCTGAACATCAGTTTAATTTATTAATATTTAATGATAATAATGTATTTCCATTGATGTGAAAATCTTTCCAGGAACCACAGTGTTCAAATATTTTATTAGGGTGTTCTTCTCCCATGAAATCTGTGTACTTTGTGGGCTGCATATTAACTGGAGAGAACGACATTGAACAATGGGAAGTGGATTGTGAAAAGAAATGTTTCATGCCAACCTCAGTGAAACCTAAGGAGACATCCTTGCACCAAAGCATGGATTTTCTTGTGACCTTTCTAATTCACAAACGGTCATTATACTTTCGTGAATCGAAAACTACTGTCACAATAATGCTGTATAGCAAACCACTGCATGACTCGACACATCACAGCATTAAGCGTGCATTTAGCTCACGTGTCTGTCCATTGGCAGCGTAGTCGGGACTAGTTCCTGTTCTAGTCTCAGCTGAGTTCATCCTCGTATCTGGCAGTGGGCTGTTCATGAGCTCAAATGACAAGAGTGACTTAGCC
>NW_012149285.1:8034475-8042827 GCF_000956105.1 Propithecus coquereli
TTAATTCATCTGGATTTTACTTTGATGCTTAGTTTTATTAGTATATGAGGATCTAAATTGATTTCTTTTTCCTCATAAACCTGGCCTATCTTCCCAGCACTGTTTATTGAACAATTGGCCCTTTCCTCGTTGATTTGTGATGCTTCCTCCGTCTCATGCTGACCATGAGCACGCACGCCAGAGCCTGGCGGGGCCTCGGTTTGTTGGTAAATTGTAGTGCCTGCTGGATATTCAGTGACAATACAAAATTGCTGTGCATAATCTTTACTTTCATAAGGATGCAGAGTGATGGAGAGAAAAAAATCATAACTTTTGAGAGAAAAAAATCTAGACTCAAATTCTGGCTCTACAGCCTACTGACTACATGAATCCGAACAGGACGTTTAGTTTTTATGAGCCTCAGTTTTCTCATCTGTTATAATGTCCTCTTGATATGTTGTTGTGTGAGACACGTGAGGTAATACATGTATAAGAACTGTGTGCACCATAAAAGGCTCTAGTAATGTTAGTTTTTATGATTAGTGTAGCTGTGACCTGGACTCTAATGTCATCACAAAGCCTTATTGGACATGGCTGGTTTTAAGTTCATTTAAATTCAGTAAAGAAAGGTGAAAAAGAGAGTAAAAGCCCAGTCAGCTCTTGTTCTATTATATTTTAAAGAACAGTCCTGAACCGCTTTCTAAAGAACGTTTCCCATTTTTGTTCCATGCAACTGGAAATCAGTGCTGTAAATACCAAGCAGCGCGGGTGTTAATGAGGTAACGTGTGAATGCCATTAGATGTGGACCACAGGAAGCAAGGCAACTCGGTAGAAAGTGGCTTAAATGGTAGCACAGAAAGACTGTAAACACAGAAACCTAGCCTTGAGAAAATATTTCACTAGGAAGAAAGAAAGGAATTGGGAAAGTGATTCCCCTTCAAACCTGAGAGCTCAACACTTGCCAGATACACGAGGATACAAAGCAAAATGCTGCATCTTAACCAAAGCGATTGCCAGAAAACCTAAACCAGAGTTAATGAGTTTGGAGAGTAAAGAAGAAACAGGTTTATTTTCATTTCCCTTTAGACCTGGCTTGAGAATGAAAGAAGTGTCTTCCAGTGTCCAGAATGTTCTCTATGGCCCAACCGCCCCCTGGTCCTCAATCGTCTGCATGGTGGAGACACCACTGCTTCCACAATTTCTCGGCATTCCTTGAAAAATTCGCTCATGGAGAAAGTCAAAAGGAGCAATCACAGCCACATGTTCGAGGCTGAATTGATTAATGATCATGGAAAAGCTCATATTCACCTACCTCAGCAGGCTCATAGTATATGTATAACCCATGAGTGTTGACTTGGATTAAATAAACGATGCCGTCTCTAGATTTATTTACATGACTGCTTATTAAGACCACTCCGCGTGATGACTCTTGTAGGCATGACGGGGGTGTGGAGAGAAATCAGACTTACACTGTTTGCCTGAGTCCCAGAGTTTCATAAAAGGGGGTGACAAGTGCATTCGTACGTGTAACGCAATATAAGAAGTCAAAGTCGCATCAGCACGGTGTAGACAGGGCGCTCCGTGAGTTCAGTGGAAGGAAACATATGCAGGCGTGGGGAAAGCATGGAAGCTTTGCAGAAGAACAGACTTGTTCTGAGAGGCAGGGAGGGAGGCGTTGGTGCCAGGAAATACCGCGTTAGCCATGTGCTAGCGGTACAAAGTGGAGGACGTCTACTGGAGTTCCTGCCAATGGAGAATTTCAGGGATTCTGAAATGTAAAGAGTTGACATAAGTTAAAGGTACAATTTAAGTGGCACACACCCGTAGTCCCAGCTACTTGGGAGGCTGGAGGTGGGAGGATCGCTGGAGCCCAGGAGTTAGAGTTTGCAGTGAGCTATGATCACGCCACTGCACTGCAGCCTGGGCAACAGAGCAAGACCCTGCCTCAAAAAAAAAAAAAACAATTTAAAGGCTTATGCCTGTAATCCTAGTACTTTGGATTGGGAGACCAAGCAGGAGGATTGCCTAAGGCAGGAGTTTGAGACCAGCCTGGGCAACATAATGAGACCCCATTCCTATGAAAAAGTATTATAAAAAATTAAATTAAATTTTAAAAATACGATTTAAAGAGCAGCTCTTTCCAGTTGAATAAAAGCAGCTGGACTTTGAACTCACAGGCTTAGACCAGCCCTGACCCTGCTCTTTGCCTTCTGTGTGACGTTGGCCTAATGAGGTGGTCGCTTTGGACCTGTTTCCTCACCTTTTGAAAAGAAGAAAAATATCCGTCTATCACATTATTAATGTGGTTAAATAAATAGTGGGTAAAATGTTTCACAATCTAAAGCATGAGGCACACGAAAGAGATCACAAATGACAATACAACAAGTCCTTGAATAACATCATTTCATTCGATGTTTTTTTTTTTTTTTTTTTTTTTTTTGAGACAAAGTCTCACTGTGTTGCCTGGGCTAGAGTGCCGTGGCGTCAGCCTAGCTCACAGCAACCTCAAACTCCTGGGCTCAAGCAATCCTTTTGCCCCAGCCTCCCGAGTAGCCGGAACTACAGGCATGCGCCACCACACCCAGCTAATTTTTTCTATGTATTTTTAGTTGTCCGATTAATTTCTTTCTATTTTTAGTAGAGATGGGGTCTTGCTCTTGCTCAGGCTGGTCTCGAACTCCTGAGCTCAAACAATCCGCCCGCCTCAGCCTCCCAGAGTGCTAGGATTACAGGCGTGAGACACCGCGCCCGGCCTATGTTGTTTTATTATAATGTTAATGAGAAAAAAAGTGCTTCCTGGCCAGGGCCTCTGACTGTGTAGAGCAGTTTTCTCCATGTCTGTGTGGGTTTTCTTCAAGTACTCTGGTTTCCGCCTGCATCCCAAAGCCGTGCAGGTCAGGCTCTTTGGCGTGTCTAGCGTAAGTGTGGGCACTTGTGTGGGTAGAGCCTGCCACGGATGGACCGTGTCCTGTCCAGAGTTGGTTCTCGCCTTGCACCCTGAGCTGCCTGAACGGGCTCTGGCCACCCACAACCCTGAACTGGAATAAACAGGTTGGAAAATCGATGAATGGAATACAAATGATTGTCAATTAAAAACTTGTAGTCTATGATAATCGCCCAAACGCACAACACTGAACAATGCGTCCGGCACAGACACACTCAATGAGTCGCCCCGCATGGTACCGTCTCGGTGGTCCCGACACCACCTTTGCAAACATTTACTCTTGGACTTAACCCGGCACCCCATGACTGCCGCCATTCGCTGATTCACCGAAACGTGGACAAATAACGATCTTACTTGTTTGTATTGATCTTTCTTAAATGTATATATAGCTCATGTTTATTTCGATGTTTAATATTAGAAGTGTTTTGGTCTTCATTTAGAAGCTTGATGATATTTTCGTGACCAGAAATACACTGTAGGAACTTAACTCTTGTTCATATCAATTACTATGGGAAAAGTGGTTTTGTTGTTTGTCATTTTTCTTCCAAGAACCTGTAAATGACATTAAGTGAGAAATGACAATGATACCAAATCTTCCCAAATGCGTTTTGCTTCTATTCTTCCCTTCGGTTATTTCTGCCACTCGTGGCCACACGTTTTCTGGCTGCCTGGCACCCACTTCCCTGTCCCAGCCCCTGTCTTTGGGCTTCCTGTTGGTATCTGGAAATTAAAATGCTATTTATATTTGATGGTCAAAGAACATTTCCTCCTGGCTCCAGTCTGAAACTGCTCTAAGCAGGAAGCTTTCTTGCCAGCTTCACAGTGTGCTCTGTGGCCTCTCCTTCCCCACAGCCCAGACTGCGACGTGCACTCTGCTAAGTGTGTGGCCGTTCCCGAGTCTCTTTACAACCACACGAGCAGGCGACGGTCTCTCTGCCTTACCTGGGCCCCGCCTGTGTCTGTCCACCCTGTTTTTTCCAAGTATCTCTGTTCTCTCTCCACTTACCACCTGGTTAGCTGGTCCTCGAGACTTGCTCATCATTTCCTTATAAAACTATCATAGCAAAGGGTACATGCTCTTGCTAATATCAGTAAGCATAATTAACGTGGATTAGGCATACTCCACCAGTCTGGGGTTTGCGAATTGTTACATTAGCTAATAATTTCAAGCTAATATTCACTGGGAGCTTACTATGTATAAGGCACTACAATCAGTCATTCCACTAATTATTAACAATTCTGAACGTTTAGTATTAGCAGCTTTATTTGATAGATGAGAAACTTGAAACCAAGAGACTTGTTTAATATCACAAAATATTATATGAGAAAGCTGGAATTCGAACTCTGGTCTGACTCGAAAGCCTGAGCCCTTCCATCCCATCGCGTGTGTAAGGCAGATGCCGTGCGGGTCTGAGGAGCCCTTCTGTTCTCCTGCACGGTATGTTGGTGTATCAGCTAAGTCATCGCCCTTCAATTTGCAGTTAGTTGTGAGGGACAGCGACCTTGCCATCTGGGGCCAAAAGTGCCGGAAATGGAAGCGGGCAGCCTGCTGACCATCCTTTGCTGAGGGCTGAGAGAAGACATTTAGAAGCTCAGGACGAAGCGATCCTGAACAGGAAATCGAGTCGAGGCCCATTGGGCTTATCCACATGTGAATCACCAATTCAGCAATAGCTTACCTGGGCCTGTGGCTTCTGGAAAGAGAAGTTGCTGACAGAGCTCAGCATTTCAGAGTCCGGTGTTGGGTGGTGCTCAGGAATAACTGGCTGTGCATCGAAGGCTCACCTTAATCAGGCCCGGTTTAGGCTGACTACTGCCCTAACAGGGGCCAGTTGTTTCCTGACAAGTGGGGCAGGGCCGTGACTCGGTCCTGTGCACAGCGGACACTGCTGCCTGCCTCCACCCCGCAGAGAGCGCAGGCCTAGAGCGGGCGGAGCACCTAAGGTCGCATCACCTGCTCCTTGCAGGGGTGGAGGAAGCCAGCTAAGTGGCCGACTCACCCATCAGCCCTCCAGTGACTGCCCAGTCCTGAGGCCATTCGTGACCATCAGACTGCCCGGTTAAAGGGAAAAATTATTAGGAAGAATGTAGCAGAACAATAAAGCAGACAGATCCAATCTGCAATAAATAGCAGTTATAAAACAAGTGACCTCAGTCAGCAAGGACAAAACTCGGAGCATCTGAGTTTGCCGGGTATCTGGGTAGCTCATCTTGGCTGCGAATCTACGAGCAGCTGTGGGATACAGCCTTGCTGCCATTAGATAACTTCGTTCTGCTAATTCTCGGGGGATAAACGAAAAAGCCCTCAGATTATAAGCTTGTTGGAGTAGGAACTGATTATCTTGCAGGCCTAGGTCAACCAGGGCAATGACATACCAAGGTGATCTGCATGTGATGTTTATCCCTCTCATCTACGCAAAATACTCCATCGAATTAACACAGCAAACCTGTTACAGTAAACGATGGTGCCTGGCTTTTCCTTCCACATAACACACTATTTATTTCTTCTAATTAGAATTCAGCTTTAAGAGAAGTCTTTGCTTTCCAAATTTTTATGGATATTATAATGTAGGTTCATATATGGCAAACACAGCTAAAAATGTACAGATTTCTTATCAAATTAATGAAATTTAGATGTGACATTATGCTAACATGTATGATCAATGACTCATAAGCACACTTATTTGAAAAGCGAGTCAACCATAAATGTTTTGTTCAGAAAGAATATATATATAGAGAGAGAATATATACGTATAGAAAGAGAGAGAATACTGAAATGCTAAATGTCCTAATTTTTATAGAATCAATATGTATCATTTTTTATCTACTCCAAAAAAGGAATGTATTAGAAGAATAAATTTTCGTTTGGTCTCTAGTAGCTTTACTCTTTGCCGTATGCTCTGTACATGTTGAGAGTAGAGGCAATGAGAGGTGGAACTTGGTCATGAGGCATAACTCTCAATGTTCGTGAAAATAATATTAATCTTAAAAATGGCAGAGCGAAAGTGGCATACAGACTATAACTGTACATACATGAAATAGTCATGTATGTGGAAAGCATACAATAATTAAAACGACTGCTTTCAGATGATGGGATTATGAGCTTCTCATTGTTAATAAGATCTTTAACGTTTAAGATTGTCCACTGTCCTGCTCTCTGATCTCCATGCGGGTGGCAGTGTGACTCCAAAGCCCATTCCCATGACTGCTATCTGCTTTTGGTTCCGCTCCGTCGGATCAGAGGGTCCTGCGTGAGAGTGTGGCGCCAGGCCCCGTGGTCGAGCTGCGGAGCGGCGCGTGATTGACAAAACTGAATCAGAGAAGGGCTGAACTTGGGAGTCAAAGGAAGCCACGCTCCTTCCCTGATTCTGTGGCTTACTGGCTGGAAAACATCAGACAGTTGTTGACCTCTGACACACATCCTCATCTAAAAATTGAGAGGACATGTTTTACCCCATAATGAAGGATTGAAGAACATCAAATGGATGCCATGCTTAACTTGGTGCTCAGCCCAGGGTAACTTGATGAAGTTTAGTTCCTCTATCCCCTCCCCCACTAGTTTTTAACTAGGTCACCATCCTCCCTGTGCAGGGCTAACCATAAATCATAAAATTGTAAAAGTTTAGAACAGGAAGGAATCTTGGATGGCATCTATAAAGCCCACATTTAAATTAAGAAAATAGTAGCAGCAGCAGCAGAGAATAAGAACCACGGAGGGCACAGAAAGAATGCGGCATATTCTAAGGGCCTGGGCAGGAGTGAGAAAATCGCTCTCCGATTTTCCTGAGAATGCAGGCTGGTGATGACTTTCCACGAACAAAGCAGATGTGCTAGGGACACACAAGGCGACCGAGAAAAGGTGGGACCCACTGTCTCCATTTCGCTTTCTCACTCCAGCCCACCAATTAGAAGAACGACGTTGAGTTTAAGTTTACTGCAGCTGGCGTCACCGAAACAAAGACTGCGTTACATCCTCAGTGCTCTCCCTCCACCCACCAGCCGTACGGTAAAGCCAGACTGCCTCTGCCATGAGCCCTCCCCAGCGAAACACCCGAGTGGGAGGAGAGTAGGAAAAAGGGGAAAGTGTGTCTTCTTTGTTTCCCCTTACGCTGACAGGAAGTCTCCACATGTACACAGCATGCACACGGGAAGAACACATATGTCCACTCTGTTACTATTCCAGGCAGCAGGGCCCCTTTCAAAAGGACAACAATATTTCAGAAGGAGCATGGCTCACATAGTCACGGACAACGCAAAGTCCCTCTTTTGCAAGGTCAGGCCAAGGGCAAACGGCTGGTTAAGGCAGCGATAAGGAGGCCCTTCCACAGAAGTCTTCAGCGGTACAGGGAAAAACTGGGACTTGCCCTCAGTGCCCTGTGACTGGCGTGTCTCTTCCTTCCCAGGCCAACAGGGCGCTATTTTGGAAAGACACACACCCACTTAGCTAACCACCTTCTACACACACTCTTGAGAAAAAGAACAGATCCGTCCCTCTGGACGGCTCTATTCTTTCCATCTTCCCTTCCCGCACTTGAAGGGTCTCCAATTTCTTAAATTGCTTTCGGTGATTTGTGTGGCTTTCATCCCAGCCTCTCCAGAGAGGCCTTGTCAGAAAACAGCACTTGGCAACTCTGCAGTCCTCTTCCCTCAAAGGGTTACGTTAGTTTTTATTTCTTACCTCCACTTCTTCCTAAATGGTGTCATCAGAGACTGACAGAAGCCTGGATGATTTGTTGGGATTCTACAGGCAGTAAATGCCTCTTCAGACTACTGCAGAGTGATACCAGAGTTATGGCTTTGCAAAATTGGATTTTTTTAATGTTTGAAATATAATTTTAAGAGGAAAAATCAAAATGCAAAGTAATATGTAAACTACAATTGGTAAAATGTGAATGTACATAGATAGACTCTGGAAAATTATAGGCACAAACAGGAACAATTGTTTTGGAGTGGTGGGACTAAGGCTGGTTGGTTTTATTTTTTTTTTAATTTTCTTGTATCATCATTGTTAATTAATATTTTCATTTTTTGAAGATTCCAAACCACTTTCTAGGATTGGCTGTCACTGGGTTAAACTAAATGCAGCCAATAGTATGAGTATTGCCAAGTGTCTCTATCCAGAATTATTAACATATTATGAACTTTTTTCCTGACTAAACAAAATCCCATTTAAGGTCAATGGAGGAAGAGGAAGGAAAACTATTTATTTTATAAATCCAGCTATATCTATAAATCTGCCAATCATTATGAGTCATTCAAAAGCAGGAGTTAGGCCGGGCGCGGTGGCTCACGCCTGTAATCCTAGCACTCTGGGAGGCCGAGGCGGGCAGATCGTTTGAGCTCAGGAGTTCGAGACCAGCCTGAGCAAGAGCGAGACCCCATCTCTACTAAAAATATAAAGACATTAGCCAGACAACTAAAAATATAT
>NW_012149285.1:8046097-8048592 GCF_000956105.1 Propithecus coquereli
GAACTCCTGAGCTCAAGCAATCCTCCCGCCTCGGCCTCCCAGAGAGCTAGGATTACAGGCGTGAGCCACCGCGCCCGGCCCGATTCCTCTGTTTTTAATACTACATGCAGTTTTCTTCTCTTCATCACAATGGCTGAAACTTGCTTCCACAGTTCCCAAAAACATACTCAGGCTTTAAGATCTGGAGAGACCACATTCTTCCTTCAGTGTATCTGGAGCAGAGTCAAATTTTAAAAAAGAAAAGGCTGTATACATACCACATTTAGCACTGTGGTGATTGTTCATGTGCCTGTACCATAGATACGGTTTTTTTGTTGTTAAATGATCACAGCTGGGAACAGCAGTACCGTAGCTACAGGCTTCTCATGTTGTGCTGCATTAAGAGGACTGTAGGGACATGAGTTGATATACTTAGTGTTCCAGTAAAGTGTAGAGATGAATCAAAAACTTCAATAAGAGAAAACCCAGCTCTACCTTTCCCATTTGCCTTTCAGGCTATAAAGGATTTAAGTCTAGAAACAGAACATATTTTTGTAGGTAATTTTTTTTCTTTAAAGAAATAATAACAACTACTGATGCCTTGAGCAAGGACTCCAGAAGGATCTCCTCTTTTGCAAGAAAACATCACCTGCTGATAAGACCAGGTCAAGGCTAGAAGATACGGCAATGTGTCTGGGACCAGGGCTGTGGTGTCGATAACATTAAGGGCATTTGGTACTGAGTTAGTCACTTTTTTCCCATGTGGGAGCATAATTTGGTTAGAGAGATGCAAGAAACCCTTGTGTTTTAGAGTATTTAGGCAATTTTCTGTTGCTATAACTGAAAACCTGAGACTGGGAAAATTATAAAGAAAATAAATTTATTTCTGATAGTTCCGGAGGCAGGCAAGTCCAAGGTCTAGGGGCCACGTCTGGTGAGGGCCTTCCTGCTGGGTGGGGGGTGGGGGGGTCTCTGCAGAATCCTGATTGTGGCCCAGGCATCGCATGGTGAGGGGCTTATGAGAGATGGCTAAACTGGCTTTTATAACAGCCCCAATCTCATGATAACTAACCCATGCTCTCGAAAGCCCATTAATCCATTAATGCACAAATGGATTAGTACATTTATGCGGGCAGAGACCTCATGACCCACTCAGCTCTCAAAGATCCTACCTCTCAACACCTCTGCATTGGTGACCAAGTTTCCAACACATAAAATTTTGGGGGACATGTTTAAACCATAGCATTCCGCAAAAGCACACACTCAGGTTCTGAAAAAACACCTAAGCCACTCCAAGGCCCTGCATTTATGTAAGTGAATTCACGAAGGTGAATAGCCCAACTCCCAGGACTCCACCCAGCAAGACAAGCTTTCTCCTGCCATAAAGACAGCAGGCTCATTTTCATTTACATGGATCATTCCTCTTCGACTCTATAAAATTGAGATATAAATTTCTTGAGATTTGTTTAGTCTATTATAAACTTGGAATGAAAAGATATGAGGTCAAGTGCAGACCCCATATTCTTTCCCAACGCCTGACGTCTGTCCAGGGATTCGCATTTTAAATTTATTTAGAGCTGGAAGTGACAGAGACCAGAGGTCACCGTGGTAATAAGCCAACCAGAAGGCAATAACGCGGCACTGTCAGCTCAGTGCAAGCTCCCGACTCTGGGAACAGGAAGCTGGAGACAGAGAAAGGCCCTAGCTCAGCTCAACGAGGCAAACTATAATGCGCAGATGGTTTGGACTCAGCTGGTGGCAAAGCATTCAGCAGCATCTGAATATAAAATGCATCAATGTTGCTAGAAAACTATATAATCCAGAAATTTGTGAATAGTTACTTGACTGCCACTGGTTACCTTTTTAAACTGTGCCTAGGGATCGTTGACAATGCATGGCCAATGCTGATTTTCTCTTGAAAAGAACGTAAGTTCCAGGAGAGCCGGTCTTTTGCTGGTTTTGTGCACAGCTCTATTTGGGGTACCTGGAAGAGGCCTGGATCATAGTAGGCAGTTGAAAACACGTATTCCATGGATGAACGGATAAATGAATCAGAGGACATTGCCTGCGATTTATTTGCACAATCACTTGTCATTCCTGTATTTTTAAAATCAATTTACCAACAAGCATAAAGTAATCCACCAAATTCCCAAATATATATATATATATATATATATTTTTTGCTTCCTCGGCCTTCGTAGCTTGTATAAAGATTATGGAGAAAAGCTTGAAACTCAATAGGATTAATTCTCCTAATCACATACGTCATTCCATGCCTTGTCTGGCACCTCTGGTTTCTTTGAAGAGAAGTCTAATATTTTCCGAGCCCTGCAGAGTCAGTCCATGCCTCAGCCCTGTCTATGTTCGTAACCAAACATTTTGCTTGGGTACACACACTTGTGCACATACAGTGCAGAAGCAACATTACTAATGGCAGCCCTGATTAATTCTTACTTGCAAACCACTGTGGAGACAAGTTTGATTTGTTTCCCTAGACAGTGCATGCTGCCTCCTCC
>NW_012149285.1:8048642-8050870 GCF_000956105.1 Propithecus coquereli
AGGCTACCATTACTATTGCCTTCCAACCAAAAGTAGCATGGTCTAGTGATGTCATTTACAGAAGATACAAATCAGCCTGTTTTGGGTAGAAATATTTGTACCTGCAACTAAACTCTGAACCTCTACTGTCTTCTTTCTTAATGATGCCATATCAGGGTAGAGGTTTGATCCTTTCCTGAGCTTGAGGCAAAAGATATTCCAGAAGCTCTGCCCTGCTTATTGTTTCTAACTTTTCATGCTACCTGTCTAGAAACCGCTTTTGTCAAAATTTGTCTTGTCAGATTAAAAAAATAAAAAGACTTTGATTGCTTACATGCAATAACAGATATGAAACTCAGAGCTCAATAAGGTATCAATTTTTTTTTTCTGCAAACATTTATTGAACATTGCTCACACTGCAGTTACATATGTGACCTCAAGAAGTTCAAAGTCCAAAGAGGAAGTTAAGGGGATGTCCACACATTTTAAGTTGCGTTGTTCAATAGAATGTTCTGCAGTGGTGAAAAGATCTTTCTTAATCCGTGCTGTCCAATATGCGACCTCCAGCCACCCATGTCCGTTGGGTCTGTAAGATGTACCTAGTGTGACTGACAAACTAAAACTGCATTTATATTTCATTATTACGAATTTCAATATCCGTGTGACTAGTGGCTATCAGGTTGCTAGTGTGTGATCAATCTATGAGAGACGAAAATGCCCAGCATGAAGAGAACGTACGGGACACACACCTCCCTCGCACTGGGACGGGAGGCGGCTACTCCTGAACCATCTGACGCTTAGCCTGAGTATTTGGGAACAAGCAGGAGTTAACGAGGCAGAGAAAGAGGGAGAGGAAAGTACTCCAGGTGGCTGGAACACCGCACGTAACAGCACCGGCGTGTGGGGGAGCATGCGTGCTCTAGCAACTGCAAGCAGTTCCCGCTGGCTGCAGCTCAGGGCTTTTATGAATTTCCTTCAGGGTGAGGCAGGGGGAACAGGCAGATCCTGAGGGACTTTCTCTTGTGGTTCAAGGAACAGCGTCATCATCATCAGACTCGCTTTTAGAAAGACCGCCCCAGGGGTAGTATGGAGAATGGATTCTGCGGGACGGGGGCTACAGTCAGGGAGACCGACTAAGAGGGCAGTGAGCTGCCCTGGTGTGAACTAAGGCCTGAACTGAGGAGCTAGTGGCCCTGGCAGTTATAGGGACACCGATGATCTTCCAGCATCTTTCTGAAACCAGGGCTACCAAAATGACATTCATGGAGAACTTTACATTCGGTGTCTAAAAAGAGATGGGTGACGTTCCCGTGCACTCCTTTGCATGTGAGTGGAAAGAGCCAGAGAGGGGGAGAAATTTTAAAATACCTCCCACTGTATTAGGAATGTTTATTTTGAGCCTAATCATTACTATCAATTTTTAACCCACTATCACATAGCGCCCTCCTTCACTATTGAAAATATTTATTTTGAGGAAAGGAAACAAAAAGAAGACTTCAGATTTTTAGAATTTCCTTACATCAACCAATAAGAAGAAATAAGCCCACTCCGTAGCTTTCCAAGTGTTGGCTAACGCGTCATTTCCTCAGGGAAGCCGCCTCTCTTTATCACACACCGTTAGGTTCTTCTACCGAATAGTCTCGCAGCAACCGGGCTGCTTCTGGCCCTTTCACACGGCTGTAATCAGGTCACGATTTGTGTGACTCTTTGGGTAACATCTGCTTCCTCTGTAATGACATAAGCTCCATGAGGCCAGGGTTTAGTTGGCCTCGTGCACCGCTGTGGCAGAATGACACAGTGGCCCATGCACAGCAAACAAGCCTTAGCTGATGAACGCAATATGCTAAAATGCAGAGAAACAGCTTAACACATTGACTGCGGCACTAGAAAAAAATTTCCCCGGGGCCACGGTGTTTTATCAAAACAAAACAATCCTTTCTAATTTGTTATTTTTTAGTTTTCTGTGCATGTTATGTCCAACACAATCCACATTTTTAGAATTAAATTGTCAATATTAATTGTAAAAATAAACACATCAACAAGTAAGATTTTCACAAGCCAACTACAGGGTTTTGCTTCATGAGGCTCTGGGCTCAAAACCAGCATGAGTTACATACAACTCACATAGCAGTTAATGTGTTAAACAAGAATTATTCTCTTCTTATTTCAATTTCCTTCCCAGGAAGGAGAAATAACCATTGCACATTCAAAGGATTTCTGTGATTCCTTTGTTTTTTTTTTTTTTTTTT
>NW_012149285.1:8053985-8060935 GCF_000956105.1 Propithecus coquereli
TAAAGCAATTTATTTCTTACAAATGCATTTTTCGGTATGAAATCACTATAATAATTTTTGCATGGATCAGGAGGAGTGGTGAATGAGAGAAAAAACAACCTACCATGGTTTTAACTCAGTTCTTATTCTTCTTGATATGAATAACAGCTCTTTCCAGGTCAAGGTACCACAGGGAAAGAGAGAAGATAACTTTTTTCCAGTCATTTCCATTTTGTCCCCAAGACTGAGGTGCAAAGGCAGTCAAATACCAGATTGAATTGGATCTTGCATGACTTTCTCCTGAAGGAGAATACGAGAAAAGATGTAGAAAAAGGAGAAGCATGACAAAAAATCAGTCCTCAATGAAATTGTGCAGTGAGCGTCGGTAATGCGAACTGTCCCTCCCCTCACCCACTCGTTTCAGTAAGGCATTAACTTCACGCCTACAGAGGTCATGGAAATGGGAATGTGATTAAGTAGTTAAAATAATTTTACTTTTTTTAAATGGATTATTCAACCCTGGAAGTTTATTTTAAAACAGACCTACATTGGCAAATTAAAACACACAGAATTTACTAAATGTGAAAAGGTCTGTTCAATATTCTGAGTTTTAAATAAGTCTATTAAACTTACAAGGTTTTGAATCTTAAATTTTGCATGTTATGACATAAATATATTCTGATTTGTAGCTCATAACATTAAGGGAGGTTGTTTTGCATTTGAGATGCAGAAAGACAAACACAAACTGGTATAAAATAGTACAACGTATCAGGGCATAAATAATATAACTACAAAAGCCCTCAATACAACAGCATATACTTCATTTTGCCAATATGATAAATGCATGTAGCCAAGGTTTGTTAAATATTAATTAATATATGTGTGTGTACATAATCATGTCAATGCTATTAATTAACACATATCCAGTTGTCCAAGAAAATGTTAATGTGAGCCCCAAAGCTTCAACTTTACCATTTTTAGTGTTTTTAAAAAGTGTATTTTTATATGTGACCACCTTCTTTTTTTCTTAGGTTTGTATTAATCATTTTCCATTCCAAATACAAAATTCCCTCAAGCCGTTTGGTTGGGGAAATATAATTGCTATTTCTGATTGTTATTGATAGCAAATGAGACTGATCATGAAACTTCTCTGGAAGTTAGGAGTTGGTTGAAGAACAACAGCTCTGCCAGCAGCTGGAGTTGTTACCTTGGGGAAGTGATGTAACCTCTGTGAATTTCCTCATTTGCAAAACAAAGGAGTCAGCTTAGCCAATTTCTAAAGATCCTGCCAGACTGAATATTCTAAATATATCTGTGATCTCTGACTCTCACTAGTTAGCCTAATTCAAAAGCAATGCCAACTTTTGATCTGTTTTCTTCTCTGCTATTATAAGTATTATTGATCTTGCAGAAATACTCTAGTCCAAACCTCTGAGGGTATTTGTAAAATGGAGACACAGTGCTATGAGAAAACAAAATGGACGGAAGTCTCTGTAATAATAAATATTTCATTCCATTCTCTGGGCAAGGCACTCCACTCGGTCTCACGGGAACCAGGGGTAGATCTCTACTCAGGGGCTCACTTAGGTGCTGTCACCCTGCGTGATTCGGAAGTTAGTCTTCTCACTCTAGGGTTCTAAATTTCAGGTTGCTTCCCCCCAAGACAGGGAAAAAGCTTAGCTGTAGTAAGGAAGAGCCTGGGAAGAGGAAATGTTGCATTTTTGAACTGTTTTGAAATATACCTATGTTGCTCTGCTGAGCAGCTCTGCCCCGTTTTCCCTGGTGTCAAAGCGAGTCCTGCTTGAACCGGCCATGGGGGAGGGAAGATTTGGCTTGCAGAGATTTTGGCTCTCACTGCTTTACAGCTCCTCTCAGCTTGATTGGCAAAGCTCTGGATAGCAACACCGCCCACTTCTTTCTCTTTTTGCCTCCTGTTCCTATCAACCCTCTTTCAATTTCCCTTACTGAGATACGCAGAGGTAAAATCTGGCTCTGCGGCCAGCGATTCTGAGCACAGATACTATGTAAACATAGAACCCAAGAGTGCTCAGCTCCCTCCAAGCAGCTCAAGCTGTGCGGCCTTTGCAATTAAGTGCCAGCGCCCTCTTTTTAAGGAGGAATGGCATGTCCACTCCCACTCCACTCCTAATGGGATCATGAAGTGATTCAGTCTCTAATTGTTCTAAACGTTTATGCAAAGGGCCCATGAGGAGATACAGCTGACTGTTTAACTGATAATTATAGAGTGATTAAGCTTGACATTTCCAGAGAATTAGGTGAAAAACCTACTAGATTCTAGTAGGGTCAAAAGATGAGGCACCTTTATGAATTTCAATACTGCGACACTCCTCTGCTTAGTGGAAGGAGGCATACTAGAAAATATCCCCAAATATTTTTAAACGATTTTATGCTAATGGACTATTAAACATTTAATGCTCTGTTAACAAATGGTTATTTCTCCATTAAGCACCATCATGACCTATGCATAGTTTATGAACATTCCTGTTGTCCTTGAGAGAAATCACATACTGTAAGGGCTAAAAATAGCAACCATATGAGGAACAGAGTGCAGTTTGCATCAGGAGCTGACATCATCCAGCTCAGAAGCTTGTTTCCAGACATCAGACTCCGGAAAAGGCTCAGTAACCTTTCACCACAGCTGAACGTTCTGGAAGTGACTAAGTCCCGTTTCTTAGTGAAATACATTGAATGACTTTCTTCCAGTCTTTCAAATGCAACCCTTTCTCCTTTGCCTACACTCTGCTAGTCCCCTGACATAGCTCCCTCTCCATCCAACAAGAACCAAACTCCCCCACTCCTTTCACCTTAGAGAACCACATAGAGCCGTCACAATTAGAGGCCATTTTAGCAGTCACCTGCCTTAACTCTCCAAGGATACAGAATCTGAATTGCAGAGAGGTAAAATCCTGACACACGGCCACACGTTTCATGAGTATTAGAAACTTAATTATGAGCCTGAGACCTTGATCAGTTCTTTGTTGTTGCTCTTTCCACCCATTTAAGATGTACTATGTTTTCAGGAGCAACCTCCCCCATGATGCCGTGACGATTGCTCCGCCTGACTACTTTGGGTGCCCATTCCGAAACTGCTCACGACACATCTATGAGGAGGATGCTCTGTGGCTAGTGTGTGCTCTGAGCAGGCTTTGGAAACTGGAAGAAAAGGCGAGTGGCAGCAGGCAGGTGAGACATCTATTTATTGTTGGAGGACACAGCAGTGGCGAAAAGTGTGACCAAGAACATGGCAAATGCCGATACATGGCTCTGAACAATAGTGGCAACATGCCCTGGGAAAACGCTATCACATGGGTTCACATAGGAGATAACACCCTAGTTACATGAGTGTGCTGACTCACGCCTCCCCGGAAGGCCAGCTATCCGGAGGACCGGGCTGGAAAAAACACTGAGGCAGTCATCTTAGTTTGACCTAAGAAGCCTGTTGCCTATAGAAATGCAGTTTCCCTTACAACATCCTGGCTCTAATTCCTTGCCACTTGACTATGTTGAATTTCAACAGTTCCTCAGCTCAGATGCCAGAGGGAGGGTAGGGAGCAGAGGGATGAGATAAGAAAGTAAATGAGGGTGAGGACCATAGGTTGAACGTTGGGTACTCTGAGCATGGGAACAGAAGACATAACTCCAGCTTACAGAAAAACAAAATGTAACTTCAGTTTGGTAGTGTCCCTCATCCAGAGCATTTAATTCTCCCAAATCACAAATTGACCTATTTCTTTCCCTAATTAATACTCTTCACTTTTGTCCTAATGGCTACAAGATTAAAAGAAAACACTTTTGCATTGCAAACCAAGCCCTATGATGTGGCCCTTCTTACATTTTTTATCTATCATCATTTTCTGACAGTCCCTTCTTAGGTAGATAGTGAGCGATTCCAAATCTTCCAGGGACAAAAGTGGGTGATGTGTCCCGCATCTTGGTCCTGCCCCTCCCTGCTTCTCCATACCTGGGGGAGGAGGGAACACCCTGTGAATCTGCCAATCAGAACTTGGCGCCAGCTGCAAAAGAGTGCAGAGGACTCTCCCATGTGCCAAGCACCGTAGGTGCCATAGAATCCCAAAATTGACCTAGAACCCGCATGCGCAGTTAAGACTCAGGTCATGCGACTCCCAACTGTCCAATCAAAGTAATTCCATGGTGACGTCTGAGCCATAAGGGAGGTCCCCATGGGGCACTGTAAAATAAGATGCAGACAATAGCCAATTCCTCTTTTTTTGTGCCTTTTCTCCTGCTCTCCCTTTGCTGTGACGGTGGGCCCAGTTGTCTGTGGCGTGTGTACCATGCTCTGTAAACCTGTACCTTGCTCTTGCCCTATAATCCCATCCTTCTCTCCTCGATGAACTTCACTTTCGTGCTTGCCTAACCTTGGCATGTCTGGTCATTCTTCAGCCACGGGTGACCCAAAAACTGACATTTTCATGCTGGAACCTAAAACCTTGCCAGCTCGTCATCTCCCCATAAGTCTGAAGCTTTTGTGCTCCTTCCCCACACTACCTTTTCTCAGGCTTCATTGTCTTTGTTCGTCTGGGTTGTTGTCTCCATCACACTTTCTTTGCCAGGCTAACTCCTATGTATGCTTCAGGCTCTTCCGCCCCTGGAATCTTTCCTTACCCTCCAGGGTGAGCCGCCCACCACGCTTGCCAGTCCCCCGAGCATCCTCCTCTTGGACACAGCACACTGGGCCAGGTGCTCCTCAAGTTTAGGGACTGTGCTCTCATCATCTCTTAGCACGGCACTGAACATGAATTTTCTATGCCATACCCCGTGGTGGTTGTGGAGGAGGAAGGGCATCTGGGTGAATTGAATTTTCCAGGTATCTGCTGTGTAGAATTACCTAGGTCTTAGATGTGATGATATGAAATTTATGTCAAAATACTTACGCTTAGATTGTTCACAGTGAACTAGAGGATGGATATATTTTCCCATTATGATTTCCACCCAGATTCCAGAAGCAATTTGGATTCTATAAATGCTTTTTATAAACTATAGGTTGTTACTGTAAGGTTTTCGGTGGCGAAGAGACCAGTGGACACAAGTTATGGCCAAAGAAGTGGCTTTTATTAAGCGCTCCCGGGCGAGGTTCACAGGTCCTAAGGTCAGGGCCTGAGAAGTCGCGCCGCCCAGGACTGAAGCAGGGTTTTTATATGTGGGGTGAAGGGGGTATTGGAACATTCAGGCAGGATGTGGTCGTTTGAAGCCTGAGAGCTTTGCCTGCAGCAGCTGGGTAAAGCAAGAAGCCGAGCTCAGGGTGCTCAGCCAGCGTAGCTGTTTTTTGCCACTCATAACAGGATGTGGCCTGGCCCGGGCTGCAAGCCAACAGGGCAGGGGCCCGGGGCTGTCGTTGCTGTGCCTGTGGGGGTCTGTTGGCCAGCCTTACAGTTACATGCGATATATTTGCTCTCACCATCATTTACTGTCATTATCATTGTCACAAGTTTGGATCTAGAACTCAAGACTAGGTTTTAAATGACAATATATGGCAGCACCTAATGCTGTGTTAGAGCAGGAAATGGAAATAAAACTGCTGTCAGCGTGCCAGTGTGGACAATTACCAAGGCACAGTGCTTCTCACCAGTTTGTCAGGTCCCTTCATATAAGACTCCACTTTATAATTTGCAATAAGGAGATCCCTTGGCAAGTTAAAAAGTCGTCATTCATCCTGGAGATCGCGACGTTATCTGGGCATGTGGTAGCTGGCATTGCTCACTGGCTTCCTCGGCAGCAGGGAGGGATCCCGGCACGTCACTGCACAGACACTCCTCTCCAGCGCCACTGTCTGTCCCGTCTCTGACACTCAAAATTGCTCCAACATGGTGTTACGCAGAGCAAGGTTCCTAGACTTCCTGGTTTTTTGGTCATTTTTCTGCACAAGATTCTAAACATTTATATCCTTTTTGATTTTACCTTCTGAAAGAAACATTTATTTAACATATACGGTGTCAGACACCGTGCTAAGTATTTTAATATATCCTCTGCATCCTCGTATTATTCCTTTGAATTCTGTACTTTTCTTTACATTCAGAAGCATGCGTTAAGTACAGTCTGCTCTCTCCATCTTTCTTACCTTTTTCTAATGCAAATTAGTTCACTCAGAGAAGGGAAAGAGATGAGTAAAATGTGCAAATCTCATTGGTTAATAAGTGATTTTCCCCCAGACCATTAAATTTTGTGCCACCGAGTAACAGCACTTGAACACCGTGAGGGCGGGAAGCTTAGTGGGAGTTTACAGTGCGGGTGGAGAGAGGGCTTTTACACAGAGATTAAGATATAAAAGTAAAACGTTTATTTTATTTTTTTAGAAGGATAGAGAGAATGGGAGAGTGAGAGAGAGAGAGAAAGAGAGAAAGAGAGAAGGGAAGGGGGAGAGAGAGCAGGGAGGCGCACGGCATCCCAAAGAGAGAGAGGCGGTGCCCGCAGCAAGGCCAAGTGGCTCGCTGATTTTAAGGGGGAAGAAGAGAGAAAAAAATAGCAATGGCTGTCAGTTGATAACAAAAGCGGCAGCGGGTAGCTAACAAAAACTGCAAGTATGTCGCAATCCAAAAGTTGGTTTCCTGACCTTCCTTGGAGAAGAGATTATTACAGGAGATGCGACTCTGTCCTCAAGATGTGGTTGAGGCTGTAGTTCCTTCTCCTGCTGTTTACTCAGGAACTCTGTAAAAGCAGATTTTTCAAAAAAACAATTTTGAAAGAGATATTTACATCTCTTTTCCATTCATTCAACTTTTTCAGAAGTTGTGCAAAACAGAACTCTTGCAGGGTACCTGTTAGACAACTCACAGAATTGATCTTTAACCATTGCTGGGGAAATTGTAGGATTAGGTATTTTCCTGTTATTTTTGCAAGGCTGCCCCTTTCAAGCACAATGTACGCTGACTCAATTGAATGCAGCAAGATGTAAAAGAATTACAGTATTTTGCGTAATGCCCATTTATCGC
>NW_012149285.1:8061740-8097756 GCF_000956105.1 Propithecus coquereli
TCAGCCACCTGAGACCCCCACCCCTCACAGAAGACCCGCATCAGCATAGTACTAACCTATTACCTGGCCCATCAACTGATCTATTACCTGGCGCATCAGCATAATGCTAAATCTATTACCTGGCACATCAACTAACCTATTACCTGGCGGGCATTAACCACCTGACACCCCCCAGACCACCACAACTTAATAAAAGTGGGAAAAATCGGTAGACAGAGCTCAGAATTTGGTTGCGAGGCCCCTCCGAGTCCGCCGGTGAATAAACTTTGATTCTCCGACTCTCCGTGTGCTGCTCAGTTTGTCCTCGGGACCACCCGCTGTAATGAAGTGGAAGATTGGAAAATTCCACTAAAGTGGAATTCTTAGAAATTCCACTACCGGGCTTTTTTTTCCTTGTGATCCTTACCTGGGCCCCCTCCTCCCCTGCGACGTTGCCCTCATAAATCACCTGTAGCAAGTAGTGTACCAGGCTGTAAAGTGGCTCAGGACCCTGCCTCACTAAAGTTAACCCTGTTGTAGCTGTGCCCCTCCTCCTTAAGCAGAGTGTATAAAAGACTGCAATGCTCTTTGTCTGGTGCTCAGAGTTTGGGGAGAGCAAATTCCCCTCTGGGCCAATCGCCAGCCGGCACATAAAACCTGTTTTCGCCAAATCTCTGAGTGTGTCTCTCGGTCTATTCCCTGTCAGCCCTGCCATAACAGTAACACTTGCTGTAACACTTGCTGTAACAATACAAGGAGGGAGGTCAGACATGCCTCATCATGCTCCTCTCCCTTCTTGGTGACATCCTTTCTACCTCATTAACAGGCCTAAGGGCATGTAAGACAAACCTGGGGGTCATCAATTTACACAACAAATGTATGTCTGGTGGCTTGTTTCTGATTAACAGACTTCTTTATCTAAAAATATTCCAAGCCTTTAGAGAAATCTACATTTCTTAACCAATTACAAGTCAAAGAGTCTTTAAACCCACCTATAACCTATAAGGCCCCACACTTCGAGATGGCCCACCTTTTCAGGCCAAACCAATGTATACCTTCCACGTATCGATTTATGACTTTACCCGCAACCCCTGTCTCCCTGAAATGTATAAAACCAAACTATAACCCAGCCCCGGTGAGCCCACTTGTTCGAGGCTTCTTTGGCGTGGCTCCGGGTCAGGGTCCTCAAATTTGGCTCAGAATAAACCTCTTTAAACTATTTTACAGAGTTAGGCTTCTTTTCCGTCGACAGCGTTACAGCAGAAGTGTTGGTACCTCCTGAGTGCCATGCACAAAGCAGTTATTATTATCAAAACTATATGAACAAACAGAGTCCTAAGGCTAAGCCTCGGAGACTAGGTGATGGTCACTCAGCTACTGAATGGCACAACTGGAATGCGAATCCAGCTGTGACGCTCCAATCATTTGCTCTGTTTGTCATAGCACACTGCTTCCCAACTCTCGCCTCTTCCTTTCCTTCACCTCCTCGTCCCTGAAACTGTGAACAGTGCCTGGGGAAGAGCATGCACTCCCGTGTGTGTCTGAGAACGCACGTTTACTCCAACGGCCGCCCAGCCCGCCGCCAGCGATCAGGTGTCAGCACTCAGGTGCATGCGTGGCTGTCACTGCACACCGTGCCTGCTGGGCGAGGAGCACCTGGCTGGAATCACAATGTTTTCCTTGGCCGCCAGAGCGGCCGTGAGCAGTTACAGCGATTATCACGCCCCGTGCAGACGACCCTTGCCTCGCGATTTGAATGGACTAATGGAGGGAGGAATCCAGGCGGGAGTAAAGTATCTCCGCCATAAACTGAAACGCTTTGCTGTTTGAACTGTTGCCAGTTTTCATAACAACTTCCATCTTAAACTGGCTCAATACATATTTAATGAATCCTTCTATAAAACCTTTAACAGCCCTCAATTCATTTCAAGTGGCAAATGACTCAGCAGTTGGAAAGGATGAGCTGGAAGCTGCCTCTATATTCATTACCTAAAAAGAACACGTGAATCTTTAAACAAACGTTCTTCCGTAAACAGGGTTTTCTCTGTGCTCACATTCATGTGCTGTGAGAACACCCACGTCCGCCAATGCTCTTTCTCTCGCGGACGGGATTAAACGACAGGCGTGCTGTGTTTCACGACGGAGAGTCGCGATGCGGATTAGGATGACACGTTGTGCAATTTCTGTGTCCTCGTGTACCATCAGGCCCTAACGACTTCCTCTCCTGTGTCACTTATCCATTCGACAAGTGCTACTGATATTTACATTTTATTTATAAAGTGCGAATAAGGTTTAAAGTACTTACACACTTCAAAAAGTGTATGAAATATATAAATATATAAAATATATAATTAAGTATATTCACACCAAGCCAATAAGAACACCGGCCTCAAGACGTTCCAACACACGGGCAGTGCTAGAAGGTATTAAAAAGACGCCTCTGAGCTGAGAAATGACTTTTGACTTGTCCCTGGTCCCACATACATTGTGCTGCACTCGATAAACCTCTGCAAATCCGATAACTTAAAATGCTGGGATACACACTGACTTTAAAAGGCCTTCGGCTTTGAGGTCCCTCGAGGGCCTCAAATGCCTTACACCAGGGGTCCTAAATGGGAACCAGGGTGGCCCCCCATCCCACGCTCACACGCACGCACAAACCGGCTGGCTCATCCCCATCTCCAGCCTCGTCTTCTACTCGTTTTCTCCTTCCTCCGTTGGCTCCTCCCACTGGTCCAGGGTCCTTCTGACTCGGCTCCTTGCGCTCCCTGCTGCCTCTGCAGGGGACGTTTCCCCTTTCCAGAGCCTCGTGACTCTGCTCCACCAACTTTTTGGTTTAGAAGTTACCTTATCAGTGACACTGTATTTAAAAAAGCCCTCCCAGTACTCTGTCTCTTCCTTCCTGGATCTATCTTTTACATAGAACTTACCACATTTTGTTTTATTATGTATTTCCTTGTTATTTGCTGCTTCATTTCTTCTCTACCCAATAATATGTAAAATCCACAAAGTCAGAATTCGCATGTGTTTTATTTGCTGCCTCATTTCCAGTGCATAGAACAGTGACCACCACATGGCGAATTCTCCCTAACCATTTGCTATATGGCTGAATTAATGAATGAATGCAATATACACTTACATGTACATGCCTTTCGTTTGCTATACAAAACCATGCTGCACACCAAGATTCCCAACAAATGTGCAGAGAAGAAACAGGAATTTTTAGTGCGGATGTGGTAGCTGAGCTATCATAAAACAAAGTGAACCCTGGAATCCACTGTATGTTTTACTTTAGAAATCACAGTCATCGCTGGGGCGTAGCCTCTCCAACCTGCCTGACATCAGGTTAAGTGATTTTTTTCTACAAGATCCAGACAACGTCACCACAGCCACTTCATAAACATGGTTTTCAGTTTGCATATATCTGGTGTTATATTCAAAAGGGTCCCCCAAATCCAACTACTTTATATAAGATAAAAGAAATCAAATAGGGAAATTGAAGGCCACTGTGTATTCTGACCAAGGCCCCCTTCCTAAGGGGAGAGAGGAATTGCTTCCGCGTCCCTTCCTCCCAGGTCATGCTACCATTCCCTGTTTGGGAAAGTGACTCGGAGATGCCATCCCTTGGCCTTGTAGGTCACCATAAAACTTTAATGACCATGGTGGTTTCTTCCAGTTAATGACACATATCCTCCATGTCATCTATATTTCTAAGCTTTATAGATTAGGAAATCATGGTATCGCTTCTCCAAAGGCAGGTTACAAAAGAGAAAATGAAAAGCTTAATCCTAGTCTGATAGGCGATATCTTCACTTTCTGTTCTGCGTTGTCATCGCCATTTTTAATTAGCAGAGAAAATATCCTAACCAATAATGGCCAGAAGTACTCAGCAGTCTTCGAGGAGATCTGCCTTGAGGTGGTCTTTTTAATAAGTCCCCTTCAAAGAGAAATTTTCTGCAACTATTTTTTTAGTAAACTGGAATCACACGTCTGCTAGTTAATGGCTCAGCCAACACAGGTGACTCGGTGTCCAGTACATTATATCCCCCATGCGTCACTGCCTTGTAAGACAGCGCCTGATGGGAAATCAGGGACATTTGAATGCCACTGACTAGTTCCTGCTTCCTGGGGAGGCAATGCTACCATAATTTTTTTTTATTCATTCTACCTCCACTGCAACAGTGCGGGTGTCTGGTATCCTTGGATACCTGCTAGGTTACGATGTTCAATCAACAAAGACAAAGATTGTTTTCCGAAGAACTACCAGCTCGTTTACTGGAACCGGTAAATCACCCCTATGACGCCCCTCTCTAACCCTCGCAGGGCCTGCAAAGTGTTTCGCCTTCAAGGCTCACAGAGATGGCTGGACACGCGTCAGGAGGAGCAGACCCCGAGCACCACTGGTCTGGGGAAGGAGCGAGTGCACAGCACTCAGACTGGGACCAACTGGACGTTTATTTGAGACTTTCAGAATCACACCCACAGATCTCTTCTGCCTGATCAGAGTGACAGAAGTCATCGGTTGCTGCCTTGCTTGAGATTAAAATCAGGTGAAGTAAGAGAACGTCAAATAGGGCTTGGTTTCCGTCTAGGACACTGCTACATTGCAGCTGGCTTTACAACACCTCTAGAGCCTCTCAGCCAGGTGATGGAGCAGCCCCTGGCACTTGCTATCCCTTTTTGTTCTAGAACATGTCCTCCAGGTCACCACTGGGAGGGAATGACCTCTGCCAGCGCACTCACCAGTGCATTCTTCTGCAGGGGCTTCCCTTCCACACCGTGCCTGTGTCTTTGCTCGCGTTGCCCCGTCTGCCTACAGCGCCCCTCGCTCCACACACTGGGAAACACTCACTCCTCAGGGCCCAGGCCGAACCCTCTTCCTCTACTAAGCCATCCCTTTGGCCCTCCCCAAGGACACGCCAGTGTTTCTTTTCCTGTGCTTCTACTGTAATTCATACAGACTTCTAAGATAGAAGCAGAATTCATTTCCTTTATCATATCTACCTACCTTCTTTCCTAAATGGTAAGCTTTGTAAGAAGAGAATTATACTTTTTTAAACTTTGATTTCCCAATGCCTACAGTGACTGACAGAGTACACACACTCAAAAAACTCCATTGAATGAATGAATGAGTAATTCTTTGGGTCTCCTGGAACTCAGGAATAATCATTGTTTTTTAGTCTTTCACCTTCTTTTATCCCCCAGGGCTTAAAGAATGATTGTTCAGCATTCTAGATTAGAAAGAGTGTAGGTACTAAAATGTAAGACCATGGCTGCGAGGCAGCAACAGGCAGGGACAGAGACAGATTTGGAGGAGGGATGCCATCTAGTCTTTTCAAGCCCGGAAGCCACATTCCTCAGCCCCAGGGGTGACTTAGACTAAAGTTACAGAGCTCTGTGAGACTTCAATCCCCAGTTAGTCTCACTTATGCCACCTGCAAATGAGTAAAGGAATCAACAGATGGCTGAGGTCTATATTTGTAGACTAGAATTACCACGGGAAAAATTCTTATAACCAGCTCCTGAGTTTAAGGAGAAAATTTCTTCCTTTGTCTCTTTCTAGATATGATCTTGAGAGAGGACAGAGGTCAGAGAGGCAGTCAACCTTGAAGAGCATGTGGGCTAATTTTCTCAAGAGGCAAAGTGAGCAATGTTCATCCATGGCTTGCTGACATGGTTTAGCAACATTTGTAAAACTGTGATCCACCAGTGGCCACTGATGAGGCAAAGGGGACAAGGCTTATGATAACATGAACATTAATAGTGAGGAGATCACCATCCTGGCCACCTAGAGTTGTTTTGAGAACTCTGCTAAATGTACAGGTCATACTAGTGACATGGGAAATCATGTCATGTTATTGAGGGATGATTACGCTTTATAATTCATTTTAGAGTGTTCAGAAGTAGCGCTCCCCAAATAATTTCTTTTTAATAACTATATACTACTATTCTTAGTATTCTAGGTCTATTATATTTTGCTTAGTGCAACATTGGCTACTTCTATTAATTTAGGACAAGATGCTAGTAAGTCATTCCTAGGTGAAGAAAGGCTTTTTTTGTAGGTGGCAGGCACTTTTCCTCTGGTGGCAGATCATATTTTACTGATTAAGAACAACTGATTGAAGTAGGTAAGGCTCAAAAAATGCCACACACAATACCAATGAGGAAGGAAGTCATGTTATATTTATAGGCATTGCCTTTAAAGCAATCCAACATGAGAAGTAAAAAGAATTTTCTTTAGTTTTCTTAAAAACTTCCTCTGATCTCAGGCAACTGAACTGAATACAAAAGAGCCATTAAGAGAATTGAATTTTCAGCTCATTGAAACCACAGCTTCATAAAGACAAGATGGGGCTCTTATGAGTCCTTAATTTTCCACCAAAAATGTGCAGTTGGAATCAGTTAACATTCAACCCAGGGCCAAGCCACTGTGGAATCCGCCATGTTGAATTGGGCCATGTCACAGTCCAGAGGCGGTGGGAAAGCCAAAACACATTTGGCTGAACAAGCACCGTCATCAGCCGTTACAGTGTACATGCCTCTCTTAGACTGCATGTCCCTTGCAGGCTAATGTGTGACTGGGAGCAATGGGAAAGAAAAGTTCATCACAACTTGTTAAAAATGAATACAAATCTCAATCAATTTCCATTAGTTAAAGTGTAGATATTGCATGTGTCTTGGAGAATTTTATTATAAATACATGCTAACCCTGTGAGTAACGGTGGTTAGTCCATGTCTACTTCCCCAGTAAAAAGGAACAGGCATCTGTATCCAGTACTTTCTTATTAAATGAAATATTTAAAAAAACATCATCTTGTTTCTCATGGCCATGTCCTGATTATGTCAAGCCAAATTAGTTAAGTATATAAATTCGAGTAAACAAAAGTGACATATAAATCAAACGCGTGGGGACACTCCCATAGAAACCGTCTATGAACTCTGTACGAGGCACAGCAATTTCACAGGCTACCATCCAGGCATCCAAAAGGAGAAGAAGCCAACCTCCAGTGGTGCTACGCTTGTGCCAACATCTCACTTTCTCCTCTGCCATGGGTTCGATTTTTTTTCACCCAAGGTCTATGACTGGCTTTATGAAGACAAATGGAGCAGTAAGAGAGTTCTGCCATATTCTTCCTTTTGTCTTTCTTTACATGAATCAATGTATTCTAGTCTTATCCTTTCGTTAAGTAAAGCTCCTTCATGGAATGCATGGAATACTATTAATATCTCTAATATCTAGTAGTAAATATTCTCAGACTGTGGTCTGTGTCTGCCTTTCCCCCTCCTACAACTGCAGACAGTTGTCGACTGTTTGGAAGCCCTGTGTGGAGTTTCTGGGAGCTTAATATGTTATATGCACTGTGTCAGGCATTAGAAGTAAAACTCTGAGCAGTACAGAGGAGGCCCCTGACCTAAAGAACTTATAATCTAATGAAAGAGAAAGGCACGTGTGTGTACAGGATGACATGATAAACTCTGAGATAGGAAATTTCAGGTGCTGTGAGAACATACAAAAAGGGACCTAAATTGTATTAGGGGACTAGAGAAGTTTTCCTGGAGGAATTGATAATCAAGACTTGAAGGATAGCTAGAAGCTACCTGGGTAAAGGGATGAAAGACGGCTTGTGCCAATTGTCAGGGACAGCACGAGTGAAAGCAGAGAGGCATGAGGCCATGTATAAAAGGACATATCCAAAGTTTTAAACCAGAAATTCTTAGCCCAGAACCCACTTCCTTATCATTGACCTATAATTTGTAGACCCTGGTAATATTAGTGAAGACAGAAGACAGGCCCTAAGAATGCAGGAACAAGCCAGTTGCACGTCAGAGCTGAGGTTTTAATGATCAAAGCTGGACTGGGCATCGAGAATGCGTAGCTCCCCAGGAAATGCACACGAGCCACAGTGCAGAGGGCAGGGTGCAGGTCAAAGGGAGAGGTTGCCAGACACATCATCAGAGAAGGTCAGACAAGGCACAGTAGGGAGAGAGAATTTCCAAACACAAACAAAACAACACAGAGCAGAGCAGAGCAAGGCAGGCTGTCAAAAGATAAAGGAAATATTCAGGAACTAAGAAATTCTCAGAAATGAAAGGAGCAGAGCCAAGCGAGCAAGACAGCAGATGCGAAATAACAAATCAAGACAGAGTTTGCTACTGGAGACAGGTTTCTGCCTCAGGCCTGGTGCTTTTTATAGTTCTTGTTGAGTTCCAGCCCAGAGTCTTTACGGCTTCTGGACCTCGCATGGCTGGGATGCGGACGAGGGAGTAGGTAATTGGGGACACGTGGTCAAGGCGACGTCTGTCAGGGGTGGGGAGTAGCAGGTAGCAAGAGGTTCATCCTGAGGAGAACATGAAGGATATGTCATAAATACTTGTTATTAATAGATAGTTTCTCTACGTTGCAGAAACTCAATAAAGATTTGTTGTATGAATCAATGAATAAGTGAAGTGCCCATTTATTACATTATCAATCACTATAACAAAGGAAGGGGTACATTTAAATTACCTCTCTCCATATTGAAAGATAATGGATATCCTTTTTAATGATAAGGCCATCACTAAAGATGAGCCTTAGATTCCTGATTCCTTAATCAATATTATAAAATTTTAAAATAATATTTTTCTATATTGTAGACTTATTAAAAAGAAAGCTCATAAATATTAGAGCAGGGAAGGCCTAATTTTGCATGCTTGGCCTACCACTGACTGGCCACACCTCCTCTTCTGGAATCTGGAAAACCTGGATAGTTATACTTAAATCCCAAGCTATTAGTAAACAGAATTGAGAGTATAAAAATAAAGCCTTATATTCATAGCCAATTGATTGTGTTGCAAAGGTGACAGGGCAATTAATTCACTGTCGAAAGTATAGTCTTTTCATCCAATGTTCTGGAACAATTGCATAGACACATGAAAAAGTGAACTGACACCCTCACCATACATCATATGCAAAAGTTACTCAGCATGATCATGGAGTGAAAAGCTAAAGCAATTTTTATAAGAGACGGCGGGAGAAAATCTTTGAGACCTTGTGCTAGGCAAAGACTTCCTGGATAGCACATCAAAAAAAAAAAAAAAAGAAGAAGAAAAAAAGAAAATAGGCTGGTCTAAAGGTAGTGACTTATCTCACTTGATTCTTCAGTCATTTAACTGAACTCCTTGTTCTACTATTTTACCCCCTTCTCACAACTGTACTTGTCTAAAAAAAATTTTAAGTAAAAAAAAAAAAGAAAATTGATAAACTGGGCCTCATCAAAATTTGAAATGTTTGTACTTCAAAAGACACTATTAGAAAAATTAAAAGAGAAGTAACAGATTGGCAGAAAAAAAGCTCAAATCTGATAAAGAACTTGCATACAGAATTTACAAAGAATACTTAACAACTCATTTATTGAAAGACAGATGACCTAATTTTTAAAAATTGGGCAAAGTATCTGAACAGATATCATCCCAAAGAAGACATGAAATGGCCAATAGTACATAAAAATAAATTTGACCTATTATTTATTATGGGAATGCAAACTATTATTAAAATCACAGCAAAGTGCCATTCCATATCCACTAGAATGGCTGCAATACATAAGACAGACAAATGTGGATGAAGATATGCAGAAACAACGTGGTATGATCACTTTGGAAAATAGTTTGGGAATTTCTCAAAAACTTAAACATAAAGTACAAAATGATCCAGCAATTCCACTTCTAGTTACATCAAAAGAAATAGAAACATACGTCCCACAGAAAGACTCGCATCTAGATGTTCACAGATGTGCATAACAGTGTTATTTATAATAGCCCAAAACTCAAAACGGCTTAAATGTTCACCAACTGGCGAATAGGCAGACAAAGCATGTTGTAGCCATACGTGGAATACCATCCAGCAACCAAAAGGAAGGAACTACTAACACATGCTATATCATGGATAAACTACAATCCTCAGGTGAGTGAAAGAAGACACAAGACATGACATCTTGTTTGTCCCACGAAGGCAAATTTCTGGGGTGGAAAGTAGCCTGGGGCTGGAGGGAGGGGTGCAGATTACGTCAGCTGCAGATGGGTGAAAGGGACCTCACCGGGGGTGCAGGTGTTCTAGAACTGATTCGCTGTGATAGTGCCATCACTTGCTAAGTTTAGTAAAAATTACCATGTTTAACATTTTAAGTGCGTAAATTTTATGATACGTAAAATATACTTCATTAAAGTTATTTTTTAAAAAAAGCCAATGGTAAGAATTAAGTAAGTTGATCGCCCCAGAAACGTTCATTTCTTTGCTTTCTTTTTCACCTTCTTGCATTTTACAGGGAGCCACCGAGAGAAAGCACCGTGCCGCTTCCTATTTTTCACTCCTTCTTACATAAACCAATTTTTTCCCATAAAAAAATTAAAAACAACTAAGGAAAAATCTAAGTGATCAGTTTTTACTCTTAGAAAACTCCTGTTTCGGCTATGCATTCAAGACAGGGCTCCGAATAGGCAGCCCTGAGTAAATAAAGGACTCGGTTTCCCCAGCAGCCTGCCTTTCCAGCCCCTCCGCTCACGACAGCACAGATGCTTCGCGGGGGCCCAACCGGGGGAGTCCAATGTCGCCGGCTTTGCTGAGTGCCTGGGCGAGGACGCTGGCCTCAGCATGTTAGCAATCCTTATTTGCTGGCTCTAATAGATACATTTGCCTCCAGCAAAAAGTCTGCGAATAGTTAATAAGAATAATGAGCAGTAGCAGAGAATTAATGGCCTCTTTATGAGAGATGGAGTTTGGTGTTCAGTGTTCTTGAATAGGAAAATTGTTTTATAGGCAAAATGAACTGGAGAGAACTTATTTAGCCAATTTTAAGATAATGGGTTTCGGCTTCTAAATGTCAGTAAAGGCAGAAAGGAAGATTCCAGATAAGGTTTGAGCCACTCACAGGATACTTCCTCAATTACAAAAAAGAGCCCGCTTGCCCCTGTGCAGAGGGCATCTCCTTGCTATTCACATCTCCTTGCTAAAGGAGAACAGGACAGCAGTCTCTCTAGGTGCATTTGAGCTTTGCCTCGGTTTACCTTTTGCCGTGCGCATGATTTCCACTTGTTCCAGGAATGCTGAGACCATCAGGACATCCACGCTATCCTCGGCGGCCACGGTACAAACGTTTGGGTGGAGCGATGCTCACCTCCCTTGCTCTGCCATGACCCGTGTCCAGCACAGCACGCCCTGACAACTCCGAGCCCACCCCGCTGGCCAACCCGGGGGGAACCAGGCCCCCAGTGGGTTGTGGGCTCCTCCACTTCCACAGAGGTCCCTCGTACGGCAGAGTTAAAACCAGCCAAGGCAGCTCGCCTGGACACAGTCTGCTCCGTGAAAATTTTAAGACAGAAGAAAATGAATTGTCTCGAGCTCCCTCTAACAAAGCTTTCCTCCCTGAAAGAGCTCCCCCGACAAAACGGAGCAACTGGGCAAGTTGGCCCTCTGCTCGGGACAGCTGCGCCTGCAGTCCTGGGCCTGCGTGTCCTCTGGGACGCCGATGGAGGAAGCAGGCAGGGATTCCGGGACACAGTCCCAGGCCTTGGAGTTCCACAGCACCGAGCGGAAGGTGCCGCAGAGGCGACCGGCTTTGAAGGGAATTCACAGAGATAATCGATCTGATCACACCGGTAGACACTGAGGTATCTGTCAAAATGTCAGGGTTATGGAGAGTGCCAATATATTTGCTTTTCCATGCATTCGTTTTTGTAAAAGCCTGTATCTAATGTGACATTGGATACAATCTTTTTTTCCCCTTATCAAGTTTTCTGTTAGGAAATAGTATATACTAGTTTTCTCTGGGGGGGGGGGTGGATTTTATACACAGAGGCTTCCTGCCACACAGAGAAAGGAGAGTTATTTGTTTGCGTGTTTGCTTCTTTTAGGAAGGTTCGAGAAATGCCCAGCTGTCGGTGAATAACAGGCCCATTCCTTCCCTGCTAACCTAGAACTCGGCTTAAGAGAGAATCAGAGATCGAATAGAGGATCGGCACACCACAGAGCCTTGGGCGCCTTCCTAAGAAAGGCCAAGCAACATTCCACACCTCCTGTCGGAGTAACCAAGGCAGCCTGCTACTTGTCTTTCTCTGCTACCAACAGAAGATTTCTGAAGTCCAGATTAGCCCCTGCCTCCCGGGCAGCCGCCTGATTGCCCCACAGCAAAGTCCGCCCCTGTGTTATCACGGGCGATTTATTTAATGCCGAAAGAACTGCATGGTTGATCACCCTAACTCAGAGATCGTCTAACTTAAAATGGAAGAGGTAAAAATAATCAACTCCTACTGAAGTGGCGGTGTACATACAGCTACTATTGTAGCCTGAAATGATCGTTTCTCATCTAATTAATAGGAAAGAAGAACGATCTGTTGCTCCTCAAGTGAATTATTGGGTCAACTAGAGAAAATGTTAAAAAAAAAAAATACTGCGTAGGAGAATTTTTAAAACGGAGACTGGTCAGCTGTAAAAAATGCAATGTGAAAGGCTCACGTATACTGGGCCATTAATTACTTTGGTTTCTGTGGGTTTCAAAGAAGACCTCTTGCTTTCCTCTGGAGAACAGTGGTGTTGAATAGGTAATGCTCTCTGCTGGCTTCCTGCGCTTCCAGGAGTCGTGTTTTCTAGCTAATAAAGACGAGTCCTTCCCCAGCCCGACCCCTCCCCACTCTCTCGCGTGTGGTTGGCCGGATCTGCCTACTCCACCCTGGAATGTTTGCCTTGCAGAAAAATTTAAGATTTTCCTAGCTAATAACATAAGAATATTTTAGAGATGCTATTTTGGTACTTTCAAAGCTCTGGACTCGGACCTAGGTTTATGTCCTAGTTCCTTATCAGCTGCGTAATCTTGGCCAAGTATTTAAGATTCTGAGCCTCATTTTCTTCATATGTAGGTGATCATAACAGCTATAATTCTAACAGTAAACATTTAATGAGCGTTGGCTACTATTGCAAATGCTGTATGCGCATCAGCCCATTTTATCCCCTCTATAACTTTGAGATAGATATCATAATTGTGTTTCAGAGGTGAGGACATTGAGGCCCAGTGAGGTTAAATGTTCTCTCCAAGGTGAGGAGGACTCAAGCTAAATGGAAAAGACATACAGGACTGAACTTGGGGAAAGCACTTAATCAGTGTTCTCCCCCCTCTTTCCCACTCATTCCCACATCCTTACAAACACTTCTCTGCAAGCCTGAAAACCACCATGGATGTACAGAATGGGGCACAATGGGCTCCTTCCAGAATTCTGTCGCTTTTGCCAAAGGCACAAAATATATAAGATTAGTTGGCAGGGCGTGGTGGCTCACGCCTGTAATCCTAACACTCTGGGAGGCCGGGGCAGGAGGATCACTTGAGCTCTGGAGTTCGAGACCAGCCTGAGCAAGAGTGAGACCCCCGTCTCCACTAAAAATAGAAAATTAGCCAGGCGAGATGGTGTACACCTGTAGTTCCAGCTACTACTCAGGAAGCTGAGGCAGGAGGATCCCTTAAGCCAAGGAATTTGAGGCTACAATGAGCTATGATGACACCACTGCACTCTACCCAGGGCAATAGCGTGAGATTCTGTCTCAAAAAAAAAAAAAAAAATTGGTCATTTTACAACCATGCAGTGACTGTTTGTTCTGGCTCTCTGAGTCTAGCTGGTGTGCTATTTGCATTGGAAAGTGTGGTGTGTGTGTTAGGTAGAGCACAGGTGCTCTGATTGAAGAGCATCGGGCTGGCATTGGGAAGCTGGTGGCTGGCCCAGCTCTGTAGCTGATTGTGACAAATAGAACCCTGGGGGCTCCTTGGGCACAATCATGTAGCCTCAGTTTGCTCACCTATATAACGGGATTTTTAACAACTGCTTTCTTCTAATTCACTGTAAGGACGAAATGATACGATGACTGTAAAAGTCACAGGTAATTAGAAGCACCTTTTAACTTGAAAGTGACTGATAATGCATTATTGAAGAAATATGACTTCTCAAATGGCACAGCTGTATCCATCTCTGCTACCGAAGGGAAAACACAGCTATAAAACTGTTTCACTCACCATTAGCTACTTTGTTCTGAGCACCGGCCAGTTAGAGTGACCAAGGCAATTGCCGTTTCTGGCCACACTTCAAGGCACCATTTCTACATCTCAGCTCAGTTGGCGGCTTCTACTGGGCCCACTGGCTAAATCAAGTTAGAGAGCTAGTGGCTCTTGTTGGATTTAATCCAAAAGGAAAAAGATGAAAACAAATCTGTGCTTAGAGTACCTGTAAAAGCACGATCTGTACCGTCTTCATTCCTGTGCGTGGAGAAACAGGAGCCTTGCGGGGATTTCTGCAAACAGGATTCTTGCAGAGTACTTTCGCTAAATGGCGAACAGGGACACTCTGGAGATAAAATGCGTGTGTGTGATATGCATATTATACAGAAGGAGAAGGAGAAATTGATATCTAAATGCATATTACATGCCGGAGCCAGACTTCCTTACCAGGCTCAGACCAGGCATATTCGGCCGGCTGAAGAATGATACCAGGAGGTGACATTTCAGTCTCAACTTTTCATGGCAGAAAAGAAGAAGAAAATAATAATTAGTCTCCCAGAAGAGAAAGTGCAGAGGTTGACCCTCCTGCAAAGGTTACAAAGGATATTCACTCTTTCTACCTGCTCCCCCGCCCCCTCTTCGTTCCAGATTCACTGAGCAAAGTGCTGATACATGAGAAGCCCTCCAACCGCACGTATTTCGAAGTGTAGTCTCATTCAGACCAGACAAACCCAGCTCCATGGCGATCGCTTTTGTTTCTGATAGTGTAGAAACGGAATTGCACCAAACCTCTCACACCAGTCGCCCAGGCCTCCCTCCTGGGCCTGAGTTCTGGGCTGCAGGGCAGCGGGCTGCAGAGATACCTGCAGACTAGGGCCCAGAGAGCAAGTCCTCACCGGCATTCTCCGCTGTCTGGGAACGATTCACTGCAACTTGTCTTGTCCCTGTTGTAGCCTTAAGGTAGCGGCGCACATCAGCAAGGGAATGAAGGAAACCATGGTGTTGGGCAGTAGAGTTTTTAAGGCAGCACCTCGCACTTAGCCGTTGTTCTGGTCGCTGTCGGTGCCGTCAAAGAAATATCCACCCCAGGCTCGGAGCTCAGGGACAGAATCTGAACAGTTTGCTTCCTTTGCTCTACACTCCACTGTCACTTTCCTTCTCCTCTTCACTCTATTTCCCTGACCCTCTGGGCTGTCAACCTTCCTGTCTCTCTAACACGTGCTTTCTTTCTCTCCGTGCCACGGGCTTCGCGCATCCCTCCTGAGCCGCCCCCCTGCTCCCTTACCTGCTCTCCTTCACCCTCGCTGGCTGCTACTGACCTTTCTGGAGCAGCCCTTCCTGCTTGGCCCGGCCCCCCAGATGTCCTGCCCCACTGGAGCCCCCGGGTCACACTCAGAACCACCCCACCCCGTCCCATCTAGTCGACTGGATAATGTGATCTGAGTAGAGTAGTGCTCTCCCCGCTAGCATAGGGTTGCTGAAAGTCATAAAATTAGACCACTGGTATTTTTTAAAATTTGCCCAAATTTATCTGGCAAGTAAATGTCACATTCAAAATTTGCTCCATCAAACAGTGCCTTTATAATGCATATAACATAGGAGCCCATCCCTCAATTTGCCATCCCGATCTTGAGACAAAGCATGGAAAATAAATTTAAACAATCCAGTACTAAACAACAAAGACCACAAGTTGGTGTCACAGGGGAGTGTGTGATTGACGGCTTAGCGAGAGGCTGAATGAAGGCCGTGAGTCCAGAAGGTCACCATGCAAGTCTCCACGGCGTGGGTGGTGGCCGGAAGGCAGCCTTTCCCGAGGAACTGCATTAGGAGTAGGTTGGTGCCAAATCACGAAAGGAACGAAACCCTGGCAGTGTGGGGTAGATCAGTTCCGCAGTGGACGTTGAAGGTACTATTTAAAACTGAAGTTACATTGAATTTACTTACGTCTGTTGTTTCCATAAAAAATAAAAGCAAAACAACAACAACAAACACAAATAGAAAATCCTCTATGAGCCCAGAAACTTATATCCCCTTTTAAGCTTTTGTAGCTAAGCACAGGAAACAATTTGCTTTGTAAATGGCCTTTGGAATGACTTAATATTTGGTTTGGTTTTACTAAACAACACTTTACAGATGAAAAGCAACAGTTTCATCCTGGGAAACATGGAAATTGCTCAAGCACCATGAAACTGTAGCCAGATTGATGTCTCCTGTCTTCCACACTGCCTCCTGCTCCATAGCCCCGTCACCTTGACTGTGCTGACCTGATGCTTTTGAAGCTCAAATCTGCCTTTGATCTATTCCGTCCCATTATTAGCTCGTTATTTGATCTCTTACATGTCATAAATATTCTGATACTGAGATTTCCAAAAGAGCCACTTGCTTAATAGGAGCTGGGAGCAGCCCTTTCTGGAAGATCCCTTTGCCTCAGAACTCTAAGGCCGTCATCTGCTTGGCGTCTCTGCTGAGGCTTTGTTAGGATGACCTTGGGCCTTCCGTCTACCGGTGTCTAACATGATGGCAGCAGAGTTTAGGCTGGAGGTAGAGATTCATTCAGGAGTTGGGCACTGTCGAGTTCTGCTCTTCTGATTTTAAGGCAGGATTTTGCATTGCTGATGGATTTGGGAGACACCACCTGCCAGCCCACGGTTAAAAGCAGTTGGTTTTATAACAATATAGATAGTAGAAAATGTAATGCAAATACGACTGAGCACAGCCGTGATAAATGTGTCTCGTCCAGGGTAGGGCCAGCAACATGGTCTGAACTCACAAATCCCGCTGTTGGGTAGCAGCATAAATCCAGTGGGATGTGTTATCAGCAACAAAAGGCAGGGGGAACCGTTGGAGGAGGAGTTTGCCTCTAAATCATGGCAGAAGTAAATAAATATCTTCAGAATCCAGATGATTATCCTTTCGGAAGGTGGCCCGTGGGCATGGATTCATTCACCCTGCACTGAAAGCCACCAGAACGCGAAGAAACGCCAATCTGCAACCATTTTTCACCAAGGTGGGGCGAGGGTGGAGTAATACTATTTTTCAGAGAATATCATTTTAATTTCTTTTATTCTTTCATAAAGTTGAAACATTATAATTATATCTTAAAGTATTATAATTATTGTAGGTTTTCACAGAAATAAAGTCATAAATCAGTGGGAATAAAGCCTTTGTCAGATCATGTGCTCCAGTTTTTGGCACAGGAAATTCATGGTCACCGTAGGCTGGCAGGCTCACGCTGTGACCAGGTCCGCCTGTGTGAAAACGAAGCGCTCCTACCCACGGCTCTTCTGCTTTCTGCAGGAAACGAGGGGTAAAAGAGAAAGACCATGGAATTTTTATGTTGACTCCAGCTTTATTATTCTCGCCATTATAGCCACGACGAAAATGATTGTAATAGTGCTGCTTTGTTTGTATATCTCGCCTCACAATTTATAAGCTGTTTCCACGTATGTTAGCACGACACACATCACAGGAGGACAATAGTTACTACGCCCATTTCGCAGATAAGGACGTTATGGACAGAGAATGAGAGAATCGTGTGCAGTGCAGGGCGAGTGAATAATTGATCTGAGCCTGGCAGGATCACACGGCTTCCCAGCAGGTGCTCCGTGCCACACACTATCCACGTTATTATTAAGAGTCTGAGGTCTCTCTGGCCCCAGTGACCACCGGAAAAATAATGGGGTGATACAAAAAGACAGAGCTACTGTGCAACTTTCCAAAGACCCAACAATCAAATTGCTTTGAATAGGAGGGATAGTTACAAGAATGACTCTTAGAAATCAAGATACCTCAGCCCTAGCCAAAGAGACATCACACTTGTCTAGATCAAGATACTGCGTACTTTTCGTTTGATGCATTTCTCACAGGAAAATTTAGATTTAATTGTGTGATCGCTTAATTAAGTCCATCCCTCTCAGTAGGCTGCAAGTTCCATCAGAGGAGGAATTTTGTTTGCTCCTTTGCACACCATGTTATCCCCACGTCTAGCACAGTGTCTGGCACTCGGTAAGTATTGAACGGTCGAAGGAATGGACTAATGAGAGGGACAAGACTCTAAAGGAAGAGATAGATATGGTTTCCAGTTAAAATAAGGAATCTCGCATTAAATATAAGGAGAATTAGTTGGGGCAGTCTGATCAACACACCCCAGTCCTTGTGACTCTGTGCATTTCAGAATGGAGTCATATTAGAGCAGCTTTTATTTTCAGCTGCTGGCACATCGTTGTGGGAGAGCAAAAAAAGTCAGCTCTGTTGAGGGTGAGAAGGGAGGAAAGAGGGAAAAATAGTAGCTGATGGAACAGAAAATAAAATTTTGGGTATACGAAGGTAGCCACAATTAAGGAGAAAGTCATTTCTCTGTGCGTGTTGTTGGAAATAGCCGTTGTTACCATTGCTTCTAAGAGATAACCCGAACTCCAGTTCTAGCAAGGCATGCACAGGGCATTCCTTGGGTGGGGGTTCCTCTGCTTTCTGACTGTATCTACTTAAGCATACATAGCTAGATTTGTTAGGAATCTGGAATTAAAGGCATAGGTAAAGCTAAGTAGTAGGACTGGAGCTTTAACCTCAACCTTGGCCTCATTAGTAGGAAATTTAATGAAACTGAGCCAAGTAGCTTCGGTTCCAACTTCAGCTTCTTTATTTTTTTATCTTCCTTGCTTTTTCTGTCTTAACTGCAGAGTTAGAAAGATCACGGCGAGGTCCAGTTGACGTATGCGGCATCTCAAAATGGTAAATGGCCTGTGATGAGGGTAATGATTGCCGCGCACTCAGCACCCATGAGTTCTTGCTGGTAGTTGCTACCAACAATAGAATATTCCTGGAAGTCTTTAAATTTGTTGCCATCGAACATCGAGTCTCTAATTTGCCGCTCTTAAATTAGGTAGAATTTTTGCTGCAGTAAGAAATAAACAATTTATATATGTTGACAATAACCAATACATTTTTGCTTTTATAACAACTTTGAACAACAGGTTGGATAGGGAAGGTTAGTTTTCCAAAAGTAACTGGTAGTGCAAGAAGTGTCTTACTGACACTTGTCTCTGGTTTGCACATATTCCAGCTTTTGGGAATGTTAATATCAAATAGGGACAAAGAAGTGTCCCATTAGTTAAACATTAAAATGATTCTTAACAAATAAGTGAGTCTTCTTCATCCTCAGTGGCATATTTTCGTGACCGTGGCTCACTGTCCTGCTGCCTTTCTCTGCGTGGATCTCCTCCTCTCTCCCTGTCCTATGACTCATCATCTCAGCTCCCCATGTCAAGGCCTCAAATGCTTAAGATAGCCTTAATACATAGTAGGTGCTCCAAAGACATTTGTTGAATAATTCCATTAACACTAGAGGTAAAAGCTCAAAGCCATTCAGAATTATGCTTTTATCTGGGGAAATTTACTGACATCAAAAAGTGTGCCATGAATTAAGACACCAGAGGAAACTTTACATCCAGAACTGAACAGAGCTCATATAAAGACATCATTACTAGACTGTGCCTAAGAGGCGCCCCTTCCAAATCTGGAATGCCAAATCTTGCTAATTCAAGTCTTCTTCAAAGGCAGGTTCTAAAGCTTCATTAATGTTTATAAAACATTTTGAGATCTCCCTGAAAGTCATTAAGGAATGAAATGTTAGTAGTAGTTGCAGCCCAGCTTGAAGGCAAGCTCATCAAATAACTCCAGGAAGAATTCTCTAGCTAACTGTATTTTGTTTGTTTTTAGACACCTGCCAGAACTTTTTCACACCCATGGGTCCTTAACTACATTTTAATTTCTGGGATTTGGTTTTATTTTTCCTTCCAGAAGTCCCCAGAAAACATTCCTTGCATCAGCCCATTCGTGCTCTATACACTTCTACGAAATGCGGTAGGTGGGCAGTGAATGAGGATTTGGAGGGACCATTTTGGATTTGGGGCCTCTAAGAAAAGTTGGTTTCTTCATGTCATGAATCTTGGTAAAGCTGAGATGAGAACCCTATCTGCTGCTCACTGAGAGATTGGAGGAAATCCGGTTGGTGTTATCGTGTCTACTTACAGGCAATAAAAGTTCAGGGGCAACATTAAGGCACCTATAAGATGTCACAGTGCAAATTGAGCTCAGCCTGATAATCAACTCAAGAATAAAGAAACCTAATTTTGCATGTTCAAGGCTCGAGCTGATCTCTAGCCCTGTGGATACTAGAGCAAATTTCCTAATATTACCCGTGGTTCACCCTTTGCCTCATTAAACGACTGTAGATCAATGAGCATTTGGAATCATACGACAGTTCTGTCCTAGGAAAGGCAAATTGCAGTTCAACTTCAAAGCAACATACCTGACCTCACACAAAAGTGTTCCAGTTTATTACTTTGCCCGACTGTGTGTTTCAATTTATTACACTGATGACTTACCTTGTACTACTCTGTGTTCAATTATGTATTTCCTGTTCTTATTACAGACCTTCAAACGACCACAAAAATATATTCATTTAATGCTTTTTCTGTTCTTTTAAAATTTTTATTACTCAGAAAGGAGAAAGAAAATGGTTTGAACATTAGCACTGGGTATAAACTCAGATTGATTGTAGGTACTTAAATTACTCAGATAATTGGATCAAAGAAACTTTCACTGGAAATAGCTAAATAGTAGCTAGAAAAATATATTTAGGGTCATAACTAGATAGTTTGCATACAATAAAACACCCAATATGTAGCACAATACAGGGAAAGGAGTATAATGTAAAACTTTTGGGGATCAAAAGAGACCAAGCGAACCAGGCTGGGACTTTGGAATGAGATGGGAGCAATAATTCGAGAGGCTTATGTTCTAGTTGAGAATCTTCCACTTACTAGGTTTCAATTTGGGGAAATCTTATTTGTGGGAAAAGGAGATCTATATAGTTGTTCCTCATTTTAAATCATATGACTTTTAAAAAAAATTTTAAAACTCAACAGGAATCCAAATTAATTGATTACTAAAAAGTCATATATGATGAACAATGTATGAGTCAGTGTTCTCTGTCACTCCAGAGAGAAAGGAGCACAGGCGAGAATGCTCTGGACTGCGTCTTACATTAGAGTAGGTCCTGTCAGTGAGTTATTACTTAAGGAACAAAGATACGGCACTTGTTTCAAGACTCTAACTCTCTTTTCTGACGCTTGAAATTTATTTATTGAGGGAAACAATAAGCTAGGGCTTAAATGCTGATGCCTTTGAGAGTAGTAATCCAATTACTTACATGCATGCTAAGGGGTAAATGCATGGAGACTGCAAATGAAGTTGGGGCTCTGTATGATCTGAGGTGTAGAGCCACTGATGTAACGCACAGGGGAACTAAGAATAAAAGGCAGCCAGCTCTTCCTTCCCGGGACTCTGCCATTGCTCTGCCCGCTGATTTCTGCCATCACCGAGGCTGAACAATGTTTGCCCCTAAAGAACATTTGACATCTTTTCTTGGGCTATCCATCGGTAGTTCTGGTCTGTCTACACTTCAGGGTATAACCATTTATTTTTTAGAATGTTATTAAATTCTCACCCAAAACGTGGTAATAAAATTATTTTTATCTTTATTAATCAAGAAAGCATGCATTTAGCAGTTTAAGTTGGAAACAAATGGTATTATCACAATGAGAACATCACAATAGTATGACTCATTACTAGTATCATTAATTCAAAGTAACAGTTGAATATGGAAAATATTGGACAAGCAACCATTTGTTTAGACTGCATAATGGCAGGCAATCTGGTTTTCCCCCTTACAAATTCTTTTTACCATTTTAATTCAATTTGGAAATAGTAAACCTCATAGATGGTATGGTGTCTTAGTATATCCTGAAATTCACTTGTTATTTACTTCATTCATGGTTTCTTCCTTCATGGTTTCTTCATTCACCTGATAAACATTTATAAATTCCTAAAACATTGCTAGGTACCAAGAAAAGTGCTTAGAATATGGAGATTTAAGGGATGACTTCCTGACCAGGTCTTCTGCTAGCGTAGGGCTCCTTGGGAAGTGTTTCTCTTCGCCTATCCTGGGGAGTGAAGGGCAAGTTTCTGAATGGCTCAGTTTTCCAGGTCATTGAAACAAAGCCATAGCTCTCCTATTACCCAGAGCCTTTCCACAAAGCTATTTTGCATTTCACCTGGCACCAAACTCAATTTCTTGCTCACCCTGACTGTAGGTAACTATTTTTGATTTAAATCATTCTTATTCTGATCCTCTTTCTTCCACATCACAAAGCTATGCTTCAGTATCACCCAGCTGTGCCTCTTCCTTGCCACCTTCTCAAGGCGAGACCCTTTCCGTGGCGTGCAAATAAGGAAATCTCCTTGAAAGGCAAAGGCGCAATCTGGAGCTGCCTTTGCTGAACAGCTCTCCTCATTATAAAGGCATATGATAACCTATTTTGAAATATAAAACAGTCCTTTCAGGCTGCAGTTGAAAAACACAGTATTTTAAGATTTGTCTTGAACACTTCCTTTCAAGGGCTGCTTAATGAATTCCTAGTTTAAAGGGAGTCAGAGAAGAACAGTATCCTCTTTGATTTTTCTTTGTTCCCTTAAGAAATTAATGCACATTATGATTTATGGAGGCCATTCCCAGGCTTGGTGTGTCTAAGAGCCCATTTGCTAGGCACATCTTGCAGGGGATTCATCCCTAGAACTATCTTCAGGGATGGACTCTCCCGCAAGGAACAGATGGCACGGACAAATTAGGATAATTCGAGAAGAGTTTATTTACAAAAAGACTAACTATAAAGGTGCAGGTGGGTGTTAGGGAACCCCGAGGATGGTAGGGAACCCAGGATTGGCAGTGGTCACTGAGGCTAGCTCCACGACTAAAGGGACAGGGAGATGAAAGGTCACAGAGCCTGGGAGAGGAAAGAGTCGTGTAAGCAGTCAGCCTAGAAAAGTGGAGTGACTTTCTTGGAGGGACACAGCTGGTCTGAGGCAACCTTTAGAAGAGGAGCCCAAGGAACAAATACTCCTTCCCTCCACCTTCAGCCCAAGTTCCCCTTGGACTGAGCTCACCTTGAAGCTGTTAACGGAAAAGAGGCCAAACTCTGCAAAATAATTTTAAAGAGATTTATTCTCAGCCAAATAAGAGGACCATGACCCGGAGCCATGCCCAAGAAGCCTTGAGCAAGTGGACTCGCTGTGGCTGGCTTACAGTTTGGTTTTATACATATCAGGGAGACAGGGGTTACAAGTGAAGTCATTAATCAATATGTGGAAGGCACATGTTGGTTTGGCCCGAAAAGGTGGGCCATGTCGAAGTGGAGGGGGTGCAGTTTACAGGTGATAGGTGGGTTTAAAGACTCTTTGACTTGTAACTGGTGAAAGAAATGAAGCTCTGTCTGAAGGTTTGGAATGCCCAGATAAAGAAGTCTCTTAGTCAGAGACAAGCTACCAGCCACGTAGTTGTTGTGTAAATTGAGAACCTGTAGGTTTGTCTTGCATGGCCTTAGGCCTGTTAATGGGTTACAAAGGATGTCCCCAAGAAGGGAGGGGAGCATGATGAGGCATGTCTGACCTCCCTCCTTGTGGCAGGCAATTTAGTTTTAGGATATCCCCTTGGCCACAAGGGGGTCCATTCAGTCAGCCGGTCGGGGTGGGAGGGACCCGTCAGATTTTATTTTAGTTCACAAAGCCATAGGACACAGGAGCCCACCAAAGATTTCCCTAGAGGTCGGTTTCTTGGGGCAGAGAGCAAGGTGAAAACAGGTGGAGAGTGTTTCCAGAAGGGAAAAAGGAAAACGTCTGGCATGAGCAGGGAGGCTGCTATCTTACCGATACCTCCCAGGGGACCATTATAGTAGCTTCCACGGGGTCTTCTTGCTTCAGGGTAAACATACATCCAGGTCTGCCCAGAGCAATGCCTGTTATTTTTCTGCTGCATAATTATGAATATCATTAATTTTTTCACTCTCGAAAGTGCCCTGGCTTAGACAAGAAATTAAACAGTCACCCTATCCTGTTTTAACTCTTCATCCTATAGAGCCTGTTCTCCAAGCTACCAGAGGGACCCCTCAAAACAGAACAGGACCTCATAAATCACATGCTCAACTCTGCGAGGGCTCCCACATCACCCACAGGGCACTGCAGCCTACGAACCCCAAGTGCTCGGCCTCATTTCTGTCTCTCTGGCCTCGTCTCCGTCCACTCTCACTGGCTTCTCACTGGCTGAGCCCCAGCCACACCTGTCTCCTTGGTCTCCTTCGACAGGCCAGTGGCACAGTCGCTTTGGTCCTTTGTTCTTGCTCTTGTCTCTGTGGGGAAAGCTGCTCTCCCACCTGGCCTTCTAGCTTGCTCTCTCTTATTTCCTTTCTATCTTTAATGAAAAAGAAAAATCACCTATCAAAGACATCTTCCTTGACCACCAATTTTAACATGTCTCCTCCAGCAGTCAATTTCTTCCTCTTTTTCTGGTTTATTTTTCTTCTTGACACTTAACATCATTTCTAAGTTTATTTGTTTATTTTCCATCTCCCTCCACTAGAGGAGAAGTTCCTCGTGAACAGACGTATGTCTGCTTTGGCAAGTAACCATAATCGCAGAGTTCAGTGGAGTGCCTGGCATATATGTAAGCTTGATAAATATTCCCCAGACAAATAAAAAGCAGAGGGTATAGAAGATAGAGATGGACTTCAATCTGTGAATAACAGGATCATTTAGATTTAAGTATCATTAGACTAAACAACTGAAGAATATACGCTGTATGTTCTGAGTTATGGTGCAAAATAAGGGTGATTATTACTACTGCTCTTATCACAACGATCAGCACACGCAGGGAGGGGATAGACTAAATTATAGCTCAAGATCCTTACATTCATTTGCATCTTTGCTTATAATCATTATATCTTTTGCACTTATTTTTCTTAAATGTACTGAGAATGTTTCTGATAGGGAATCCCTTTACTGCATCAACAAGCATTTCACTCACCAACCTACTGCTGAGTCATCTTGGGAAGACAGGGTTTCGTATTTGGTTAATTCAGGCCCCAAAAGGGTAAGTGATTCATATCAGACCACACACCCAACCAATGATGAATACAGTAGTAAAATACAAAGCAAAAGGACCATGCTTCAAAAGAGAAAACAGCGCAAGGTTGAAAGGAAAGAAAGATTAGCTTTAAGAAAATTCCCATGGGAGTTTATCCCACTGGAAGTGACTGGCAGATCTGTATTTTCCCATCAACCTTGTCATCTCGGAAGGGATTCACTTCTTTTCGTCCAGCCAACCAAAAGGTGGTAGACAACACAACATGGTACCTGCCCTAATACTGAGAATAGAGTAGTACTAAATGTACTTTATATCATCACATTTTCTTTGACAACCTAAGTCATTTCATATATTCAGAGAAAAGTTTCAAACCAAAGCTATGATTTAGCTTATTACAGATAAGAATCTCTTTTCTTATAATTAGTATTGCCCAGAGCTTTTCAGTTGCTCCACATCCTAGTCCTCAGTCTTAAGAGAAGTCAAAATGTGAAAGGACTGAGGAAAGAAGAGAACAACGGAGCAGTGACCACTCTAGGTCCCATCTAAGCCTTACGAGTACGATTTTCGCCACTTTTCTGGGTGAAGAGGCCAAGACCCAGCACAGTCGCGTAACTTGCCCACAGTTACGCAGTGATTCTGATGTTGGCTGGGCCTGGAGAGGTTTAACCCTTATCTGTCTACCTCCAAAAGCCACGGCCCTACTTAGACCATACAGCCTTTTCATTCCGGGATGTGATGGAACTAAAAGGACGTTTTATTGCTAGGGTTTAAGCCAAGTTCGTGCCCAGGCTCTCCCAGCTCAGGGATCTAAAGCAATTTCAAAGAATCAAAGTTAACTCAATAGAATTTAGAACCAATTTGTTTCCATTCTCTCAAGGAAGAAAGGTGTCAGCTGTTACCGTTCCTACCATCAGACCTGATCACTTTCAAAGGGCTACAACTCACCCTGTCCTCACCGAATTTTCGAATTCTTAGATTTTCATTCTAAGCCCTAAATGGGGACTCATGGTTTCACTGTAAAAGCACATAGGTAGGAATATTCTCTTTACATAAAAAACTTAAATTAGGTTTACTTTTCTAAAGTGTGATTATGGAGGAAGACATTTATTAATGAACACTCTATTAAATAAGATCAATTCAATAATTGTTCACACTACAAAAGGTTCTTGAGCATAAAATATTTATCCAGAAATCAACTTTAACTTGTGAGCTTAACATTTCCTATATCAGCACCAGAAACATAATTTACCTTTAACAAAAAAAGCCAATAGTCTTATGTGTTTCAGGAACATACTAAGTTTAATAAGCACTTGTTAGTACCAACTGCTACGTGTTCACTGGAGTGCAGCAAGAAGATCATAATATAATCTGTGACCTTCAGAGAATTTTAATGTCATAGAGGAAACAAGAAATTCATGCACCTTCAATACATTTTTATTTTGGAAAAAAAGTCTGCATGAGTGCCCAGATAGCTCAGGGCACGGTAAGCTCCTTCTAAGTACAGAAGGAGACCTGTGGGCTACAGATATCAGAGAACCCCTGACAGAACTCAGCTAGACAATGAAAGAGAGGTCAAGCTTGGCTTTCCTGGGACCTCAGAAGTGTCTTGGAGACTCCCCCTCCTCTCCATTCTTACTACCGTGGATTCGGCATGGCTCCTCTTGTCTGTCCCCAACCCCCTGCCACTCAAAACTCGGGAGCTGTTCGAAAAGCAGACTGGCAGCCCCATGCAGATGTCCTCAATGAGAAGCTGTGTTTTCACCATATCCCCAGGTAACGTACACGGGCATTACAGCGTTGGAGCGCTGATCTAGACTATCGTTACAACCCCTCCAAGAGCTATCCGTGTCGGGGCGTGTCCACTCTCCACAAAGTCAGCAGAATGACCTCTCTGCCTTCTGTGGTGTGTGTCTGGCCCAGTCATTCCCCAGCTTAAAACCCTGACACGGCTCTTGTGCTGACAATGCTGTCCGAGCTCGTCAGCACGGTGTGTGCTCTTCGCAATCACCCCTCTGCTCTAAGCTCACCCATCGGCCCGTCATCCACCACTCACCTGCCCCAACCCCAGAGCCCTTGGCAAGTCCTCAGGCATTTTCACATGTTCACACGGTCTTGCTTTCACAGTCAAATCATTCCCCCTAATCTGGAAAACCTTTCTTTTCTTAGCATTTCTGATTCCTGCTGATCTTCCGACATTCTTGTCCAACACCATGCTCTCAGTAAAAATTTACCAAGTTTCCTTACTCAAAACTGGTATTTCCTCTTCCGTGATCCCAAGGCCTTTGTTAAATACATCAATTGTCTCACTTACCCCAAGGCTGTGTCCCCAACGGGAAATAGGTTTAAACATAACTGATGGTTTTAGCTTAGGCAGCTGAATAGAGGGCAGGTGTCATCACACATTAGTTTATTAGTCGCGTTCTATCAATAGCATGACAGCAGGGTCTGCAGGAGCAAAGTGAGATTAAAGCAATTACTCTGGATAGCCTGTCCCTCTCCTCCAGTACCAGATGCACTGGGAAGAATACAGGACTTTGGAGTTATAAGACTTCCTATTTCTGTCATTTCCTAGTTACATGATCTGGGACAATTAACTTCTATAACAAGTGTCATCACCTTTAAAATATGAATAATAATTAGAGCTGTTTTCCAAGGTAATTTTGAGAATTAAAAAATTAGTGTACAAGCATTTAAAAAACTAGAAAGTACTGCATACATAATACTCATTAGTTTTCATTTATTTATTCCCTTAATACACTTTGAGCATTTATTATTTCCTTAAAACTGTGCTAGATACCAAGATTGTTCAGACACGGGATCAGTCTAAACAGCAAAGTGTATCAGGGGAGGCACACACAAAGGAGAAACTTAGAGACAACGTGTCTGTTGCTCCTCTGGGCAATATGCAGACTGATGCAGCACAAGGCATTTTGGAGAAGGCTTCACAGAGGAGGCGACCTTTCAGTTACAACTCTCCCTCCGACACCCTGACTGAGGATAAAATTATGAAAGTCCTCCACTAGAAAGATTTATAATTATTGGCTGCTACTTTGTCTAGACAGATACAGCTGCCAAATTTGTAAAATTCTGGAATCTTACAATTTTATGGATATTTTCAGCTGCCAAATTTGTAAAATTCTGGAATCTTACAATTTTATAGATACTTTAAAAAAGGACTTTTCTTCTCCTTCACTCGGACAATTCTGTGGCACATGCCAGACTCCTAACTGTCCCCCCAGCCTCCATGGCTGCCCCGGGCAGTGCACACGAGGTCCTAACTATGCTATACTTGACCCTGATTCCAAGTTTGCACTGATGATAATGCCCAGGGGGCTTCCTCATTGACAACACAGTGTCGTTCTCATGCCAAGTCCCTTCAAGCCTTACTTCCTCCATGAGGTGCCCCTTGCCTATCCCAGTGCCCAGGGCATCTCCGGTTTCTGACTGCATCACCTGCATCACTCACTCATCTCCAGGGTGCGGCCACGGCGCCATTTTATATTTACCCATTGCGGTAGCTGGATGGAGCGTCAGTGTGACTCTACCCCGGAGTCTCCCATTTCTGACTCTGAGACTTTGAACAAGACTTCTCCGCCCAGCCCTCTACAGCTCTCTGTGCCCCAGATCCTCATCAGTAAGGATAAAAGTATCCAACTATAAGATGAGAAGAGATGATTTTCAAGTTGGCTTACAGTTGAAACAATCTATGATGCTTTCCATAAGAAAGTTCTCACTTCATCTCTGTAAAGCTTCTTCTGGTACAAAACTGAGCTCATTTTGAAGTAAAATTCATGTGTACCTCAACCCTGCCTCTGTTCTAATACTCTGAGAAAATAACGCAGTCTGTTTTGCAGACCCTGTCACTGCTCTACCATATAACATCCTATTATTCTTCTGAAATGGAAGATTAAGTTTCCCAGCGTATCTGACTGAAGGCCCAATATCACCAAATACATAACCATTTGCTTGCAATTCCCCCGGGGAAGGTTATTAACAATTTAGTCCCTGATAAATGACTATGTTTCTAAGGTAGTGGTTTATATCAAGGTTCCTAAATACACATCATTTAAATTTACCCAGACAGCCATATGTCAAATAAACAATTGATTATTACAACACGCACTCATTCTTAGGCAAGACACTGCCGTGTAACTCTGGATGTGCTCACTTGTTGCTTTGCCTTACACATGCAAGAGTATTTAATAATTGATACCCACTCCCCATTGCCTTACGAAAGAACACTTACAGTCTTGCTGAGAAAGAAGAGTGGCTCACTGGCGGTCGCCTACAATCCAGAAACAGACCTGGTGACAAAAGATTAAAGGTTGCCAGAGCAACATGAAAGTCCTCATGGAAGGTGGGGGTTAAAAAGAAACTAAAGGCCTCTAGGGCAAGTCCCCATTCGATGACCAGTAGCCACAGGCTGCTTGTGCATGAGTATCTCAAGTCAGGGGACAGACGCCATTGCATGAGGGAGCCTCTCTCCAAAGTTCACAGTTCTCAGATCCTTAAGAGTGTTTCCCCAGGAGCTCCCTACCCTTGTTCCTAGTCAGTCCCTCCTGCAGAATAAGCAAACACTGCCAAGCAAAAAGGAAAAAAGGCAAGGAATGAAGAGAAGAGATTGTGCAGCATCTACTATGTTTTTTCACATTATATACATGACCTTGATTTGTGAGTCACTCCAACAGTGTGCTTCAGAGTGTGCCATTTGAAATCAAGCAGTCCTTGGTTTAAATGCCAGCTGTCTACTGTGGTAACTGGTGACTCAATTTTGTAATCCTCAGCTTTTCTGCCTGTGAAATGGATTATATTTATCGCAATGGATTGTTGTACAGATTACCTAACATAATATGCATTAAGTATACCATGCTCAATGCAAAGGAAATGCTCGAGACCTAGGGATTTTGGTAATACCAGCAGCAACACTGAACTTCACAATAAAGCATGAAGTCGGTACAGTGCTTCTGTTTTGTGAAGGCAGCTATAATATCCACTCAGAGTTCTCTCTTCTCTGGGCCTAACACACCCAGTCACCCTCCACTCGGTCCTGCACGTGGAAGGTCTCCTTTCCTGCACTACCCCGCCACCCCCTCGGTCACGTCTAGCCCTTGTAAAGAGGGGCGCATGCACTGGACATAGTGCCCCCAGGGGGGACCCTGAGCACAGACTGAGGCGAGACCATGACCTTCCTGTACCAGACGCCACAGTCACGGCCCCACCGGTGCTGTTAGACCATCTGAAGTTCAGTGAAGGCCCGCTGACACTGCTTGATGTATAGTAGATAAAGCAATAGAAATTTTGAACACTGTGTGAATGAAGAATGGATGAAGAAAGCAAATAATTAATTACCAAACCAGTGAGTGGCCAAGCTAAAGAAGATGGACAAGAAGTAGCTGCGAAGTACATGGGAGGGAAGAAACATGAGTGTTCTCAAAAGCCTGAGAGGCAGGGTGGCAAGGCCGCGGCAGGTGTGCGGATGGCAGCGGGGTAAGCTGCCTCGCTTTCGCTTTCCCAGTAGAAGACAGAGCTCAGCCACCTGAGTGCTGAATATCTGGCCTCAGATCGGGAAATACCCAGGCTTGCTTGCACCTCAAGCTGCAGCAGCCGCTGGGTCTGAAAGCACCGTCCTCCCTTTCCAACAGCTGCCTCCTGCTCTTCGTGTCCTCAGCCCCCCACTCCTCCATCTGCACTGCTGCTTCTCCCGGCCGGTTTCCCCTGTCCCCGTGGAATGGACGAGGCACTTCATCGGTGCTGTTCCATGAGCCCCCGCCCTCGTCCCCTTCTACCTAAAAGGTAGTCTTGAAGCTCAGAGCTGCACAATGTGACTATTGCTTTAACCATGCTTCTAACCTAGGGACAGAAGTTTCCAGCTTTTTCAGAAATCAGATACAGTTTTGAATACCCAAGGAAAAAATATAAATGATTTTGTTAACCAGGTCACTTTCATTTAAAGAATTGATAGATGTCATCTGACTTACTTGGTCATAACATTTTCTCTCTACTATTAACGCTCTCTTCTCTACCCCGTCTCCAATCAGCACTTGGTGTTTACTCTGCAGATCCTTTCTGAAAGCTCTGTCTTACAGGGAACTCCTCCCTGAGGCCAGCTGACAGGAAGAGGTGACAGAAGAATCAGCCTCTGATGCAGTTCTCTGTGGTGGGAGCTGATCCAGGCCGTGATTGTAAATACATCATTATAGACTCACCATAATGAGGCAGTAATTACCTAAGAGGTGATGGAATTGGGGAGATTTTCCAGGCTAAATGATTTGCAATGTATAGTATTGCAGCGATGAAGCTAAAGTGATTACAGAAATGTTGCACTTGATTGGTGCAGGTTTTGTCTCCCTCCCTCCCTTCCTCCCTTCCTTCCTTCCTTCTTCCTTCCTCCCTCCCCACATTTCCATTCCTTTCCCTTTGTCTGTTTCCAATGTCTGTTCAACTGGAGGTTTAAATTGCTTGGGATTTTGAATTCTTCGCTAAAGACTCTGCTGCTTGAGTACTATCTTTAGAATTGGATGCAACACACACACACACACACACACACACACACACACACACACACACCTTACCTCATGCTAGCACTTAGGCACTTAGCTTTTCGGATTTGCATGTTCTGAGAGAAGTTTCATAGCATTGCGTCCTCCCGTGGCACTCTGAGAATATTAATGAGAGAAACATTCAGTGGTATTAGGTCGACGAGAGCCTCTGCGGGACACAGTGCAGTGTAGATACACTCAGCTCAGCCCCATTCTGTAAATTATGATTCATTTTTCAAGACCAGACAGCTAACAGATCAGAACAGACCAGAATTAAAATATTAATAGCTTATGTCGGCTCAAAAACAACTGCTTGGATTTAATCTGTCATTAGAAGAAAAGTAAAGCTCTAGTAACTGGACAATGGGTACGAAGCTAGCAGGTAGCATTAGTCACCAAGCGGAGACTTGCATGGAATGTGCATTTGATTTCTCGTGTCAGACATTTTCTTGATGGCATTTTGTTCTATCAAGAAACCGTTTATCCCACTGGGAGGAACGGAGACAAGAGATGAAGTGAGGAGAGCAACTCCGCGGCAGGAAGGCGCGATCCCAGGTCTCCTGTCTGCACTCCCACCATTCAGCCTTCTCTCCCACGCTTCCTCTGTCCTCCCTCTCCTGTCCCACATCTAGTCCCCCCCTTAAAGGTTGTCCTCCCAGATGGAATGCCTGCCTTACGCATTTGCTGGAAACTTCTCTTTCAGTTAGTCGTCACGGTCACTTTAACATTCACACCGATCCGGGCTGCTGGTCCTCCATGGACAGGACATTCACCTCCCTTCCCAGTAAATAAACAGGTGGGGAGATGGGGGGGAGAGTGGAAAGGTAGACAGAAAGATTTATTAAGTTGCATGCAGGTGTATATTGGCAGGTAATACAGGACACTTCTGGTTGCAAGTAAGAGAAACCAAATTCAAAACAGCGTAGGTAAAAAGAAGACATTATTGGCTCTCTTAAGCTGAGAAGGGCAGCATCAGAGATTGGAACCTTAGAGAAGATGGACATGGGGACTCCAACACTGAAGGGCCCTCCTCCGTCTCTCTCCCTCTCTCCTCACGGCAGCCTCCTGCTTTCGTGTTGGCGTATTCCAGATGGCAGGAAACAGTCATTCCTTCTTTCCTCAATTATTCTTTGAACAACATATAAGGCATTGTTGTACGAACTGAGGATATATCAGTGAATACAAGATCTTGCTCTATGGAGCTTATATTCTAATTGACACCAATAGCTGCTAGGTCAACTATTTCAGAGCAACACACACACACACACACACACACACACACTAAAGACTGAGAAACACACTTTTTTTCTGGCCATCCCTTCAAAATTCTGGAGAATGGCTGTGTTTGGTCATGTGTGTATCAGACATCAGACATCCATCCCGGGACTAATTATGTAAACCTAAAAGGACCTGTTAGCCAGACAGTGATCAGAGGTGATGGCATTTCCATTTAAATCTCCTAGTTAAAGTAGGGGAAGAAGCATTTCTTAGAAACAGAGGGCAATTTTGGAGTGACAAGGCAACTATACACACACATACATATAGAGTCTTTCCAGCTACCCTGTTAGAAACAATTTGCAATAATTTCCAAAAAGGCAAATAACTTCTTCATATTTTAAAAGGACCTTGTTCTGTGTTCAGGAACTAAACACTACAGCTTGTGTTGCTGCCCTCACCTGCAGCGGAGGGCCAGCGAGAGAGGAGAGGCACAACCCTTGTTGGTGATGTCTTTTTTGTGTAGATTCTTGAATGTTGCTTGACTGTAAAACTGATGGTGCACTCTGTCCACTCTGGATAAACAGCTATCTTGGTATGTGATGCTAACGTGAAATGTGCAAGACGAGAGAAATAGCTAAAGGATGCTGAACAATAGACAAAGAGCTGAAAGTAGGACTTGGTGACCAAAAAAAAAAAGAAAAGAAAAAAGAAAAAGAAGACAAATTAACTGAGAAGCAAGGAAAATCCTGCAGGTGAAAGTGTCTGAGGACCTGGCCAGGTGCACTGGGCAGAGACTAGGAAGCATCTGTCACAGCTCCCTATGTTGGCAGCTAAGGATCTTAGCTCAGACCCTATATTGAATAGACCTAGAGAGGATGGATTTCCAGAAAGGGAGCTGCATGTTGGCAAAGGGGCAGACTGCAATGATTCCAGAGAGACATTGAGGAATTACAAATGTTGCATATCTTATGAAGCAATGCGCTATATCATTAAAAAGAAAAATCAATGTCAGGCAACCTGAGATTGAGACTAAGTTCTGCATCTGGCATTTACTGGCTGTGTCCCCCAAAGAAAATGGATGAACCTACCCATTCAACAGTTTCCAGAACTGCAAAATAAGGGTAATATCCCTGCCCTCTCTACTTCCCAGGAGGGTCATACCTTTCCTGTAAGGACAAAGACTTCTCACAACAAATAGCCACATCTTGATATGCATCTACCCTGTGCCTATCACTGAGCCTCCATAGAACGGAGATGCTGAAGAAAGGAGATGCATAAAAGTGGAGAAAAAGCCTACAGTCCTCAGGAAGGAACCCCAAGTCCTCCACAGGCGTAAGATTAATTATTTTAAAGGCACAACCAGAATATGAAAAATGAAAACAAAACCTTGGGCTGGCAGCCATTCCAGAAGCATTTCTTATCATCACATACTGCTTTGGGGATATTGAAGTACTTCACCTGAACTTTGCCTGTCTCCTTTCATATTTCCTTCTAGAGATGCCTGCACATCATGGCCAAGCAAAGAGATTTCCCCATACACTGTACACAGCTCATAAAATACTTTGGGATTATGCTAGAGGAAAGATACTAAAAAAAGATATTATTACTCCACATAAATTTTAAGAAATATTTTTGATGACATAACAGTATTAGATCCATTTTCAATTTTTTTTGGCAGCTTCAACACCTCTGCGGTTTTTAGTTTTCCCATTATACACCATGGCACACAGCTAACTTGCACATGTGGGAAGCATCGGAGGTCTGCCTCCTGCACGGAATGAGGAGTGATATCGCTGTCGGGTGCATGGAGAAAGACTGCAGTTTGAGCCAAGCTCATTACCTCTTAGTATGCAGTGTCAATTCTCTGGGTTAAAAATAGCCTACTCTGATGTCTTTTAATGGAATAAAGCTTCACCAGAGCAGTAATGGAAAACAAATTGTATAAGACTCTAATACAATTGAGTAATTGCCATCTGCATCTGCATTTTTATGGAGAGTTTGTTGTCGAATTGGGTTTGATAAATATCAGAAGAGTAATGCCAAATGGACTCCTCACAGCAGCTCTGATTGGCAGCTGTCAAACGCAGTGACAGACCAGGCTGTCTTCCAGGAGAAGCATGATTCGTAGACCTCATTACAGGTGCATGGATAGTGTGTACAGACTGGAGTTTGGTCTCTGGGCATTTATTCTCTGCAATGCCAATGGGTGGTATACACTTGAATAATGGCCAAGTCAATCCCTTTACCTGCTGTACCCAATTACCACTTCTCTACTTACTGAACTGTCTAGCTAACAGCTGGTTCTCCATGTCCAACCAACTTGAGCAGCTGTTTATATAGAGAGGCTTCACATCACTGGACTTATTTATTGCATGTCTACCTTTTTACTGTGCTATTTATCTCTCAACTCACTGCATCTGCCTATCAATTTTTTGCTGTTGTTGTTCTCAGGCTACAACAATGAGCCAGAGTTTAGAAAACATCATAAAATTAGATTTCTCTTGCCCTAAAGGATTGTCGGTTGTCTTGGTTTCTCATCCAATACGAGTTATTCTCTTTTCCTTCAGGCAGGTATATGACCAAGTACTCGAAGAGTTTTTAGCTCAGATCAAAGCTCAGCTTAGACAGGAGGAGGGTAATGAGAAGATTTGGGAGGAAGTTAAAGAAGAGAAGAAAATGTATATGTTCGCTATTTCTGATTTGGATATTTTGCAGATGATATATAACTAATTAGAGAATATTTTTAAAGAATAAACATGCAAATCATATTTGTTTTAAATTTCTGAATTCTTTAGTCCTACAGGCTGCTGGGTGCTAAGAGCGGACTGCTTACCAATCTCTCTGGCAAAAATCACCTCTTGGGGTGACTGTCAAGCAATCTCAGGGGATCAGAGCTATCCACTAAGTTCCCAGACCTGTCAATCTTCAGCGTTACTTTGACATTAAAAATTAGGAAGGAAGAAAAATCTGTAAAGCAATATGGTGAATTTCTGCTTGGGCATTCTCTGAGTTAGAATGTTTCTGAGCAGACATGTTAAAACTTGGAAAAGACCTACACTATTTTTTAAAACATGCTAAGAATTTGACTTCTTGAAACTCTGATAAACATGGACCCTCTAGGAACCCATGAAGAGCATTAGTATTTATAATGTAGTAATGGTTAAAAATAAGTCTAATCAGAGTCCATTTCAGATTTTTTAAAAGCTTAGTGGTTTCATTAATTGAAATCAAGGTCAGTCTTATTTCTGACCCTAACATATTTTCTGTGGCTCTCCTGGGAAGATTTCCAA
>NW_012149285.1:8098806-8105411 GCF_000956105.1 Propithecus coquereli
CATTCCTAGCAGAGTACCTGAATCTCCTAATTGGTCTCGCTGGCTTTCTTTTCTCTCTCCCTTATGCTGTAATTTTCTTGTTAGCAGGAACCATACCTCCTACATGGCAGGTGAGAAATAAAACGCTGAATGAATGAATAATTGAATGAATGAATCTCTGTGTCTTCCATGTCTAACATACACCTTCAGTGTATTTTGATGACTAAATAAATGTACCACATCTTGAAGGCAAAACATGAATATGAAGCAGTCAAAAGGCATTCTAGGAAAGTGAAAATCACTGTACATGAAGGAAGGGCTCTCCACAGAGGGTGAGCAAGACAAATGTCAATTTCCCTGCATTGGAATATCTTCATATCTTCTTCTTTTGCACTGGCCCTGTGATTTCTCAGAACCACAGTCAACAGTATCCAAAATACTATGCAGTGTAGGTAACTTAATATTTTAAAAGAGGAAAAGTTAAACTTCCATACCTGCCATCTAAATCTGTAGTTAGTCTCACATCATATTGTCAGTAAAAAATGTTTCTCACGACTTTGGCTGTTTCAAATTTCAGAATAGAAGCAATTTCTAGACCATTCAGGAAATAAACCTTCAATTTGACCGGGGGATTGAATTTGAGAACACCTCGTCTACCTACATGAGTTGAATTATCTAGGTAGTATTTCAGCCTGCTGCATTATTTTATTTGTACAGACATTGCTCACATCCTTATTTGGAAAAACCTGTCACTACCCAGTTACTAAAACCACAACACATCCTATCAAAGCCAACTCCTACAAGCAAATGCTTCAAAATGGCTCTGAGGTTCCAGATTCCAAAAGAGCCAAGTTTCTAAAGTGACAGAATAAAATCAATACTCCTGCTATATGTTCTGTTTTTGTTTTTATTTTTAAAGGGAGTTAATGAGGTTTCTCTCTCCAGGAGCAAATGTAATTCTCTAGCCAATAATCAGTTTAAGCAGCTATTTTTACTCATCTAGTAATAATTTATACATGCAACTGAAAAAAAAATAGTTTGGTGATAGAGAGCTTTATCTGTTAGAAAGTCTGAGAAGGGAAACAGAAGCTAGAATTGGACTCTGGCTCGATCTCAGGGGTGACATTTTGCTAAGCAGGCAGGGCAAAGCATGCTGCTTCAGTAATGGCATTTGGAGTACTCCAAACTATCAGCCCTTCACCAAGATTCCTGAGTCACGACTGAGGTTCTCTGGGTGAGGGTTGCCTGAAGAATTAGGATTAGTTTAGTCATCCAAGAAAGGCCCTTCATGAATCAAACTAACACCAGACTCCAAAGGTTCCTGAAATGCTTGATGGTATAGGGTATAAGCCAGGGCTCTCTGTTCATGTTCTTCTAGGAATAACCTTTTCTCATCTCTGCTCATTGAAATGCTTCTTTTTTCTCATGGACCAGCTCAGGTATATATTTTGTAAAGCCCTCCCTGAAGATATCAATCAGTGATGGCCACTCTTCCCACTGCACTTTGTGTCATTCATTTGTCCAACAAACTATTTTGAGTACCTACTATGCATCTAGCACTCAAAGATAAATCAGACAGCTTCATCTTAACAAGGATTTTAGTGCCACTGTTTGTTTATACTTCCACTCACCAGCCAGCAATCACAACATAGGTTACTTAGGACCATAGCAGAGGTACGAACAAGGTTCTGTATTCACCCAGTTTTGGCCTTGGAATATTGAGCACAGTGCTATTGGTGCTGAGCTTAAATGGTGGTAAGAAGTTCAAATGACAAAGAAGAGCAAGAAAATCAATCTAGGCAGAGGAAATAGCTTTTATAAGGACAAATACACTGGTATCTATGCGGAAGGTGATGGAGAATGAGGTTGGAGGCAAGCAGGTGAATTTGGAGGCTATCGATAGTACAGAGGAAACGTGTATCTATAAACTAGAAGAATGATGATAAGAACAGAGAAGAAGAAATTTATTTCAGAAATGTGTGTGCACCTTATTGTGTTTTAGTATTTATTAACTTCTGACTTCCATTATGATAATTTGAGTGCATACTATCTATGTTTTTCTCTAAGTCACAGAGTCCTCAAGGCTAGTGGTCGGTCCTATGATTTTCTTTCCTACAAGCTTAATATAGTCCATTGAAAATAGTTGAAACTCAACATATAATGTGTTGAAACCTACCAGATAACCCTGAATTGTCCATTAGATTAAGCAGTCTGGGTTTAGGCACTGCCTAATGGTTTGATGTCAGTCAGTGACCGTAGATATTTACATTAATAAAGGGGAGGATGTGCTCTAAATACCTGTCTTAAATTAAGGACTTGAATCAGTTGTGAACCCAAACTCAATGATCCAACTTTGTCTGATATGAGCTATATTTTATGATGGAGGAAGATATGAAATAGCTAACAATAAGTTGGCTCTGCTTCTTGGTCCCATTTCCCCAGCCGAACTCTAGATTGGAGGCTGCATTCTCAAGGGAATGATGTTCAGAGCTTCAGAATTAGGTCACTTCCCCTCATCATCATTAGGCAGGAATAAGTGAGGTCTCACTGGGGATTCAATAAAAACCGGTCTCAAAATTGAAGGGGAGACAGCATTCTAAGTTGGACAGGTTGTGTCTCTGAGGTTGCTGGAGGGACATGCAAACAGTGTTAACTCTAGTGACAAAAGAAGTGTAATTAATTCATCTTAACAGCTGGTGATAGGCAACCACAGACTATTAATAGATGGCATATATTTATATGAATTATAAACATTATAAAAATAATCAGGTCTGCAGATATTTGTATTCCCACTGAGCATATACACCGTGGTATTAGGAATCCTATTTTTCTGGTTGCCTCATTGAACAGGAATGGAATTTCCCTAAAAATTAGCCACAATTTCCTGGCTAATTTTTTGACAGGGATCACTAACAAATCATATATTATAACATGCTTTTGAATAAATTCTTCAGACTTTTTCACTCAGATGTATGTTGTCCTCCAAAGTCATCAAATTTTGAAGTTATATACTTATTTAAAGGCCCTTATATCACTTAAACAATTTGGGCCCTCTTCATTAGGACTTGCTTGAAAATGAGGCTGGAGCCAGGTGGAAAAAATCAGTCTCCTTCCTGTTAGGTTAGTTACATCTCATATGAGTTCATGGCCTAGTTTCCAGGACAGAAAACTGATGCTAAGTCAAGCAGGTAAGGACCAGCTGTATACCTCACACGAATGTAAATTTAGACCATACGTAGAAACCACATGCTCTCACTGAAGGCATAAGAGCAAGAGATGATTTCTATCCCAATCTCTTAGTCATAATATGGCAATGACTAAGCCTTGGGAACAGTGCATCCAGTTCCACAGGGACTGGCACCATGTCTGTGGCGTTTGTTCTATTTTCAGCACCTAGCAGAGTCTCAGCCAAAGTAGGTAAGTAATTCATGATTATTTAATTATTATTTTTCCTAGGTATTGATTTCTCTTTGACATTTGTGACTTCTTGTACTAAAATACGTCTGGCTTCTTTCTGTCCTTAGCTGACCCCACTGCCTTCTCTCCCCTTTGGGGAGAGGCACTTCTTCCAAACAGAAAGTGCCTTAAACAACATATGGGAAAGGGGGAATACATTTACTTACACACAGTAAAATTTTATAAGACATATGTACTGTGAACTGTACAGTCGCCTACCTAGAAATCTAATGGAGGTATAAATGGGATTCTGCAATAAAATATTCATAAATAATCTATGAAATGGAATCTTGAAGATTGAAAGATTCCAATGATTTGCATTGCTTATAAATATATCAAATATTATGATTCAAGAAATTAAAATGAGGCTTTAGTAATGTGTCTTATTTAGCTTCAGCTATTCAACCAAATTAGTTGTCAAATATCCACTGACTTCTTTCTCAAGCAACCCAACACTGAATTACATGCTTGGGGATTTCTCCCTGCCTGAATTAAGAAATACTTGGCCAAAATGTTTGATCTTTATACAGTCTCTCCTGACATAACATTAACTTGCAAGTGGCCAAGAGAGATGTCTACTGTCCATTTACCAACCATAGATCTTTAAATAAGATCAAGGTGTAAAGTCTCATTATTGCTGTGGGTGGCAAGAAAAGAAAGAATAAATCCAAGAGTAAAAAAGTCAACAGGCATAGCTATTCCAGGTAATCACTGACGTAATTTTATTGGTAATGAATCCTAAGACAGTTTATCCCACGAGCTCTGTTTCAGTAATGTGAACAACAAAAAATAAACAGAAATGGGTTGCTTGATCATCTCCCCAAAGGACACAACTTCAGTCTTTGTACTCTAGTTGGTAATAATTGGTACCATTCAAAGTAGTGGTTCAAATAAAAAAATAACTGAAGATTAGAACTTCTTGGCAACATAGGGAAGTCCCAGAGTTCCAGGACTGAGGAGGAACCCCAAGTTCACACTTTTTACTTCTTTGGTCAGGCCTATTGGTCTTCAGAATTTAGTTGTATACAGAATTCCAAAGCTCTTGGGTAATATGAACAAAATAGCTAATATGTATCAAATTATTACTATGTGCCAGGTATTGTGCTAAAATTAGATGCATTATTGCATTTAATTCTCAAAATAATTTTATAAGGTTAGTGAAATTTTATTCTCTGTTTTACAGATGAGGAAACCGAAGCTCAGAGGAGTAATCATGCACGGCCATTAAAACAAGAAGTAAAGCTAAGTCTTCAAAACTAGATCTTCCTGATGGAAAAATCAATGTTCTTAGCTCTGGGGTAGTGCCTCAATTCATATGTCTCTTCTCTTGCAGAATCATTATCCATCAAGATTTTGAAGTAGCAAAGCCCATACAGAATTATATTATTGTTTTCTTTCATGCTTCTATGATATAATAGATGACAGATCGGCGAATTAGGTAACACACATGCTTTTTTTTTTTTTTTTTTTTGCCTCCATTAGCCCCATAGCATCACCATATTGTAAAAGACTACCTCTTTGGGAGGATTCCTGATTGTATTTTACTAAAACAACTATATTGTGTCAAATTTCCTTTTTGGTATGAAACACACATGCTTTTTTTTTTTTTTTTTTTTTGCCTCCATTAGCCCCATAGCATCACCATATTGTAAAAGACTACCTCTTTGGGAGGATTCCTGATTGTATTTTACTAAAACAACTATATTGTGTCAAATTTCCTTTTTGGTATGAAAATTACATTCCTTCAGCCCTTCTTGGTGCCAGCTGATGTTCTTAGACTATGTGACTAGTCTGTGTTTCTGAGCTATAAAAAGAAGTCTAATAATTGTTACCAGTAGCCTCACTGAACACCACTAAACCATGCCAGAGGTGGCTGTATTTCCATATAGGGAAGCTCTCCACCAAGGGAAGAATTAATTGTATGTGAACAAATGTAAACTTAAAAGATCCACTCCTTTAAGATAGATCCCAAGTGGCTAACTGGGCCTAAATTTAAAACAGAAGTAAGCAGCCATTTGTTGACTAGACGTCATACCTACTCTGAGTTCTCTGAAAATTCATACCTTTTTAAATTTGAGATTTTCAGAGCTCACCTGAATCAACCAGTCCGCTCAGCCACATCAACCAATCAGGGCTCCACTGTATAGACCAATCAGAACACAGCTAAGCCAGTGTCAAGCTGCACTGGCCAATCAGAACTAAGCCAGTTTCAATCCCTCATTTGCATAAATGGACTTCCTTGGGAACCTGGGCAAGAATTTTTGCTACAAAGGCCGAGCCCTCCCCTTGTTCTCCCTAACACGCCATCGTGTGCGACCGGGCGCTGCGTCGCCCTGGCTTTGCAGACATCACTGGAATAAAGTTTCCTGCAAATTCCTTTCTCAGCAAACTTTCATTCACGTTCTTGGCATCAGAAAAGGGACTCGAAGCGGCTCCGACTCTCCTCCCGGCGCCATCCGGGCCGATGTCTGGACACCTCGGGTAGGTCCGCCGGAAGTGAGACGTCCCGGACTTCCGGGGAGGTCTGCAGACCTTGCCCCTGCCACACGGGCTCCTCCATGCGAACCCTGCGGGGACCTTTTCTTGTGGCCCCGGGCTTGGCAGGGCCTTCCCAGCCCATCCCTCGACGGGGACCCCAGAGGGAACGTGCTATGTGGGATTTCTGGTCCCAGCTGGTTCCTTCCGTCTGGACTCTGGAGGGTCCCGCACCCCCAGGTCACCCCCAGGCCTAGGGAGGCCTCCCAGTCGGACCTGGCTGCTGTGTGGGGTTTCGTGGGGAAGCTCTCGCTGAGGGCATTGGCAGGGACAGCTTCGTCAGGTCGGTGCGATGGGTGGCCAGTGTTTGCAGTTCCCCCGATGATCAGGCACGTTCTGGCACTCAAGCTGGTTTAATGAGCAGAAATTACGGCTTAGGGAGTTGTAATTGGCTAGATCTCTGGACAGAGGTTACCCAGGATAACCTTAAACTTCGTTGGCCTAAAGGGGGCTCTTTGAAAACCCGCCTGTCTGTGTACAGAATTACAACAACGACGACAAAAGTATCAAATCTCCCAGAGATAATGAGAAGTCTTTTTTCCTCTGAATTAATTTTTTAAATTTCAAAATATTAAGGGGGTACAAATGTTTTAGGTTATATGGATTGCCTTTGTAATGCTTGAGTCCTGGCTCTA
>NW_012149285.1:8107804-8108601 GCF_000956105.1 Propithecus coquereli
GATTGAATTTTGATATTAAAAACATACTGATACAGAACTGAAAAATCTGGTCCTCTGAGTTAGAATAACACAGTTTTCTTAAAATACTGATTTGCTCTTAGTAAAATTGCAAGAGGTTTTGAGTTTTAATTTCAGAATATTTTCCATTAACAGTCATCCTCTAAACTACAATCAGTTTCTCTTTCTGCCACATTTCTTCATGAGATCTCTCTAATTTCCCTATTTTCAGGTCGGAAACACAGCTGTCCTTCTCTCTGCCCTTGAAAAGGTATATCTTTTTGTTTAGACAAAATAACCCTCTCCTTCAACCTTTTTTTCAGCTCCTGTGACTTTTTCTCTAGTTCTACCTCAGCTATTATGGCTCAGCACTAAAATGTTAATCCTGAAGGTCTAGAAAGCACTGTTCCCCTCCAGTGTAACTTGATCGGTACTCTTGGCTTTTCTTGATGTATCTAGATTGTTCCATTTAACCAGGAAACTTCTTATGCTATTACTAAGAATCACATATTCCCTCATTCAATACTAGTTTTCTTGTTTACATTCCTCTATAATAGCATATGCTCAGGACCTTGGATGCACTCTTCCTGTGCCTGATTAAATTCAAGTACACTTTTCATCAAGTTTAACTTCCGGGTTATCTAAGTAGGCTTTCCATAAAGAGAAGCAATCACATTACAGGAGGTGTTTTCCCTTTCCCTTTTAGGTAACTGGCAAAGAAAACAAAGACTGTTTTACCAAGATAATTTCCTGTGCTTCATGTTGTCTTTATTAGATTTTTGATTACTTGAGAAAACTGA
>NW_012149285.1:8109804-8116049 GCF_000956105.1 Propithecus coquereli
ATAAAGTCCCTGAGCCCTCTTTCTCCAAGCAAAACTAGGGATGCTCTGGGGACATTCGGGGATATGTCGCCTACAGTTAGATACTAAAATTGAGGATGAACTAGTCAGAGCTCTGGCTGACACAGGGACTACTCTGTGGTGCCTTCCTTTCCCCTCCTAGGAGTTCCGAATTCATCCAGGTGGTCAGGTAGCCAGACAACTTAAGACAGTTCATAATCTTTACCTGTCCCCTTCCAACTAGAACCCCTCACTGGCAGTCATTGTTTTTTGCTTGTCCTGTTGGCCCCCATACACCTCCTGGGAAGGGACTACTTAAAAACTTTCTAAGCCCATATTTTCTTCTGCTAGAAAGAGGAAATAATGCTTGAGTTATCCTCACCAGGGGGTTTTGCCCCGGAAATGGCTTTTCCCCAAATTCCCATCTATTCAGTTAGCCTCGCCCATGCCATCTACTCTGCTGTCCAAGAGCCACCTGAGAGTCTTGGGGCACAATCCAACACCATCAATAACCTCTCACATTATGAAGATGATAGTTGTGGACACTTCCACGGCTGCAGTTTACCCAGAGTGGGTAACTCTAGTGAAGGAACTAGATTAGGATTGTTTCTGAGGCCCTGGTTTGGATTAGGTTCTGCTTTTAATGCATATATGATCAGAAACCTTTCCTGTACTGCTGAAAGAATTGCCCACTTCACTGCCCAAGCCATCAGGACACAACGGAGGTCCCTGAACTCCCTTGTTTTTGTGTCCTACACAGTTCATTACTCTAGACTATCACCTCACTGCACAGGGTAGAGACTGTGCTGTCACTAACACTTGCCTTCTGTACCTGGGTAAATACTTCCGGGCAGGTTGAATTAGAAACATCTAAGATCCTAAAGCTAGCCAAATCTCTGAAGAAGACACCTTCAGAAAGCCGCCTGGCTTACTGGACTTGCTGGGTTAGATTTCTAATTTTCAGATATTTTCAGCTGTCTTCCCCTGGTATAGGATGCCTTCTGCATTCTTCCCTGCAAGTCTTAATGATCCGCCTCATATTTGAGCTAAGCATTTGGCTCCTCTTTAAAATTGTTCTATCCTGTTTTAACACATGTCTGCAAGAGAACCCTACCAGGATCGTGCTGGCTTAACCCAAGAGATTTTGATTCAAATTTAACAGGTACCTGAGTGCCCTTTATAAATAAATGGCTCTGGTTGCTTAATCGGCCACTGCGCTACCACTAGGATCCCTGCACAGGACTAGATGAGCCTGGAGCAGTTTGCCAACCACTCTAGTGCCATGATGGAATGCAACCAATCTATTTGATCATCAGCACTGTCTGTGGACAACTTTTGAATGGGAAACCTAACAAATGTCAACCTAAAAGAGCCAATCCTTCAAGATAGATTCCACATGGCTGTCTGGGCCTAAATTTAAAATAGAGTCAAGCAGCCATTTGCTGACTAGGGGTCGTACATATACTCTTGAGTTTCCCCCAAGTTTCCACCTTTTTAACTTCAGGACTTTCAGAGCTCACCTGCCTCAGACAGTCAGGGCTCAGCTGTAGTAACCAATCTGGTCTAGTCTGTAACAACCAATCATCACCAAGGGAGCTTCCATTCTTCATTTGCGTAAATAGAACTAGCTGGGAATGGGCAGGAACTTTTGCTATAAAAACCAAGCCTGCCTTGTTCCTGGAATGCACCTTCACTTTACATTGAAGGGCATCTCCTTGGTTTGCAAACTGTTTACTGGAATAAAGTCTCTTTCCTCCCAATTTCTTTTTCAGAGAACTTTTCTTCACATGTACAATTACAAATATGAAGAAAATTTCCAAAATTCAACAAGCCAAATATTCTTTAGAGATTTTGGGTTTTTGGTCTCTCAACCATCAAATTCAATTAGACTTAAAAAAACAAATTTCATAGTTAACATGAATGGTCAGCCTTAGATTCTTTTTGGGGAGTGCCTGCAAGTCTTAGACTGTAGGTAAGGCAACTATTAGTATGGCCTTCGCACGGGAATGTCTTTTTGACTATGCCTTAGGTGCTCTTCTTAGAAGCCTTAATCACTCAGATCCCACATCAGGAATAATATATCCCCCCACCTTCTAGGAATGCTTCCATAGGGCCTTCACCTGTCAGCCCTCTTTTGGAATCACTTTGGCTTGGCTAAGGAAAATCTCCTTTTCCAAAAGTTACACCTCCTTCCAGACAGCCCAGACCCGCTGCCTGATTAACATTCAGCTCTGTCTCCGCTTTGTCCCAGCTAGGTGAAACCTGAAGGCCATCAGATCCCAGAGCTGTGGATGGAGTCACAGCTGAGAAAGTCACTGGGCTTGCATCCTAGCTCAGTTTTCCTTTCCACCCAGTCCTGCCACCCTGCCTGCCTTCCTCAGATGTCGATCCCGAGTACTCTCAAATTAAAGTCCTGTGTGCTGATCTCTGCTTCTCGGAAACCCAACCTGTCACATCTGTGCTAACAGAATTTCCTTAACCATTTTTTCTATGACTCTCATGTATTAATAGGGTACGAAAACTCCTGGGAAAGAAATATTAAGAGGCGACCACAGGGAAATGTAAAGATAGCCCACTGATTAGCAAAGAAGTACTTTCACTTTTTTGGGTTGTCCAAATGCAGTGCCATTCAAAAAACACTTGAATTCACAAGTATATCACCACTGTTACTTTAATTTGTAACTAAACCCATGACATCTCTCAGGCCATAACAGGTGAGGAAAAATCTGTGAGAGTCACTGCTTCTGGGAACAGAGGAAACAGTGGGTGAAACTTGCTGTCAGCCCCTTCCTGCTGCGTGACTCTGCAGCCAAGCACTCGGAGTCTAGGTGCAGCCTCCTTCCCCTGCTCCCCATCCCCTGGAGTCTCATTCCAGTTCTTGGTCTCCAAAGCTAGTCAGCACACAGAAGACGGGCGGGCACTGTGAACCCACTGAGGGATCCTATCAAGCATTCCAGCATCTTCTTACTATGATGTGGGTCTGATTCCTCCTCAGCAACAAAGGCCTGAGAAGTAGAAATAACAGCGCATCAAAAAGTAGGCATATAGAAAGTCAGAGAGGTTAACATGCTGTGTGGAGGTAACATTCTGCGTTGCTGGGAAAAACTTACTGCCTTCCTTTCCGTGGTTCGATTTTCCTTAGCCCAGGTATGAGAAACCATAATATCTGCTCTCATTGCTGATCTGGAAACCATATCAAGCTATTTCATACAAATAAAACATAGTGGTCTTTTATAAGATAACCTCAGTTAAATTCCAAGTAATGCATAGCATAAAACACTTATTTTAAAAGAACAGCAACTTTATTTATGTAGTCTAGCCATGGTATACAATGTGAACTTCAGAATCTAGCATTCTTCAAAGTCTAAAGCAGCCACAAGAACAGAGATTCTGCATCTTAATTGAGGAAGAAAAATGTTACGAGGCTCTGGAAGCCTTGGAGAAGAGAGAAAGCAGAACTAATTAATATTCAGCAAATGAGAGTTATGAAATTTTACAAATCATGAAGTTAATATACCTGTCTTCTAGTCAGCAATGCTTGGAAGGGTCACAGATGTATATATTAAACGGGTTGGCTTCTCTGGATTTCCTAATGGGTCCTTGATTAAATTTTGTAAAAGTTAGTAAGCCTGAATAAAGCCACCCCATTCCATCTGTTATGTCTCTTCTCCCTTTGCATCCACTTTCAGAGCTTATTGGAATCTCTTTCAGTCTATTTCTGTATTAAGAAGAAAATATTACTAAGAGCTTGAGTTGGTGGCTAGCCATTCACCCCATAAAGCCATTGTTTCAAACTTAAGCACACAAAGGAATCACAGGTTGCCGGTCAGGGAGGGGAGCGGCCTCCATGAGTTTTGAGTCAATAGGTCTAAAATGAGGCCTGAAAATTTTCATCTCTAACAAGTTCCCAGGAGTTGCTAACACTGCTGTTTTGAGGACCAGACTGAAAATTACTGCTGTACGTAGAGTCTGCTTAAAAGGTCCTTTCAGAATAGGTAAAGAGGTGGCAGCACCCGGGTGCACAGGCTGGAAGGTGATTCATTTTCTTCAATGAAAGTGCGTGATGGGGGGAGGAAAAAAGACCCTGAATGACAAAGGGCCCTGCAGCCTTCCACGGGTCAGGAAAGCTTAAATGAGAGAGTGTGAAAGTGCTGGGCTAGTGCCTTGTGTATACCAGGTTCTCAATTAACAGGGGAAAAATAAATGGCCAGATGCTGTTTGTCCTTCCTAAAGGATTTATTATACATTTCGTTTAGATTTTGCAATAAAAAGAAAGTCAGGAAAATGTGATTTCTTCCTAAAGAGAATGTGTGGGTGTAGATGCAAATGCCCTAAAGTAGAAAACAAACAAAAGGGACTTAATGAGTCAAGCAGTAATCAAAGGAAAACTGACCCCTTCCCTCCTCTGGTCTCATTCTACAAATTGAAATGGGGAAAGTAAGCTAACAGAATAAATGGTACAAAGTAATTTAGCTGCTTTGCAAAGTTCTTTAAGTTTTAATAACAGCAGAAAGATCCCTTTTTAAAATATGAATTTCATCTTGCCCATGTGCCTTTAAGGGAGCATAACTTATTCATACTTTTCTCCTTTCTTCTAATTTACTGACTCCTTCGTCTCCTGGCCTCTCCCTTTCAACCAGAACAATAGGGTTTCGAAGATGGATGTGTAGTAACAGCAGCATCTTCAGTTCTCTGTGCGACTCCTCATTATAAGGTTATTTTCTTGTGTTTTGAAATAGATATGCTGCCTTTGATGCTACCGTTTGAATTTTCTTTTTTCCTTTTCTGAAGGAAGTATCCCCTATTTATTACCTAGCCTCGTCACCTTGGCACAACGTGGTAAATAGCACTCTGAATAAATATTTTCTAATATGCCTGCAAGTACAAGTTTCCTTTTGAGTGCAAATGGGATAATTGGGCAGCGAGGAAGAAAGCAGCATTGAATGCACTGTTTTAAAGGGGAAGAGTGTGATTTTCGTTTGGCCGCTCTGATGCGGGGCTAATCAGCAATTTCCAAGAGAGCCTGGAGAATTCACGAACAGCGTTTTAGTGACTGGGCTGCCGGCGTTTGGATCTCAGCAGGGGCGAAGATTTGAGATGCTCTTCTTGACTGGAAAGATAGAGTTACTCTCTTTGTACAGCTCATCTTTCTGGGTGTTTCGTAGCTGTCCCCGCTGCCCACGACTTACTTCCACTGGCCTCGTTGCGCTGTGCTGTGCACGTCCTAGGATGCCTTTCATTCTCCCCCTCTTCCCTAATCTCAGTTCCTCTGCCTGCCTCTGTTCCCGTCTTTCTGTGCTTTCTTTCTGCCTGTGCTATGTTTCCACTGACGTATGGATCTTCTCGACTTGCTACCAGGGCTCTGCTCTTGGCCTCCCGACAGCACAGGTGCTGGTCCCGCCAGGCAGGAAGAGGCGGCGAGCACATGCTGAAGGAGGAGGGTGTGGAGCAGAGAAGCTGGTGCTCGTCTCAGGCATCAGTTACTTAATTAAAAGCCAAAAATTCTTAGCTCTGGTTGTCACTTTCCTCTTTCGAGAGCACAGTCATCCCTTTGGTGTCCTCACTTTTGAGTAGCACCCGTCTGGGCTCCTCTCAGCTCTGTGAGGTTGAGTCTAGTCATTCCAGCCGACAGGTAACAGGCAAAGGAGACAAAAATGAAACAGGAGCCAGGAAGCTGGAAATAGCAGAACATCTGTTTGCACAGCATTGAACCCAAGGCCAGAAACCTGGATCATGGACTTGTTACAGAGTCCCCAGGCATTAGTTGTGCCTCCTTGGTGCCGGGCACTGTCCCAGACACCAAGGAAGACTGGGCAGAGAGGCCCCGTTTGTGTTCTCACAGAGACTGTGCTATATTTCAGGAACCAGATATATAAACTCCCAGGGCTTTGCTATTCCCTACAAGGGTGTGTGAGCTCGAACCCCAATGCCTCTTCCCAGCCTGGGCTTACCCAGCCCTCAGCTGTTATTTCTTCCTTCAATCCCTTACACTATCCCTCCTTCTCACCACAAGATGTTAGTATATATAATTCTCTCCCCGCTTTATCTACTAATTTCCTTCCTGTCCTTCAAATGTAAATTCAAATATTCCTCCCTGGAGTCCGAGTGACCAACTCATCCCTGTTTGCCTGGGATGTTCCCAGTTTTAGCACTAAAAGTCCTGAGTCCTAGGAAATAACTAAATTCCGGGTAAATCAGGACGGTCACTCACCCCGGTCAAATCCTTTGATAATAAACATTTAAAAATA
>NW_012149285.1:8116099-8118402 GCF_000956105.1 Propithecus coquereli
TTCCGGGCAGGTTGAATTAGAAACATCTAAGATCCTAAAGCTAGCCAAATCTCTGAGGAAGACACCTTCAGAAAGCCGCCTGGCTTACTGGACTTGCTGGGTTAAATTTCTAATTTTCAGATATTTTCAGCTGTCTTCCCCTGGTATAGGATGCCTTCTGCATTCTTCCCTGCAAGTCTTAATGATCCGCCTCATATTTGAGCTAAGCATTTGGCTCCTCTTTAAAATTGTTCTATCCTGTTTTAACACATGTCTGCAAGAGAACCCTACCAGGATCGTGCTGGCTTAACCCAAGAGATTTTGATTCAAATTTAACAGGTACCTGAGTGCCCTTTATAAATAAATGGCTCTGGTTGCTTAATCAGCCACTGCCCTACCCCTAGGATCCCTGCACAGGACTAGATGAGCCTGGAGCAGTTTGCCAACCACTCTAGTGCCATGATGGAATGCAACCAATCTATTTGATCATCAGCACTGTCTGTGGACAACTTTTGAATGGGAAACCTAACAAATGTCAACCTAAAAGAGCCAATCCTTCAAGATAGATTCCACATGGCTGTCTGGGCCTAAATTTAAAATAGAGTCAAGCAGCCATTTGCTGACTAGGGGTCGTACATATACTCTTGAGTTTCCCCCAAGTTTCCACCTTTTTAACTTCAGGACTTTCAGAGCTCACCTGCCTCAGACAGTCAGGGCTCAGCTGTAGTAACCAATCTGGTCTAGTCTGTAACAACCAATCATCACCAAGGGAGCTTCCATTCTTCATTTGCGTAAATAGAACTAGCTGGGAATGGGCAGGAACTTTTGCTATAAAAACCAAGCCTGCCTTGTTCCTGGAATGCACCTTCACTTTACATTGAAGGGCATCTCCTTGGTTTGCAAACTGTTTACTGGAATAAAGTCTCTTTCCTCCCAATTTCTTTTTCAGAGAACTTTTCTTCACATGTACAATTACAAATATGAAGAAAATTTCCAAAATTCAACAAGCCAAATATTCTTTAGAGATTTTGGGTTTTTGGTCTCTCAACCATCAAATTCAATTAGACTTAAAAAAACAAATTTCATAGTTAACATGAATGGTCAGCCTTAGATTCTTTTTGGGGAGTGCCTGCAAGTCTTAGACTGTAGGTAAGGCAACTATTAGTATGGCCTTCGCACGGGAATGTCTTTCGAGATCTTATGAACGCTAACTTGTTGACTATGCCTTAGGTGCTCTTCTTAGAAGCCTTAATCACTCAGATCCCACATCAGGAATAATATATCCCCCCACCTTCTAGGAATGCTTCCATAGGGCCTTCACCTGTCAGCCCTCTTTTGGAATCACTTTGGCTTGGCTAAGGAAAATCTCCTTTTCCAAAAGTTACACCTCCTTCCAGACAGCCCAGACCCGCTGCCTGATTAACATTCAGCTCTGTCTCCGCTTTATCCCAGCTAGGTGAAACCTGAAGGCCATCAGATCCCAGAGCTGTGGATGGAGTCACAGCTGAGAAAGTCACTGGGCTTGCATCCTAGCTCAGTTTTCCTTTCCACCCAGTCCTGCCACCCTGCCTGCCTTCCTCAGATGTCGATCCCGAGTACTCTCAAATTAAAGTCCTGTGTGCTGATCTCTGCTTCTCGGAAACCCAACCTGTCACATCTGTGCTAACAGAATTTCCTTAACCATTTTTTCTGTGACTCTCATGTATTAATAGGGTACGAAAACTCCTGGGAAAGAAATATTAAGAGGCGACCACAGGGAAATGTAAAGATAGCCCACTGATTAGCAAAGAAGTACTTTCACTTTTTTGGGTTGTCCAAATGCAGTGCCATTCAAAAAACACTTGAATTCACAAGTATATCACCACTGTTACTTTAATTTGTAACTAAACCCATGACATCTCTCAGGCCATAACAGGTGAGGAAAAATCGGTGAGAGTCACTGCTTCTGGGAACAGAGGAAACAGTGGGTGAAACTTGCTGTCAGCCCCTTCCTGCTGCGTGACTCTGCAGCCAAGCACTCGGAGTCTAGGTGCAGCCTCCTTCCCCTGCTCCCCATCCCCTGGAGTCTCATTCCAGTTCTTGGTCTCCAAAGCTAGTCAGCACACAGAGGACGGGCGGGCACTGTGAACCCACTGAGGGATCCTATCAAGCATTCCAGCATCTTCTTACTATGATGTGGGTCTGATTCCTCCTCAGCAACAAAGGCCTGAGAAGTAGAAATAACAGCGCATCAAAAAGTAGGCATATAGAAAGTCAGAGAGGTTAACATGCTGTGTGGAGGTAACATTCTGCGTTGCTGGGAAAAACTTACTGCCTTCCTTTCC
>NW_012149285.1:8121742-8129746 GCF_000956105.1 Propithecus coquereli
TTTAGAACATTTTCATTAATCCCAAAAGATAAACCTACCCATCAGCAGACACTCCCCATCGCCCCCTCCCTTCAGCCCCTGGCAACCACTAATCTACTTTTAGTTTCTATGGAGTTGCCTATTCTTAGCATTTCAGATAAACGGGGTCATAGAACATGTGGCCTTTGGTGGTGGCTTCTTTCATCTGGCGCGATGTTTTCAAGGTTCGTCCATGTTACGGCGCGTATCAGCTTAGATTTGTAAGGGGTCATAGTCTGCTATTTTCTTGTGATGCTTTGTCTGCTTTTGGAATCAGGGTAAAGCCGGTTTCATAGAATGTGCTGGAGAGTGTCTCTTCTCATTTTTGGGAGAGTTTATGAAGTATTGATGTGACGTTAATTCTTATTTCTTTTATTTTGTCACTGACTGGAAGCTCATTGATGTTGATTATTATTGAAACCTTTAGTAGACTTGACTGGTGAAGCTATCTGCATCTAAACTGTTCTTTGTGGGAAGTTTCTGACTTCTAACTCAATTTCTTTACCTGTAGATTTATTTAGATTTCTGTTTCTTCTTGAGTCGCTTTTAGTGGTTTGTGTTTTCCTACGCAGCGGTGCCTTTTGCACATGCACACTATCTGATTTGTTGGCAGATATCGATGGCATTTCCTTCTACTTCTTTCTTTCGGAATAGCAGAAATTTCCCTCCCACTCTCATTGCTCATTTTATTGCTTTGCACCTTCTACTTTTTTTAGTCAATTTTGTCAATTGATCTTTTGAAAGAAACAACTCTGTTTCATTCTTTTTTCTCTATTATTTGCTATTCTCTATTTTATTTATTTTTGCTCTAATATTTAATATTCCTTTCCTTCAGCTTGCTTAGGCTTAATTTACTCTTCTTTCTCTAGAGCCTTAGGGTAAAGATTAGGTTATTAATTTGGGGTCCTTCATTTTTAATATAGGCATTTGCAGCTATAAATTTTCTGTAAACTCGTAAGGTGATGGTATATGTGGTTTCATTTTCATTCATCTCAAAGTATTTTCTAATTTCTCTGATTTTTTGATCCATTGGTTACTTAGTAATATGTTCTTTAATTTCATCTGTTTGTATATTTTCCAGAATTTTCTTTTGTTATTAATTTCCAATTTTGATTCATTATGGTCACAGAACATACTTTGTATAATTTAATCCTTTCTAGTTTAGTAGGGTTTATGTTATGGCCTAACATATAGTCTATCCCAAAGAGTGTTCCTTGTACACTCGAGAAAAATTTGTATTTTGCTGTTGTTGAGTTGATTGCTCTAGATGTTTTTTAGGTCTACTTTCTCTATAGTGTTGTTCAAGTCTTCTATTTCCCTGTTGATGTTTTGCCTAGTTGTTTTATTATTGAGAATGGGGAATTGGAGTCTATAGCTATTATTATTGAATTGTCTATTTCTACCTTTATTTTTGTTACTTCTAATTTCCTGTATTTTGGTACTTTGGGACTGTGTTGTTATATGCATCTGTGTTTACAATTATTGTGTCTTCCCAATGGACACTTTTGTTATTACAAAGTGTTCTTCTTTGTCTCTAGTAATAATTTTTGTCTTAAAGTCTATTTTGCTTGATTTTAGCATAGCCACTCAAACCCTCTTTAGTTACTGTTGCATGGTATATTTTTTCTATCCTCCTATTTCAACATATTTTTGTCTTTGAATATAAAGTATGTTTCTTGTAGACAGTATATTGTTGTATTTTTTAATCCATTCTGCTAATCTCTGCCTTTTGATTAGAATATTTAGCTCACTTATATTTAATGTTTTTATGAATAAAGTAGGATTTATATCTGGCATTTTCATATGTGTTTTCTATACATCTTATGTCATTTTTGTTCCTGTATTCATCTATCACTGCCTTCTTTTGTGTAAAATATTTATTTCCTAGTATACAATTTTAATTCCTTTTTTTGTTTGTTACTATTAAGTTATTTTCTTAGTGGTTGCCCTGGGAAATACAATTAACATCTTAAAGCAATCTTTAAGTTAAGAATAACATCAACTTAATTTCAATAATATATAAAAATTTGGCTCTAATATAGTTCTGTTTACCCACCCCTCTTTTGTGGTATTGATTTTATACACATTATGTCTTTATTATAAACCTATCAGTATAGTTTTTAATTATTTGTAAGTTGTCTTTTAAATCATATTAGTAAAAATAGTTATAAACAAATATTCATTTATATTGTCTTTCATAATTTCCTAAGTGGTTACCTTTACTGGTATTCTTTATTTCTTTGTGTTACTGTTTAGTTTCATTTCATTGTGAAGAACATCCATCATAGTTCTTATAGGGAAGGTCTGTTAGCAATAAACTCACTCACTTTTTCTTAAATAGAGAATCTCTTAATTTTTCCTTCAGTTTTGAAAGATTGTCTTGCTAGATACAGAATTACTGATGACAAGTTTTTCCTACTTAGGGTAGAACTCCTAACTGGAGTTTGTTGAGCCTTTAGAATGTCCAGATTAATGTTTTTCATCCATTTGGGATGTTTGGGGCATTATTTCTTCAAATATGCTTTCTGTCTCTTTCTCTCTTTTCTCTTTCTGGGACTGCTATTGTGGACATGTTGGTACATGTGATGGTGCCCCATGTATCTCTAATGCTATTTATTTTTCTTCATTCTTTTTTTTTCTTTTTTTTTTTCTCATACTAGATAGTCTATATTGACCTATTTCAAGTCTGCTGTTTCTTTCTCCTGCCTGTTCAAATCTGCTCTGAGTCCCTCTTGTAAAATTTTAATTTTAGCTATTATTCTTTTCAACTCTAGAAGTTATATATGGGTCATTTTTATAATTTCTCTTTATTGCTATTCTCTATTTGGTGAGATGTCATTCTCATATTTTCCTTGAATTATTTAAACATGGTGTATTTTAGTTCTTTGAACATGTTTACAATAGCTGATTTAATGCATTTGTCTAGTAAGTCAAATTCTTGTGCTTCCATAGAGACAGCGTCTGTTGATATTTTTTTCCTATACATAGGCTGTACTCTTCTGTTTCTTTGTATAGCTCATATTTTTTTTTGTTAAAAACTGGAAATTTTAAATAATATAATGTGGCAACTTTGGGAATAAGATTTTTTTTCTTTCCCTCCTCAGGGTTCAGTATTGTTGCTATTTATTGTGTCTGCTATTTGTTTGTTTAGTTACTTTCTTAGACTAATTTTATAAAACCTGTATTCTTGGTCATGTGCAACCACTGAAGTCATTGCTTATTTAGCTTTGTCCTCAATTAATAACTGAACAAATATCTCCTTAATTTCCTTGATCCAATAATTCTTCTAGCCTTTACCAAGGGGTTCTGTGTGTTAGGATACACCTTCAATTCTCTCTCTAGTAGGCATTTTTAAATTCCATCTTAGTCCTAAATTTGTGCTTGTTCAGAGCCCCAGTGTCAGTCAGAGGTGAGAAATTAGGGCCTTTTCAGCTCTTTCCTTGATGTTATTAGACATAGGCAACCTCTGTACTTGTACATTCTCCTTGTAGATTCCCAGGCATATGTCAGAACTTTTTAAAGACTCCCATTAATATCTCATTACACAGGTTTTTCTTTTTAAGAGTTTTAGTAAGCCTTTGATTATTCCTTAAGTATTATAGCCTCAGGCAGACACAATAGTAAATAATTGCCACTGATTGTTCTTGACAAATGCTTTAGGATAGGGTTATTCACACAGGATAAGCTCTGAATCAGGTCAAATACAGGCAATTCCCGGTATGGAACTTTTCATGGAGTTGCCAAACAGGTAAAATAGTGGTAGTTCATTGGAGACAGAACTTTTGGAGCGCTCCAAACATGTTCCGCCTCCTCTGGCTTCCAGCCTGCTGGTTTTCACAGCTACCATGCTTATGGCGCTGTTGGTCTTCACGGCTACTACAGAGCTGAAGGAAAGGGTGAGAATCAAGCAAGTTAAAACACCAGAGAGCTTGCTGTTTTTTGCTGAAGTAACCAATTTTTCTGAAATAAACATTATTCAGATTGTTGTATCCCTTCGGTTAATTTTCTGAGTTCTAAAAAAGTTGAATTTGATGATATTTGCCAGTGTTTTTGTTGCTTTGTGAAGGAGAGGATATTTAGAGGCCCTGACTCTACCATTCTGGAGGTGTTTTTCCTGATTACATTAATAAATGCCTATACTACTGTGTATATCGCTTGTTTATAACAAACATACTTTTTTAATAGAATTTATTTTCAGAGCACGTTTAGATTCACAGAAAAATTGAGCAGAAAGTACAGAGTTCTCATGTACACCCTGTCTCTCCCCTAGCTTCCCCCGTTTTTACCATCTACCAGAGCAGTGCATTTGTTACACTCCATAAACCTACGCTGACATACCATTATCACCAAAGTTCATAGTTTATATTAGGGTTTACTCTTGGTGTTGTACACTTTGTGGGTTTTGACAATGAATAATGACATGTATCTACTATTATAGTATCATACAGAACAGTTTCACTGCCCTAAAAATCCTCTGTGTTCCAACCATTCACATTTCCCTCCCCTAACCCTGGCAACAACTGACCTTTTTACTTTCTCCACGGTTTTGCCTTTTCTAGAATGTCATATAGTCAGACTCATACAGTGTGTAATTTTTTCAGATTAGCTTTGTTCACTTAGTAATTTGCAGTCAAGCTTACCCCATGTCTTCTCATGGCCTAACAGCTCATTTATTTTTAGAACTGGATAATACTCCACAGTCTGGATGTATTAATACCACAGTTTATTTACCCACTCACCTACTGAAGAGCATCTTGGTTGCTTCCAAGGTTTGGCAATTATGAAAAATGCTGCTGTTAATATAAACATCCAAGTGCAAGTTTTTGTGTGGCCATAAATTTTCAACTCACTTGGGTAGATACCAGGCACTGCAATTGCTGGGTCACATTGTAAGAGTGTGTTTAATTTTGTAAAGAAGCTGCCAAACTGTCTTCCAGAGTGGCTGTACCATTTTGCATTCCCTCTGGCAATGAACTAGAATTACTGTTGGCTCACATTCTTGTCAGCACTTGGTGGTGTCAGTGTTTCGATTTGGGCCATTCTGATAGGTGTGTAGATATACCTGATCAGTGTTTTAATTTTTAATTTTCTAATGACATATTATGCTAAGCATCTTTTTTTTTTTCTAAGCATCTTTTTATATGCTTATTTGCCATGTGCATATCTTCTTTGAGGTATCTTCTCAGGTCTTTTGCCCATTTTTTAAATTGGGTTGTTAATTTTTTTATTGTTGAATTTTAAGTGTTCTCTGTATATTTTTGATGAAAGTCCTCTTTGAGATATGTCTTTTGCAAATATTTTCTCCCAGTCTGTGGCTTGTCTTCTTATTCTTCTGGCTGTCTTGAAAGAGCATATGTTTTTAGTTTTAATAAAGTCCAGCTTATCAATTATTTCTTTTATGGATCATGCCTTTGGTGTTATATCTAAAAAATTATTGCCATACCCAAGGTCACCTAGATTTTCTCCAATGTTATATTCTAGAGGGGTTTTATAGTTTTTCATTTTACATTTAGATGTATGATGCATTTTGAGTTTGTATCAGTCAGGTTTCTGCAGAGACACAGAACTGAGAGATTATAGATATAGATGATACAGACACATGAGGAGCTTTATTATACGAATTGGTTTACATGATTATGGAGGCTGAGAAGTTCCACAGTCTGCTGTCTGCAGGCTGGAGAACAAGGAAAGCCAGTGGCATAATTCCGTCGGATTCTCAAGGCCTGAGAATGGGAGGGGAGATGGTGATAATGCAAGTCCTGGTACAAGTCTGAGGCCTGCGAACCAGGAGTGCCGGTGTCTGAGGGTGGGGGAAGATGGATGTCCCAGCTCAGAGAAAGAGAGAGCAAATTCACTCTCACTCTGCTTTTTTGTTCTGTTTAGGCTATTAAAGGATTGGATGATGCCTGTCCACATTGCTGCGGGTGATCTTTACTCAGTCTGTCAATTCAAATACTAATCTCTTCTGAAACACCCTCACAGACACACCCAGAAATAATGTTTTACCACCTATCTGCGCATCCCTTAGCCCGCTAAAGTCGACAGATAAAACTAACTATAATAGAGTTAATTTTTGTGAAAAGTCTGCAGTCTATGTCTAGGTTTTTTTTTTTTTTTTTTTGGTGTATGGATGTCCAGTTGTTCCAGCACCATTTGTTGAAAAGATTATTTTTTCTCCATTGAATTGCCTTTGAGTCCTTTGTCAAAGATCAGTTGACTATATTTATGTGGGTCTATTTCTGTGCTCTCTATTCTATTCCATTGATCTATTTGTCTATTAACAAAAACACTTTTAAAGCACCATTTTAACCTTTTATAAGCATGGAGCACAGTTATAATTTTACATACAATTGGATACCTGTCTCTTACTTTTATTAAATCTAAGCTTTGTGTGGATCAGATATACCTACTTTGATTACCATGATATCCTCAGCTCTTTGCACTGTATCTGGCACATAGCAGGAGCTGAATAATGTTTGCTGATTGAATGAATAAATGAAAAACTCTCATGCGAACACAGAAGGTGGAACTGATGGGAGAAATGCTGGAAGCGTGGAACACAGCTAGCACCTATTGAGATATGGTGAAATAGATTTGGCAGAAAGGTCCAAAGTAATCCTCTTAGGAATTGGAAACTGTCAGCAAGAGGCCTGCAGCCCTTTGCCTTCCAGACTTATCCCAACTGTCACAAGCAAGGATGCAATGGGACTCAATTCCTTGATGATCTGCTCCTAAAGTTCCACACAAGTCTCTGCTATAGCATCTAAAAGTGGGTGCCCGCTGCTAATTTGCCTAAATAATCTATTTCCAATACTACCTTCTTTTTGTCAAGTGAAAAGATGGTAAAAACAATCTGACATTGTAATCCGTTGAGAGAAAGGTATAAATTGAATAATGATATTGTAACTCAGCAAAAAAAAAAAAAAAGAAACTCTTTCTAAGGCACTGGGGCTGTGCGTTGGTTAATGACTTGGCATGGATTAGCAAGGAAATACAGTCACTTGGAGAAACCCAAGCCTTGTCTGCCCGACTCTGAAAAGGAAGGAAGCCCTGGCCACAGGGAGATAAGATATCTCAGCCGTTTTTTAATTGCAAACAGTCATTTTATGCAAGCATAAAAATTCCACTCATTTTGTAACTCCTCAAACACTTCAGTGTTGAGCAGAAATATTTTCTCTAGGTAACTTTTCAGATTTTCATTCCATATAATAACTATTGTATATTCAGGTTTTCAAGAAGCAAGGGGCATATTTGTCATGGTGCAGCTCTGAGTGGGTGGATAGTAAAGGAACCAGAGAAATGAAAGGAATTGTTCACGCATTCTTAAAATACTTGTCAGGACCACTTCTTCTATGCTCTGGGAAATGAAGGCAAACCCAGCAGCGTTTCAGGTAGCCGCAGAGCTACCTCATCCAGCAAGATTTCTCCAGAGGAGGGAAAGAAAAAGCTAGCTGATGCAGTACTTCTCCCATGGATAAGTTCTGCAAAACAACCCAAGGCAATGATTATTAAATATAATTCTGCAGCCCATTGGTGTGGAATAAGCAGCATGTGATGCAAAAAGTAAAACAACTGTTTTCCTAAAAATCATTAAAACACTCTACATGTTGCACCTGATTTTTCAAAAATATAAATTAGACCCGACTCGAGACTATCCCTATGATAATTTCAGTCTAACTATGTTTCTGCATTAAAGGGTTATATGGATTTGGAGGAAATATTTTATTTTTTTCTTTCAGAAATGTTTTACATACTATTCAGGTACATTTTAATCATATGTACTTAACTATGACTTAGGAGGCCATGCTATTCTACTGGATTTTATCATTTGTCCTCAATTACATCTAAAGTCAGAATGAGGTTACATTTGATGAATCTAACCCGAAGGATTAAAATTAAAAGGCAGGTGTCTTTGAGGGCTTCAAGTGACCATATTAAAGGGCATCAGCAATTCTTATGTAAATATGTCTTTAAATTATTCAAACT
>NW_012149285.1:8138701-8152793 GCF_000956105.1 Propithecus coquereli
CCCATTTCTTGTAGGCTTTGCTCTTTTCTCTTATTTCTCTGCTCTATCTCTGTGACTGACTTATTTAATTGAAAGGTGTTATCTTCAATCCCTGAGATTCTTTCTTCTGTTTGATCTACCCTGTTCTTGAGGCTTTCTACTGTGTTTTGTAATTCCTTGAATAAATTCTTCATTACTAGGAGCTCAGTTTGATTTTTCTTTAATATTTCAATTTCTTTAGTGAATTTTTCTTCAAAGTCCTAGATTTTTTTTGTGCTTTCTTTGTGTTAGTTATCCAATTTGTCTTACATATCATTGAGTTTTCTTGCAATCCATGTTCGAAATTCTTCTGTCGTTTTAGTGTTCTGAATTTTGTTGATGTCCATTGCTAGAGAGCTCGTGTTCCCCTTTGGGGGTGTGCTTTCCGTTTGATTCTTCATACTTTCAGAGTTCTTTCTCTGATTCCTTCCCACCTGGATCAGGTGTTGCTTCTTACCTTTCAGTTTTTGTTTAGATAAGAACACGCCCTGTTTAGTCTCTGAGCCAGTAGGTGGTGTTTATGATCAAGGCAGATTGCATCGGCTGCCTACCAGGCTGGCTGTGTGTGCATCTATGGTTGCTTGATCTGCCACTAGGGGGAGTCGCTAATATGTTGTTCAGGGTTCTTCTACCACACTTGGGAGGCTGCTCCTGATGGGAGGAGTTACTTGGTGCATCTTCCCTGACCACGGACCCCACTGTTGGCAGCTGACCGGATGTGGAGATCAGGCCCTAGGGTTATGATCCTACCAGGTGACCTAAGACGGTCTGATGAGCAGAGTCACTGGGCTGTCAACTATTGATCTGGGCCAAGGCCCTGCAGATTCACACCAGTTACACAGGGAAAGTGGCTTTTCTTGTCTCTCCCTGCCTCCAGGGGTGGAGCCTACCACTTTCAGAGCGAAAGTTGCTGCACTAGAGGGAGAGGTGGTTCCCCAGTCCGCCCAGTGACCCTAAATCCCGCAAGTGTTAGCCTCCCATGACTGGGGAAGTATTCAAAATTCACCCATGAAAACAGGCCTGGCTAGTTGGCAATAGATCATGGAAGGGCAGAGCTTCTCGCGAGAGTCTCCTGGCTAGGGGAAAGGTGCTGCCTGACACTGTAGCACCACAGCGTCTAGGTCATGGACCCCAAAAATGGCGGCCACCCGCACACAGAGCACTAGCACTGGGGGAGACTGTTCAGGAGCTGGCAGATGCCAGACTGGGGAGCTGAGTCATCAGGACGCCCCGTTGTCTCTTTTGTGATGCCCTCCTGCCATCTCACGCCTGTCTGGCAGGAGGTCTTGCTCTTTCTGACCTGCCCTGAGCTGGTCTAATTGCCCGCAGCGGTTTCCAGGATAGAGTCCCCTTTTCAGTGTTCACCCCCTTGTTCTGGTCCCACTGACGGCCAGAGGCAAGTTATCTGTCTCCTAACTCCCTGGAGCGGTAGCTCAGACCAGTCCCTGCCCCACCCAGTGCAGTCCTGGCACAGAGCTCTGGGGAGTTCAAAATGCTTTCTGCTATTGTCCCCTCTCCACATAGCCCAATGTCTCCTGCAGCAATTTTTCACTGACTTCATGCAGGTCCCTGTTTGAGTGGATGTGGAGGTCAGTGGGGAAGCAGGACCTTCTCCTGTGGGTCAGATCCCACTGCACTCGCTGGTGCAGCCGTCCCACTCCCTGTTCTCTATTGTTTATCTTGCACTCTCCAGACTGCGCGATCCTGTCTCCCATTCACATTTTTTTCCCATGTTGTGTGTCCCACGCTGTTTCTCTGCAGTTTCACAACACTGTTCTTGTGGGGGAGCAATCCACTTGTGCATAGCAGACCAAGTTCTTCACCTCGTTCTCTGGGAACAGGGAGCCAGGAAGTCACCTTTACTCTGCCATTTTTTTTTCCTAGTCTCTTCTATTTCCAAGTAGTAAGACTAATATTTGAACTTAAGCTACCCATATTACAATGTGTGTTCTTGACTTCTATATTATACTACTACTGGGAGGTGAAGTGCATCTCTCTTTGACTATGGCTATAAGGGAAAAGTCCAGTTAAAAATAATGCCCACCGCTGAAAGATTCAAAGTCACTAGAGAATTTAATTTTGGATACTGACATAGAGCTATTGGTGAAACACAGGAAACAACTAGTTCTAAGAAAAAGCCAAAAATAGGCCCTAGAGAAACCTCGAGTGGAAGGGTGGCACTAGAGAGAAGGTAGAACGCCCTGGCCGGTGCAGTGATTCACACCTGTAATCCCAGCACTTTGGGAGGCAGAGGCAGGAGAGAGCTTGAGCCCAGAAATTCAAGACCAGCCTGGGCAACAAAGCAAGAGCCCATCTCTACAAAAACATAAAAAAATTAGCTGAATATGACGGCACACACCTGTAGTCCCAGCTACTTCAGAGGCTGAGGCAAGAGGATCACTTGAGCCCAGAAATTCGATGTTGCAGTGAACTATGATGACGCCACTGTACTCTAGCTGGGCAGCAACAAGGTAAGACCCTGTTTCCCTCAACCAAAAAAAAAAAAAAAGGACTCCCATAGCATACTCTAGAACAGGGACAAAATAAAGGAAATACTGTGAACATGGTAATGATCTGGATTTAACTAAGTCTCAGTACCCTAAGGAGAGTTCCTTTTCATCTCTAGGAGGTAAAGGTCAGGTGGTCCAATGAGGCTGCATGGAGACAAGTCAAAGAAGTATGTTCTGAGGTGCTCACCAGCCTTCCAACCAGTGCCCACAAGACATCCCCTCAAACAATCACAGAATATCTGTTTGGCTTCCAGACCAGTTCTGAAACCAACATCTAGTGAGGTTTGCCTCTTTTCAAACTGTATCCTTTGTATGTAAGTATTTTTCTATACTTGTACTTTGTTTTAGCTCTTATTAGAGGTCCCATTATAATCCTCCAAGAAATACTGGACTTATGAAATGGAATAAACCAGTACTCTAGTACCTCTTCGAATGGATAGCGAGAACTTCTGAAGACCGGTGGTGCCATAAACTACAACTATGGCGCTCAGTAAGCACCCATATTTGGCTGAAGCAGCCAGCTCAAAGCCGGGTGGGAAGAACCCAAGTATGCATTGGTGGCTGCCCACCAACAGGACAGCCCTACTTCCCAGTGCTTTCTATCAGGAAAAAATGGCACTGGGGCTTCCAGCCATTAGTACTAGTCTGCCTATTCCTAAAGCAAACCTCACAAGCACTTCTGAAGCAAAAACAGACATTGAAGGTAACTAGATAGAAGTGGGGAAAGGAGAACAGAAGTCTGTTTCATTGCCACATGGTCCCAATGGTCTCTGCGTCAGGGATTTGGCTGTGATTAGAAAGAGTGAAATACTTTTGGTACTTTTTTGAGTATATAGAAGGAGCTTCATAAATGCTGAGGCCCTTACATCAAAATTCTTTCAGTAATTCTTTTCTTAATATCTCCAAGGAAGATAGCACAGTTCTCCTTAATAAGGTATTAGTTGCATTCTAACCTCTTCATGAAGTTGTGGTGTGTGTTTGAGCATTAAGTGGAACAGAAAGAAGCAAAGAGTCCAAGTTGAAACCCCCTTCTCTCTCAGACAGTTCTGAAGCTGACAAAGCGCTGGTCGCCTCTGTAATGAAAGCCTGTTCTTTGGGCCCAACTGTCAGATGCCTGCTTTTACCAACAAGGCGCGGAGAGACTTTGATTTACACCGTCACTAACTGCTTTGGCAGGAGAATTTTTGTTTGAACTACACTTTAGAGAGGAAAAAAGGACAGTAAAGAGAAATAGCAACTCCCCCCTTTTAACCTATTTCCTATGTTTTTCCCCCTTTTGGACAAATAAAAATTAAAAAAGAGAAAAGAAGATCAATAAAATGCTGTAAGCTCAAAATTATTGATCCTTTTCCAACACTTCACTTGCCATCAAAAGAAATTTATGATAGGGAGTAAAAAATTAAAAAGAAAAATTCCTAAATAGTTGAGGGAAATTAAGTTCTATATATTGTCTCACAGAAAAACGTCAATATTCTCACTGGAGAAACTTAAAAAGTCTATGTTTTCTGTTTTGTCTGTCCTTGCTTTATTTTATAATAGCTTTCAAATGCCTTGAAGTACCTGGGAATTTTTGAACCCCTGAAATTGCACCTCTTTTTGCTGTAAGAAGAGGATTAATCTTGGCTCAACACAAAGTATAAACAAAATAATGTTGTATATACGGTTGATTCTTAAGCCCAATTATTTTCTAGCCGAGATGACCTTCAAAGGGCAGTTTTCTGCATGTTTGCACCCCCCTTAGGTAATTGAGACAATTTGCAACAGAAAAAGACGTGATACATGAGACAAGTCAATTGAAGGGTATCAATGTAGTGGTGGTTCTGAAAAATAAACGAATGCGAACTTTCCTTATTTGCACATGTTTTCCATTTTCCCTAAAATTGGTCCTGCACGCCATGGCCAGTGAATGGCGGAGGCGCCTTTCAGACATTTGCGCTGTTATGCTTGGAACCGCTTTTGTCTTCTGTGAGGAAGAAGTCTTTCGTCGTGTGACTCTTTGGGCGTGTGCAGCACACATTGTCCTAATTTCAAGAGACTTCCTCTGAAGCTTGCAGTTTCTGCTGCTTGGCCTTTTTGTTTTGTTGTTTCAGCCTGATTATCACAACCATGGTGGTTCCTCTCAACGCCGTCCCGGCGCTTTGGTCTGGTCGAGCTCTAGGATCCCAGCAACCCCGTTTTCTCAAACGTGCGCCTGTCCAGCGAGGAGAGAGGAAGGCCCACTCTTGGCTGGGGACAAGGAACGTCCCTGAGGGAGACTGAGGCTTGACTGCAATTTTCGTAGAGGGATTTGCTGTAGCGTAACTCTACTTTTTTCTTTTTCTTTTTTTTTTTTAACAGCTGAGCATCAAAAGTTCAGAAAGCTTTTTGGGTTTTGTCCAAAATCACACACAAGTTTAGAAAAGAAAAGGAACTAAAACTTGAATCTTTGCAGTCTCTGTCCTGATCTCTTTCCATAACAACACAGTACCTTGGCCCTTCCCGCAAGGGGCCCAGGGGTGCAAGCCACAGGCACACACACCCTTTCTGGGGACAGCGTCTTGCCTTCCGTGGACCTGGGAAGATTGCCCTCTGGTTCATCACGGCGGAGCCTGTTGGCAGATGGTGAATCAGCCTCAGGCTCATCGTCAGCCTTTACTTAAAAAGAGCTCCCCTGGTATCCCTCCATCTCTGCTCTCTGGAGGACGCCTGGCAGGCTGGTCCCATCTGCTCCCACTGTTTCCAGGAACTGTGTATCTGGGTTTCACGGAGGGCTGCTATGTGCCTGGGAGCATTTTTCCTGACTGTATTGCATATGCTCATTTCCTTCCTTGGCTCTCAGAGTGAATGTTTTAGTACCTCCTTCAATTAAACATTGAGTAAGAAGAGAAGGACCTCATTTTCCCACCACTCGACCCGCCAGACTACCTTCCATCTGGACTTGGACTCTGCCTTCCTGCATGTTATGATGACTGCACATTCTGCTCCCACCAAAAGCAAAGCCACAACTTGAGCATTGCACCCCAGCTCGCTGAGACTTCTCGAGGCCGTTGCTCCTATAGCCGTCCCCTCTGTCTCATACATCAAGTTTGCACTTCCTGCTGTGCTTATGACCATCCCCAACAGCACGCTACAACACACCATCCCATGCAGAACACAGTCCACCTGAAGGATCATGGCCACCTCTCCAGTGACCACCTGAAAGCTTTACTCCCCTGGTAGCAGAACTCCCAGGAGACTGGTTTATACTCACTGTTTTCACTTCTTCACCCTGATTGTCTTTTTTGACCCACTCCATTTTATTCCCTGTGACTCTGTCAGTATCACTCCAACTCTTATCAAGGTCACCAGCTACATCTAGATTATAAAACCAGTCACCTTTGAATTCTCAGCATCCTTGGCCTCGCAGCAACGTTGATCACAGCAGATCTTTCTCATAACACTTTCTTTACCTGACTTTTGGGCCTCATCACCCAAAAGGTGACACCACTCATAAGGTGCTGTCTTATCGCACTGGTCGCTCTTTCTCTGTCTTATTTTCTGCCTCCTCCCTCTTTCTGACCTTGAATATGCTGGCATTTTCAAGGTTTCCCTTGCTCCCCTTTCCTCCGCCAACCTCTCTCCCTCAGCAACCTCACCCAGACTGCTGGCTTTCCGTTACTGTCAGATGTGTCTCTCTGTCCCCACCTTCTCCCTGGAGCTCAGGCGTACACCTGCCTCCTCACTTGAAACTTAATTTTTCAAAAACAGTTTTCATAACCACGCCCCACCTATTAGTTGATTCCACCTCTAGCTTGCTCTGTTTCAGTAAATGCTTCTGCCATTCACCTAGGTGCTTAGGACAAAATAATACAGAGTTTCTCTTTCTCTCATGCCCCATATTCAAACCCATGAGCAAGTCTTACCTGGTTCAAGCTTCAAGAAATTTCCTGAATACAACGAGAACACTTTTCACTTCCTTCAGTGTTATACCCTACCGTGAGCTACCACTAAGGGTTTCCTAATTACTCGTGCCTTTGTCCTGGTACAGTTTATTCTGCACACGGAAACTGGAGTGGTCTTCTTACAATGTAAAATAGCAACAAATGCTCCAATAGCTTTCCTTCACACTTAGACTATAATCCAAACTCCTAAAATCATGGCCTGCAAGACCCTGTACATCTCCCTTGCATTTGCTAGTTCCTCGCATGAAATCCCCACACTGCCTCCAAATTGTTACACGATCGTATCTTTTACTTGATTCAGAGACCTCCTCAAATTAAATTCATTTGGAGAAGACTTCCATAGCACCCTCCTATTCAAAATAGTGCTCATAAACATCTTTATCCTATTATATCTCTTATAGTACTCACTGTCTGAAATTATATTATAATGTGTTTATATCAATTAGATTATATCAATTAGATGGGGGTGTTTTTAACTGAAAATATTCCTTCAGAGAAGACTCTTCTGTCCCTTTCTTACCACTGAATTCCCCAAGCTCAGAGTATTAGAAAATACTCAACAAGAACTTGTTGGGAAAAAAGCAAGCATAAATAAATAAATTTAAACATACTTACTAGGAGCCATGTGATAGTCTGTTCAAGATCCTCCTGGATTCAGGAGGATCCTGTCAATCAGGTTAACGTTAAGGATGCAGGAATGACTATTATGATAGCCCACAGACTATGCTTACTCAGTGTTAGCCCCCTAAATGAGACAGAAAAGTAGGTTTTTCAAAAATATACACCTTGTGCATTAACCTATGTTAATTTTACCAAAATGCAATATAGTTATTACTGTTTTTGTTTGATTTCTTTAGTATTCAGTCTACATTTTTCAGCCTGCCATACCAAGACCACTATCAAACAACTATGACTTTTTTGTCTGTGGTTGTTTCCCTTTTATCATTATTTCCCTTCTAAATGACCCAGATTTCGTATGAATGTATATTTGCTTGAACTATGCCCTAAGCATAGTATATCCTCAGACTTATTGAGAATCTGACAACATATCTCCTTCCCATCATTTCATCATTTTACTCTTTTTTTTTTTGAGACAGAGTTTCACTTTGTTGCCCAGGCTAGAGTGAAGTGGCATCATGATAGCTCACTGCAGCCTCAAACTCCTGGGCTCAAGAAATTCTCCTGCCTCAGCCTCCCGAATAGCTGGGACTACAGGTGCTTGCACTGTGCCCAGCTAATTTTTCTATTTTTTGCAGACAGCAGAGAGAGGGTCTCACTCTTGCTCAAACTGGTCTTGAACTCCTGGCCTCAAGCAATCCTCCTGCCTTGGCCTCCCAGAGTATTAGGATTACAGGCGTGAGCCACTGTGTCCCACCCCTTCCCATCCTTTGTTCTAATATCACATATACCACAGTGACCTTCCCTCTTCTTCATTCTCCGAAATTCCACAGCAACATCACTCTACTTTTCATAAGTCACTTGATATTTTCTGCTTCATAACATACACTAGTATTATATTTTCCCTTCTTGAAAGCAGTATAATTGTATGCCCATCAACAGGCAGCCTGCCTGTCAAATAATAGATGCTCGGTGAGTCATTATTGAATGAATAAATGAATCATTAAGTAGATGAAGAACTATTCAATAAAATAAAACAAGGTTATAGACTGTAATTAAGAACTGAAGCCAAGGAACAAAAGACCAAGTTAGCATTTGGCCCTCTGAAGAAGCTCATAGATATGGTGCTAACTGCTAACTAGCTAAGTAACCACAGGCTGTTCAGCTGTGCAGTGCCATCCTTAGGAGTATGTTATCGTGCGTGTGTGTGTGTGTGTGTGTGTGTGTGCGCGTGTGCAAGTAGTGGTGACAAAACAAGGAGATCCTTGGTCTAATAATTTGCCATCCTCATTCTCGGTCCAAGAAAGAAATCTTGTATCTTATTTCCTGATGAGACCTCTGCTTCCTGACACATTCGTGAGGAAACTCGGCGCTTCTCACAGAGGAAATCACCCTGTCTGTGCACGGTCCTTGCCCGGTAAGCTCCTCCTCTATTAGGAGAGGGCTGCCTCCCCTCAGCCATGGTAAAGGTCTGCATCGGATGCTAATGCTGCTCCAGGTTAGCCAAGGAGTCCTCCTCCCAGCACGTCACGGAAGGGAAGCTCTGGAGTCTCTGGATTGGCTTTCAGCCCAGCCCACACAGGTTTCCACTGTTCATTACTGTTACAAGGGCTGTATTACTTTTTGTGGCCTATCCAGGTGTCCAAAATCCCAACAAGGGTGACAGAGTAATGCATATTAAAGGAACAAAAGACATGAAGCAGATATCATGTCTACTCCCCAGCCTTTCGGCAGAACCACAAATAACTCAGAAACGTTACAGAAGAGACGGTCATATTGGAAAAAGTTGCAGACACAAGTGTTGTAGATTAATTTCTTAAGGCATCTTGTAAGTTTACTCTGTAAACATGATATTTTTCAACATAGGACCCATTTTAGGGTGTATTTACAGATGAATTGGATAATTTAATTTAACACTTTTGTACCCAATAGTGAAATATGTGAAGCCAAAGGAGTAGATGGAACATTTTCCTCAGCTATTTTATGTGATCTGCAATGTTTCAGTCCTTATCACCACTGCTATACATGAGCCTTTGAAAACAGGTACTGGAGGAAAGCCATTGAACTGTTATTTTTACTTGGAAATTGAAGGTGAAAACCCTGAACTGAAATGGAGGCACCAATTTACAAGATAAAATGACCCTTAAGAGTAAAGTCAGCTAGCTAGTCCCTCTGGAAATACCTGACCTGAGAATGCAAAGCGCAGGGCCGGCCTGAGCTCCACGGCGTTAGATGGAAGGGGTGGTTCTGCCCCATGCCTAAGGAACTGCACCAATTCGATCATCACAGCATTTAGAATTGGGGGATTTAAAAAAAAAAAAAGGCATCATGGTCTAACTACAGGAAGCAAAATCCATACATTTCTTAAGGATTAATGGTAAAGCTTTAACAAAATGTTTCAGTTTCCCAATTAATCTCAGAACATAGGTGTACTTGCCCACGTGACAAACCCAGACACTGCTGGCGGAGCGTTATTTCATCGCTACGTGGGCAGATATTTTTGTGTTGGCAGAAGCAGGCCTTGCAAGGAACCCCTTCTTACCTTGGAAAACTCAGATTGTTCTTCCATGTACAAGAAATAAAAAAATGTTCTTGAATCACTGGAATTTCTAGACAGGACTGTGAATAGAGAGTGAACATACTTCCTAAATATCTTATTTTGAAATACCTCTATTTTTCAGTGTAAGAATCCACAGGGATATTTTTCCTCTGTGTGGGATTTTCCTAATGGGCTCCGCATAGACGTCACCGAAGGCTGCCGTTGTTTAATAGGTTTGGAAGTGCACGGCTGACACAAACATATCTACGGAATATCTCCGAGCCTAGTTTCCTGCAGTTCTGGCAGGTGCCGTCACGTCATCATGCGACCTCTGGGGCTTTGTGTAACTGCACAGCTGAGCCCGGATGGCAGAGCGAGGGAGGCTCACACAACCCAGGCTGATACGGAGAAATATGTAACTTCTCTTAAGTGCACTCAATATTTTTGGTACATACATGCATCTGTGTACATTTCCTGTAGTGACCTATTTTTTTTCTTGCTCCTCACTCCCCAAAACCTGTTATAAAACTGGTGATGCATTATAAAATAAATTGCATTTTGAAATCCAGGAAATACGGCATTATTCTCCATGTGAGAATAAAAATTGTAACAACAGATACAACAATATAAAGAAGATTGTATTTTTTAAAAACACCGCTGTGCAAGCTGGCCGGCTAAACTTAAACATTAAAACGGATCTTAATATAAGTTTTGGAGTTATTCTGAAATATCTTGTGAATTTACCTTTCCCTCTTCCACTGATTAACAGTTGGGAACTTCTAAGGGATTGACTTGTTTGAGTGCTACTCTAATTTTCAGCAAACCTGTTGCTTGGGAAGGCGGTTTCTGGCTTGTGCTTGCATGTCAGGCTTACGGTCTTTCTATTAGCTTGTTTGTCGGACCTTGACTAGGACCAGAACTGCTCCGGGATCTTGGGCATTGATGGTTACAGACTCCCCTGAGGTTTCCGTTCATACTCTGAGAAAAAAGCCCTTACATATCTTAGTTCTTCCCATGCTTCAGCCCCAAAGCAGCTCCTGTTACTTTCTCAGTGCAGTAGCACCTTTCTTGTGTTGCCTTAAGAAAAATTTATGAAACACTCTTGTCCATTCTTGCCCACCAGTCTCTGACTTCTCTTTCTTCTTTGGACTGACCCCACCCCTCCTTCAAAGACAGAGCCTCCTTTTCGTAACAGCTCCTGTGAACAGGACAGACTAACAGGGATCACACAGACGTTAAATAACTTCTGAGTATAAGTCCCTTCCCTAGGTATTTGCATTTTAAGCTTTTTAACCTTAATCATAGAAATGGCAAATAGAATAAAAAACTATTTCCTTCTTAATGGAACTCCATGCCTCAGCAGGCCATGGAGAATTGGAGGGAATTGATTTTAACCTTAAAATCATAAATCAATATTTTGAATATGTAACTACAGTCTAGGATACATTTCTAAAAACTTTTTGTGCAGTGGGTGAGAATAAGTGGAAAAGAAATAAGAAATATTGCCCATGCTCACTCCTCTCCAGATCTCGCCCAATTTCTTCTTGCAGAAGACAAACCAAGCCAAGCTGGCTGTGACCACGTAAAGACTGACTGTTCTTGTGAGCTATTAAAGGCAAGTTAATGCGAGTTGAGAGCGTAGCTGCCTCCTCTATGAGGAAGCCCACCACCACCCCAACCCTGTGATGGGTGGTAGGTCAGAGGTCAGCCTGCCATCATCTGTGTCTTGACCGATACTCCCCAAAGACATTGCTGACTGCATCGGAGTGCCAGGGGCCCTTGCAAGGGGTATATTCCCTGGGAAGGAGCTCAGGAATCTGAATTTTAATAGGTTACTTGGGTGATTATTAAGGACACTAAATTTTTAGAAACTCTACTTTATGCCAGTTCTTAAATTTTTCCTGTATATTTCTTCCCTGTTCCCTACCTGTCTTTCAACACTTTTTAGTTGACCATGACCTATTCTCATGCTTACTGTGCCACAGAATTTGCAAATATCAATCACACTTTTCTAATTTTGTCTATTCCTTGCCCATTCCTGCTTCTGATCTATCTGTGGGGAGAGATTACACCGTCGGCACAAATATCATCAGCTTTGTGACCTCAATGCCACAGAATCTAAGATATACTATAAGCATAATAAATGGAGGAAGATGAATATGTTCCCTGAGATCAATCCCAGTCAAAACAAGCTCGCCAAAGGATTTCAGGGATTCTTCAGTCCAGCCCATGGCTGTAAGGTGCACACAGCAGACTTGTGGCTGTTGAGGTCTGAGATCCAGGGCCTTTGCTCATGGAGATGAGGCATTGACGTGTAGATGCACATGAAAATAATGAGAGAATTACTGTGTATGGAGATAGTGTGTGAAAAAAAAGTGGCGAATACTGATGCTGATTTATATTAGCGAGGGTTTGTTTTTTAAGCTGTAAATTGTATGCTTGTGTAAAAGCAATACTAGTTACTGTCATTGATATCTACTGTTTACAATTTTTTGCCTTAATTGCTATATAGAATGATACTGATGCATATCACAATTGTGTGTTATTTTCATTAATCTTTCCATTTCTTAAGAACAAGGACAAAAGTATTCCACATTTCAGTACCCTCCAGTCCTCTCTGACAGGAGCTCACATATTGTACATTTTCAGTAAACTTTAATGAATTAATTAATGTTTAGGTTTTACTCATGTTGTATTTGTGTCTATTCATGTTTACATATGCGGTCTTGGAAATTATTCAACCCCCCCACCACCACAGACACATTTATACCTTTTCTAGTGTTCCTGGTAACATCAGAAATAGAAGATGGAGAGCCTGAGCCACGTGGCGAGACCCTGCCTCTACAAAAAAATACAAAGATTAGCCAAGAGCAGTAGCACGCACCTGTAGTCCAAGCTACTCAGGCTGAGGCAGGAGGATCGCTTGAGCCCAGCAGTGAGCTGTGATGATGCCACTGCACTCAGCCCTGGACAACAGAGCAAGACCCTGTTTCAAAAACAAACAATAAATGGAAGATGGAGAACTTTACCTTATATACAGCTATTATGAGGAAGAGACAGAGGAAGGGGGGAGGAGGAACATAGGAAGAGGATGGAAGGGTGGGGGAGGAAGGAAAGTGTGAAGAGTGTTGCATTTGAAATTGTCACTGACAGAAGAATGCTGTACAATGCATACAGTGATCCGTAAACGTACAGTTGCCCAAGTCCACATGGCACATCTTGGACAACCACAGCTGCGTATGTTTCTTCCATCACAGCAACACTCTGCTCCTTCCGCAAATTAGAATCAGAGGCAGCATGGTGTCTGTTTCTCTGCTCAGGCCACGTTCTTTCCCAGCCTTCCCCTAAGGACTACAGATGCTAATTTTAGTCTAATTCGAGACCCACACTGCATACACCTTTGAGGTATGTATTTTCCTTCCTTCCCTATCACTAGCCTTTGCAAGCTTTAAATACCAAATCTTAGGAAAAAGAAAAATAATGGAAGAGGAGAAGGAAGAAGAGAAAAAAGAGAAAGAAGAAGAAAAAGGAGGAAGAAAGGAAGGAAGGAAGAAAAAGAAGAAAGAAAAGGAGGGGTGGGAAAGACGAAGAGGAGAGTGGAGAGGAAGAATAGAACAAAAGGAACACACACACACACACACAAATCAAGAACAAAAAATCCTTCCACAAATTCTGATCCATCCCAGTAAACAAGACCTAATCAGTCATTAGGTGTTCTATGAACTACTCCTTATGTACAGTGCAGAAATTTAAATAATGTATTAATAGGTACTCATTTTCTAGAGACTAATGTAAAAATTGAACTATAGATTTTTGTTATTTTTGAAAAGTTTCATTGTCATGTTTTCCTTTATACCCCAACACCACCCACCTCCTAAAATACTTCTATTAATAACTTAACAACAAGAGGGATTGCTTTCACCCCCTTGATCCATTCATTTTCCTACGACCCCCAATTTCCTTGTTTTTATAACTCCTATGAGTCCTGACCCTGAGTTTTATGTTTACATGATTAGAGGATTAATGCAATTTATGGATGTCCAGTAGTCAGAGATATTGCCCATATAACATGGCTTTCTGCCCATAACTTGAATGAATGAATGAATGAAATATTGTTTATGACCTTCTTTCCCAATCAGGGAAAATTTACTTTAGCTACTTTAGCAAACATAATGTCAATCATTCTCTCCCCATGCTAAATCCCTTTAGATCTCACATAGAGCAAGATTTTTAAAATACAATTATTTCATGTTGTGTTTAATTTCTAGAGTTTATTAAAAATAAACTTCCTACCAAGTGAAATATTTTTGTAAAGAAGCATCCTTTTTTGTTGTTCATGAATGTTTCAAAATTCAGAGTATACAAAACAATTTTGAGGTGTAGTTTTATCTGGACAGGCATGAAAAAGATCTCAATCCTTCCAGAAGGGAGAATATGGCTCCCTTTCTAGGAAAAACAAACTAAGAATTAAAAAATTGAAAGCAAAA
>NW_012149285.1:8152843-8154051 GCF_000956105.1 Propithecus coquereli
TGATGACATTAAATTAAATATTTTGATACCTGATATGAGGAGTCCTCAAAAAGTCTATGGAAAATGCATATTATGAAAAAACTATGCCTGGATTTTATTTTTTTTCCATCAAAATAAACTCATATTAACTTGTTATAACATGTAAGAACAGGATCTGATTTGAGGCACTAGAAACATAAGACATCAGTTTGAAAGAGTCCCTATCAGAGCAGCATGAATTCTGCTAAAATTAAAAGCAAGAATGAATATGGAATTCACAGTGAAGCTTGGAAGGTAGAGGGAAATGGTGAAACCATTGGTGTTTTACAAAAAGTTTATTGGGACAGTGTCCCAGAGAAATCAGCAGTTTACAAATGGATAACTCATTTTAAGAAGGGATGAGATGATGTTGAAGATGAAGTGCACAGCAGCAGACCATCCTCCATGGTTTGCGAGGAAAAAGATGATCCGCTGCTGCTGTAATTGAAGAGGACTGATGATTAATAGCAGAAACAATGGCCAGCATCACAGACATCTCAATTGGTTCAGCTTACACAATTGTTTCTAGAAAGTTAAAGTTGAGCAAACTTCCTGCTGGATGAGTGCCAAAACTTGTTGCAGCCATATAGGCTGCTGACAAGAGCAGAGCTTTCTTTTGGCTAAGATCAAGTGTAGTATCTGTTCTTATCAGTTTGATATCTGATATGTCCAAAAATAAAAAAAAAAATTAAAAAAAAGAGTAGAGCTTTCAATGGAAATTTCGAACAGTGGGACCAAGATCCTGAAACACTTCTTTGAAGAATTACAAGAGATAAAACATGGCTTTACCAGTATGATCCTAAAGACAAGGCACAATCAAAGCAGTGGCTACCAAGAGTAGGAGTGGTCCAGTCAAAACAAAAAGAGCAAAATTCATGACAACATTTCTTTGGGATGCTCAAGGCATTTTCTTGCTGACTTTCTGGAGAGCCAAAGAATGTTAACATCTGCTTATTATGAGAGTATTTTGAGAAAGTCAGCCCAAACTTTAGCAGAAAATGCCTGGGAAACCTTTACCAGACAGTTCTTTTCCACCATGATGTTCCTGCTCATTCCTCTCATCAAACAAGGGCAATTTTGTGAGCATTTCAATCGGAAATCATTAGAATACACCTTAAAGTCCCAGTGTGGCTCCTTCTGACTTCTTTTGTTTCCTAATCTTTTAAAGTCTCTAAAGAGCACCCATTTTT
>NW_012149285.1:8175576-8197179 GCF_000956105.1 Propithecus coquereli
CTCTGAATTCTGAGTCCACTGAACGTAATGGTTTTCAAAGTATGACCTGGATATACTTAATATCATTTAGGAAGTATTTTTATCTGTGTCCATACTAGTTCTGTGAATTAACATGTGTGTTATTGAAAGCAGTGCTATAATCCCCATTAATTACCGTTGATTACTGTGGCTTTTTTTTTTTTTTTTTGAAGTATCAAGGGAGAGCAGGTGGGGTAAGTGTTCCATGGACTACAAATTGGAAATCACTTACTTAAAAGGCACAATGGAATATGTGAGTTGTGTATCAATGATAAAAAGATACTTCTTAGAAACATAACATTAGGCAGTTTAGGCAGTGTGATGGAAATAATATAGAGTCAGAAGTGTTGAATATTCACTTCTTTCTTGTCTCCTTGGGTACAGTAACACAGAGATACAATGCGTAGTTTTTCTCTCTGAGAAGCTTATCTCCTGTGCAGTGGCTCTCACTGACATCATGATAAGCACTCTAATAGGACTCACTTCAGAGTCCAAAGGGAGTCCAGGATGGTCACATTCAGTAACCCTAATTGAATAGTCAGGAGTTCACAAGGAAGACAAGCTGAACAAGGGCTTTACAGGACAAAGAGAATAGCATGTTCAGAAACAAAGAGGTGAAACAACAGTTCAGGGAAGCGGAAGTGGTTGGTAAGACTAAGGAAATGAGGTTGGAGGGATGGATAAGGGGTAGCGGGTAAGCAGCTTTATATACCATGCAAAGGAGATGTCAGTAGTTGAAGTAGCCAAAATATGGAAACAATTCAAATGTCCATTAACAAGACAATCATAGATAAATTGTAGCATGTGTATTAAATGGAAATACTACAGAGCTAGAGAAGTGAATGAGCTGCAGTTACGTGCACCAACATGAATAACTTGTAGCCAGGTAAAGTTTAGTGAAGAAGCAAATCATTGAAGTGTCATCAAATATGCCTCCTTTCGTTTATGCCATTAACAACATTCTGTTGGCTGGGTGTGGTGGCTCCATGCCTGTAATTCTAGCACTTTGGGAGGCTGAGGTAGGAAGGAGCATTGCTTGATGCCAGGAGTTCAAGACCAGCCTGAACAACATAGTGAGACCCCATCTCTACAAAAATAGAAAAATTAGCCAGACACGGTGGCGTGCACCTGTAGTCCCAGCTATTCAGGAGGTTGAACCAGGAGGATTGCTTGAGCCCAGGAGTTTGAGTTTTCTGTGGGCTATGATGATGCCACTGCATTCTAGCCTGGACAAGAGATCAAGACTCTGTATCTAAATAGATAAATAATACATACATGCATGCATCTGTCCCCACAATTTTCAGATTAGGGACACGTGCATGATAAATGCACGTGAAAGCAAGTAAATAATAAACCTAAATTTTAGGAAAATGGTTCTCTCTCTAAGTGAGGAGGGAAGGAGTTGGGAACCAGAGTTCAGGGAGATTTCAAAAGTGTTGGCTTTATTCTATATCTTGGACCAAGCTGTAGGTACTTTGGAGTTAATTCTATTTATATCCTTTACTCTGTACCTATGTATTAAAATACTTATACATATATGTTGAAAATTTAATAAAAGCAATAAAAAATATTCCTATCCAAAAATCAATGACTCTACCCATATTAGCTTTACTGTGTCAAGGAAAATGACTTACTGTAAGTTTCTAATTTTAATATAATAGAAAATTTAATTGTTAAAACACTTTTGATGCCCAGAAAGTTAATCTGAAGGTTAAAAAAATTTTTTTAAACCATTTTCTTTTTGAACTGGAAATAAAGAACCAAAGGAAAAAATGAGTGTCAAAGACAGCAAGGCTGGATGGCTGCGAACTCTAAAGCCCTTGATTGTATTGTGGGTTCGTCGCTTTGGCCACAGAGGAGACTTCACCTTTCCGTTGAACGGACAAAGCAAATGTAAATTTGTTCTCGATCACAATACATCCAGTATCAAATTTAGTAAGAGAAAATTGCACTAAGAGCTGAATTTTAGGCGTAACTCTGTGACACTTTCTCTTTTGTATAGAATTCATCAGTTCAAACTGAGAGCTCATAACTGGGAAAATGACAGAGTCTGCTTTTGCCTTGTTCTAAATTTTAATGGTGCCACGGCCTGCTCTGACACTAATTTTACAGTCACTATGCCCTCTCATTGTCTAGCAGGAACCAGCATTCTTCCTTTGCTTCCCTGTGAGCAAGGCAGCTGTAGGACCAAGTATATTTAGTATTAATCGTTGCAGTTTCCATATAGCCCTGTGCAAATGAAATAGACTTTCCTCAAAAAAATACTCAAAGGATTATTTGGGTAAAATGTAAAAATGTGGAACTTTACCTTGACTTACTCACTTTGGCAGATGCCTTCCCTGATATTGTTGAATCATCTTCCTTTTTCTTTCTTTTTATTTTTTCTATTTTTGTATTGCAGTAGAAATAGGGATAGGATTATGTGGATGTGGGTACACCTTTCCAGGTCCCTAAAGAAGTGGTCCTAACCTCATCTTTTGTTAAGTGATGTTTCCAAAATATTCTCAGTACCACAGTTAAGTATCATATGTTGCACCTGAAATTGATTCCTGGATGAAAATCTAATTCATAATGTGGGCATATAAGAGTCACACTCACCTCAACATGGCTTTCATCACCAGCATGAAACTATCACCATTCAGATTTTCCAATATTGTTTCCTCTTAAAAACTGTCACCTGATGTGACCCAGTATATGCTAAACCCCTGGGGACCACCAAGAACAAAGATGGTGGTCTTGACGAGCATAGGCACATGCTGCAGCCCCTTGCCCTGGCTCAGCAGAGTGAGCCAGCAAAAACTCCAGCTCCTGTCTTTTCTCTGGGAAGCAAAAGAATTGGACAAAGAATCCAATGTCCCGAATTTTCTGGACGCTGCCTGAAGAATTGACTTCTCTGTCACCTATCTTGAAACTAAAAATCAATAGTAGAAAGAAAACTGGAAAATTCACAAATATGTTAAAATTAAACACTTTTCAACAACCAATGGGTCAAAGAAGAAATCAAAAGAAAAATTAGATAATATTTTGAGACAAATTAAAACATAACATGCCAAAACTTGTGAGATGCAGCAAAAGCATTACTAACAGGGGAGTTTATAGCCATTAATGCCTACATTACAAAAGAAGAAATATCTCAAATAAACAATTTAACTTTACACCTCAAGGAAATAGAAAAAGAACAAAATTTTTCTGCATAGATACAGAAAAAACATTCAATAAAATCCAAAACCATTTCATGATAAGAACTCTCAGCATACTAGGATTAGAAGAAAATTACCTCAACATAATAAAGACCGTATATGAAAATCCCATAGCTAACATCAAACTCAATGGTGAGAAACTGAAAGATTTTTCCTCCAAGATGAGGATCAAGGCAAGGATACCCCCTCTTGCCACTTCTATTCAACCAAGTAGTGAAAGTCCTAACTAAAGCAATTTGGTAAGAAAAGAAAAGAAAAGGAATTAATATCATAAAGGAAAAAATAAAATAGTCTCTGTTTGCAGATGACATGATCTTATATGTATAAAACTCTAAAGATTCCCCCCAAATCCGTTAGAACTAATAAACAAATTCACTAAAGTTGCAGAATACAAAATTAACATAGAAAACTCAGTTGCTTTTCTATATGCTAACAACAAACTTTATGAAAAAAATTAGGGGGAAATTCACATTTTAAATAATATTAAAAAGAATAAAGTACTTAGGAATAAATTTAACTAAGGAAGTGAAAGACTTGAACACTAACAAGTATACAACATTAATGAAAGAAATTAAAGAAGACACAAACAAATGGAAAGATACCCCATGTTATTGAATTGAAAGACTTAATATTATTAAAATGTCCATACCACTCAAGGTGATCTACAGAGTCAATGCAACTCCTGTCAAAATCCCAGTGGTATTTTTTACAGAAATAGAAAAAAAAATTCTAAAATTCTTATGTAAACACAAAAGACCTTGAATAAACAATACTAGGAAAGAAGAATAAAGCTGGAGGCATCATAGTTCCTGATTACAAAGCCATAGTAATTAAAACAGTAAGGTACTGGCATTAAGACATACAACCAGTGGAACAAAATAGCCTCAAAATAAACCAATGTGCATATATATAGTTGGCTGATCTTCAACAAGTATGCCAAGATTACACAATGTGGAAGGATAGACTCTACAACAAATGGTGATGGGAAAACTGGATATCTACATGTAAAAGAATGAAATTGAACTTCTTTTACTTCAAAAATCAATAGAAAATAGATTAAAGACTCAAATGTAACAGGTGAAACTGTGAAAGTCCTCTAGAACAAAATATATGGGAAAAGTTTTATGACATTCATCTTGGTAATGACTTTTAGATATGACACCAAAAGTATAAGCAACAAAAGTGAAAATGTCAGACAAGTGGGACCACATCAAACTGAAAACCTTCTCCACAGCAAAGGAAACAATCAACAGTATGAAAAGGCAGCCTACAGAATGGAAGAAGATATTTTCAAACCATATATCTGGTAAGGGATTATTTTGCAAAATAAAAGGAGCTCCTACACTCAATAACAAAAATACTAATAACCCAACTATTATAAACTGTGGCCAGAGGATTTGAATGGACAGTTCTCCAAAGACGACATACAAATGGCCAGCAGATATATGAAAAGATGCTCAACATCATTAATTATTGGGGAATTTCAAGTCAAAGTCACCATGAGATATCACATCACACCTGACAGGATAGTTATTATAAAAAACCAAAAGACAACAACTTGGCAATGATGTGGAGAAACTCTAATCCTTATACACAGTTGGCGGGAATAGCCATTATGGAAAACAGTATGGAGGTACCTCAAAAAATTAGAGATAGTACTTTTATTTGATTTAGCAATCCAACTTCTGGGTATTTATCCAAAAGAATTTAAATCAGCATGTGAAAGAAATACTGTCACTTCCATGTTCATTGTGGCACTGTTCACCAGTGGATGAATGGGTAAAGAATATGTGGTATACACATACAATGAAATATTATTCCACCTTAAGAAAGAAGAAAATCCTGCAATGTGTGACAAGATGAACCTTGAAGGTACTATGCTGAGTAAAATAAGCCAGTCAAAGAAAGATAAATACTGCATAATTCCACTTAAATGAGGAATCTAAAATAGTCAAACTCACAGAAACAGAGAGCAGAGTTGCAGTGACCAGGAAGGGCCAAATGGGGACTTGCTAATCAACAGGAATAAAATGTCAGTTACGCAAGATGGGTAAGTTCTAGAGGTATGCTGTACGGTGTTGTGCCTATGGTTGAACTAAAGAGGTGACTGTTGCAAGCACCAAGTGAGAGCTAAGGGACTGGCTTTTTTTCCACAAATGCCTCAGTGAACCTGAGAAAACCAAGGTCATGGAAATGAGCTGAAAACATTCTCCTTGTGTTGTCTGTTTTTTTCCTGAAATGCTTATCATTTCTTAAGGAAGTCTTCTCTCCTCTTTTAGAATACTTTGTGTATATATACATATATATAGTGTGTATATATATCACACACGCATATATCAGAAATTTAAAATAAGTAGTGCTCACAGTTAGTTTCTGGGTAACTGTTAATTCCCACAGATGTAGGAGTCAGGTTTCCTACAGCTGCATGTAATTGAGTTCAGTTAGTCACTAGATCTCAAGAATTACTTTAATATTTAACCCCCAAGTGACATTTTCAATGCCATTGACTTCTCCAGATATACAAAATATAGAATGCAAAAGTCCTTGTTGAGAGCTTTGAGACTTATCCTGCTAGGTGTGGTTGATAAGGATTACTTGAAGGGGATACAAATTAAATATCCATTGCAGTTGTTTCTGTAATGGTGTTTCACAGTTATTTGGTACAATGTACTTCTCATAATATGCTCATGCACGTAATTTCACCAGGTCCTTCAGTATCCCTTTGAGATAGTAAGGCAATTTTTATTTTCCTCATTTATCAAATGAGACGATAGAGACTCGAAAGTCATTATGACTTGTCCCATTATATCTGCCAAATATTTAGCATATACTGTGGGAAGACTTGAGTCAAACCTTCTGAGTTAAATCCAGTCCCAGAGACCGCAAAGAGCTTATCACTACCTAGTAGAGATATTATCATTATGTAATAACTCTTCTTAGATGGTAGACCAGGGGTAACTTTTATGAGAAGTATAAACATCCCATGACATTCATAAGGAAAGGAAAATTTGAGCAGGATGTTTAGAATCATAAAATTACCTTGAGTAAAAATTTTACATCTCTGAGCCTCAGTTTCTTTTCATAAGGTGAAGCTGCATTGGACTGTCAATAAAATAAATCTTAGAGTCTAAATATCTTTATTTGCAATTTGCCACTACCGCTTACCGGCTCTCTAACCTTTGCCATCTTACTGAAACTTTCTATACTTGATTTTCTTTCTCTGTAAATAGGAATAATAGTATCACCTCCCAGGCATTTTGTGGATATTGATGAGATAAAGCTGCATAGCTCCTTTTGCCTAGTAAATGCTCAGTGTGTGTTAGTTGCCATCATTATTATAGTACTAATAATAGAATGTTGGAAACTCAAAAAAGTTTTGATTGGCAACATGACGTTGAATAGGTTTGAACAGTGGGTAGAATCATGATTGGCAGAGCGGGAAAAAAGGCACGACTCGAAGGGTATGCTGAAGAACACCAAGTTATCGTCTGTACTGTCACGTGTTATCAGCGGCTAATGGAGGAGCATTATGTTGAAAAATTATGAAGGCCTTTGAATGGTAGCTTAGAAGTTTGTCATTAATTTGGTAGGCATTTGGAGACCTGGTATATTCTCATCAACAGTTGATATTGTCAGACTTTTAAATATTTGTCAGTCTTATTGGTGTGAAATTGCATCTCATGGTTTTAAATGGGCTTTTCTTCATTCCCAATGAGATTAGGAATCTTTTTTATGTACTGATTTCTAGTTTCCGTAAATTGTATCATGATTTCTTTGTGTACATAAGGATCTAACAAAAGTATTTATTGAATAAATGAGTAAATAAATGAATAATTGAAATGAAGTCAGGTGCAGACATGAAAATCTACATATGAAGAGACAGTGTGTATACTGCCAAAGCCGAAGGTGTAGCTTCAGCGATGACCCTCCGAGGCTGATGGAGACGTGGTCATTAAAGACCCATCTGAGAAATTCTCTTAGGGGAAATGCTTTTAATTACATTATGCAGGTAGCCGTCTCTACTAGATATGTGAAGCTTTGGCCCTTTCCAGAAATGGACACTGTAACCCACGGAGCAAGCATCATAGGATTGAAAGAGGAGAGAATTACAAACCAGCTGCCGTAGCATGAGCTGACCCTAGACTGGCAAAGCCAATCCTTACTGAAAGGGTTTGGCCATGCAGACAGCTTCCTCAGCACTTGCTTTCCTTGGGGCCTATAACCAGGAGACAAGGCAGCACTGACTACAGGCACCCCAGCTGACGGGACCTGTTTTCTAATGAAGGTTTTGTTATTATTCAGGCATGGTGAGGCCAGCAGATTTGGGGATGACTGCCACTGAAAAGACAGTTTGTTATAGTCACAGATCCTAAGAAAAGGGAGCACACTATGTCACTGGTGGCTCTATGCCGAGGCATCAGGGTTGGTAAGGAGGCAAAGAGAAGAGGGAAATGGTGGGCAGGAGACTTTATTGTCCACAGGGAGGAGCAGGGAGGCAGGGTGCGCAGGATTAGCACTGGCTAGTTTGAAAAATTTCAGCAGGCTCTGGGGCATGTGGGTGTCCCTAAATGTCCGGTGCTTTAAAATCTAATATACACTAGGTTTTGAACTAGTTGCCTAACTTACTTTTTTCAAGAACCTGGATGTTAGTGTCATAAACAAATGGTCTAGATTGTTTCAAACATTTGTAATAGTGAGAGGGAACAGATACAGTCTCTGGGATCCAAAAGCAGAACAGTGAAGACGGGTGAAAATTACAGGAAGTGAGAACTCAGCCCTACGTGTGGAAGTTATAACAAGTAGAACTGTTCAAAATGGAAGAGCAGACCACGTGACATAAAGAAGTCCTCATCTCAGAGGATGTGCTAATTCCCTTGCCTGACACTCAGTAGAGAGAATTCTTGCACTGGCTACAGTTTTAAACCTACTAACTTCTAGGATCCCATTAGATCCAAGACTTTAAGCTTTCCAAACAATTTCATGTTCAAAAAAGCCTTAAAAATGAGAGGCAACCTGAAAATAAAATTTGGCTGAATGTTGAATGTCAAATGGCCAAGAATTAAAATCAAATTTTGGTATAAGTTTATACCATTGAACTCCTGGGATATAGGAAAAACATGAAAATTTAACCCTCCCCCCCCCAAAAAAAATTGGGATAATCGGATGATCCCAGGAAGATATCCTGAAATTCAATACTGGCAGAGCAGTCTGCTCAAATGGACGGGCCAAGTCCGTTTAACATTCCCATCAAATCAACATTTTAGAGTTAGAATTGTATTCAAGATTTAAATTACAGCTAATGCATCTATAAAAATTTCACTTAATAGTGTACTCGTCTCCCTCGGTCCACCAAATTCTTCTGTTCTAAAAGTTTGATTAACTGACTAATTCGAAGTACAGTGTATTAAAAGGAAATTTTAAATGATTAAGTATGTACAAGTATAGCCTTGCTCATATAAAACCCAAACGAAGAAATTTTAAACTGTAACAACATGTTTTAATGATTCTAAGGACATTTGCCAAGCTAACACTTTTACTTCATATTGCATTATTATTTTTAAGGATCCATCTCATTAAAACACAAATGTATACTCCTCCACAGATGTCCATAGCTTAATAAGTGAAAGTGTGCAATTTTCCCCCAGTTCATCTCATACTCATACTGAAAATGGATTGTTTCTTTGGAATAAATGTCTCTTGGTCTGTCATGCACAGCAACCTCTTAGCTTAACCGTAGAAGAAAAAGATTTTTTAAGCACCATCATTTTACCTCAAAATCAGCAGTCTGTGTACATTACATATGGCAGTCCGTTACCTCCACCTGTCACCTCAATGCTCTGTGTTGCCGAGCTAAATACCTGCTCCATGGTAGGTATTCGACAAATATCTAGTAAATGTTGAATAGCCGTAATCTTTGTCTCATTTGGCAGATCTCAGATGTCAAAGGGGGAAGAGCTTAAACCGAAAAGATACGGAGGTTTACTGCATTCATTTATTTCACTGTTTGTGGGGACTCCTGGATTCCATGACAGCAATGTCTCCGCCTCATCAGAACAGACTGGCCAAGAAGAGAGGCAGCAGAACAGAATCGAGTGATGTGTCCGGCTCCTGAGCTGGAAGCAAATATCAGAACACACACCCCAGTGCCTTGAAAGGCAGGGTCACTCTGGAACTCGGAACCCGCACACCCACCAGGAAGGACTCCGTTTACCTCTTTTGGGACTTCGATTAAGGTAAATGAGGAAGTGATCAGTCTGGCTTAAATAAGCTTAATTTATTTTCTCATGTTGCCTTTCTAGACATGGAAATTAGATCAGTGGATTTCCATTTCTCCAGTTTAACTCTACAGCAAGCATGCTGAGCATGACATGTAATAATAGAGGAGCTGTTTCCACCCTAATGTGTCACGATTCCTTTTTAGTTTTCATTTCCTTTCACCATTATAACAACCACATTATACAGTGAGGTAGGGAAAACATAATCAAGAAAGGTAAGACGCTTCATTTCGAACTCAGAGAAGCTGATCCTCAAATTTCTTACACTATCATCATCTTACTGGCTCTTGGCATCTTGGGACGTTATACCCAGAAATACCAGTGGAGCCAGGATTTTCGGGACATCATTTCAGGGACGCTATGCTTTTGGAGGCCTCCACTCAATGACCATAATCAATGGACCGTACACATATTGAAATTATACAGATTATAAATATTCAACAAGACAGCATGAAGGGAAAATATTCTAACTAAAAATATGATGTTATCATGGGATTGCTTTTGTTTATTTGACAAATAAATGGAAAAGTTTGAATATTTTCAAAGACATACTGACAAGGGCTTCTTTGACTCCAGACGCCTGTCTTATAATTAGGAATCCTGTATTAGATCCTAAATGATGAGCTAAGGTACCTTAATCAGATGAAAGTAAGAAAAAAAAAGATAGCCTAAAGGACAGTTTACATTAAGAGCAACAAGAGCTATGTAGGACGAGGAGCCAAGTAATAAACAAACTGCCTTAGAATAGAGGAAAGGGCTTAAGCAGCAAAAGAACAGAAGATGCTACCACATGCATCTTTGCTGTTTACAGTGGCTTTCTCTTCTATTTCTTGACTTTCAGCAGTTTCTGAAGAAGCCTCTGACATTGGCAGGGCAATCAATTATTTGACAATGACGTGAATTATGATGATGAAGATGAAGATTATAGTGATGATGACCATTATCACAATGTACATTGAACACTGTAATGAACCATAATTTTTCTAGGCCACCAAATTTTTTCATCTCTAGGGCTACTTGTATTGAGCTGAAATTATTAGCAAGTACAGAAGGGTTTCCAAATTCTCTTGGACATATGTCATATTTGTGAAAACAACGTAGAGCTTCAAATATACTCAGTCTCTCCTCAAATATATATTTATGCTGGAATATGCATATATAAGAGCTGTATGTATAAAAAATGAACATACCCCTTCTAATGCTATCTCATTTAAGATTTAGAAAAACGGTGTAAGGCATATATTTTAAGCACCATTTTATATACAAAGAAATAAAGGCTCAAGGAGTGTTGATTTATTTACAAAGAGTACAGAGGTAGTCATTAGTAACAGAATTCAAATCCAGATATCTAGCAGCAAGTTATGTTCCACCTAAGGGAGGAGGAGCAAGTAAATTTTATAGTTTGAAAAGGAGGTCAAATATTGTCACTCTCAGCTTCCGCAGTTGGATAGCCAAGTTACAGCACTAGTGGTTAGGAAATTATAGCCACTCAGAGTTGACACAAGTCCTCATACCAGAGCTGAAAATACGATGTCACTGCAAAGCAGATATTTATTGCATGTGGGCAAGTCACCTATCCTCAACCAGCCTTAGTTTTCCCATCTATAGAGATAATAATAAATAATTAATAAATTCACAGTGACAATGACATATACAATGACTTATGAGATGATGAGGGATGTAGAGAACCTGCTATAGTGCCTGGCATTGAGCAAATAATCATTAAAATTCAGCTGCAATTACTTTTATTGTTGATGTTATTCAAAGGGTATGTCTTGTGCCAACACTGCAGAGAATTTGTGAGATACTCCGGAATGAAAGCTACGTATATATGAAAGCAATATGTGTGTGTGTGTGTGTGTGTGTGTGTGTGTATACATATACATAAAACATATTACTTTCATTTTTTCATTGCTTTCGTGGACATATATATATATTTACCTTTTAGGTTTAATATACATAATATGGGATAGGTGGACACTAATTCTTCTTAACTTACTGTGAGTTGCGATGTAGCCAAAAAGACAAGACGCTGTATTATTTGTTCTAAAAATAGGCACCATACCAGATATTGTAGAAAAGCGGCACAGACTGAAAAAATAGGGGCTGATTAAAAAAAAAAAAAATCTTCAGGGTAAAGGATCTAGAAGAAGAGAAATTGACACATTTAGGGACGCTCTGTGACACAGGCTGTATTTAGCCCCTCTGTTGCCTTGCGCCAGTTGATTAAGACTGAGAACATTTTCCCAAGTTGTGTGCGAGAAGCACAGCTGTCGTGTTCAGGAACTTCAGCAAGAAACGTATGCTTCCTGCCAAGCTTTCACTGGGTACGAGCTCAAAGCTTCACAAAAACAGAATGGTTTTAAAAATGATTGGAAGGATTCATTCCCTCTGACAGATGGAAAGTATCAGAGATTAGGGAAGTGTGCTCGTGTGTGCAGCACATATGTGTGTATGTGTGTGTGGACGCCCACACTCACACAGATGCATTTGGTGAGGAGGCTGTCAGTAAAACTTGGAAACTTTATCAAGAGCATTGGGCTTCTCTGTTACTGTTTTGTTTTCTCACAAACCAATTTTCTTTAATGAATAATATTCACAGTCATTTTCCCATGGACCTGAATGGTTGAGGACTAAGGATTTTCCCCGGCCTTCACATATTTATAGTATAATAGTTTATAGAACCTATTTCAAAAGCTTAGAACACCCACACACACACACACAAATTCACAAACATACAATTTTGCCAGCCTGCCATTATAAACCCATAAAATAGCATACCTACTCAGTTTTTATAATAAGGAAAATGGACCGAGATTTTGGTTTAAAAAATACTAGGGAACTTCCCAGAAAAATGAAAACCAGAGATGACTTTTTTTCCCCTAGATTTGTCTGTTCTTTAGATATTTTAATCTCACCTCCCGTGTGGGAGGATTAGACCAGTCAAGGTAACTATGGCAACTGTCAATCCCAGAGCTGCTGTGCTGCCTGCAATCTTGCCAATAACCAACTGTATCGTTGCCTCTTTGCCTGTTAGCAATTGATGGAGGTTTCATATGCTTGATGTGGCCAATGTGATTAAGGACTGTTTTGTGGGAAAGTCTTTCATTTTTCTGAAACCTCAAAGCTAACTCAGAGAGCAAAATATTGGTATTGCTGGAGTCAGAAATTATAAATATACATGTGATCTCATATTCAGAGGATCATCCTTGGAATAACTTTTCTTGGCTGCCTGTTGGATACCAGATCATCAGTGACTACACTGCAGTGACAAGATGGCAATACTTGCTATCAGTCTAATAAAGCTACAAAAAGCTGAAACTCAGCTGTGTTGATACTTATAAGCATACCTGCTATGACAGTCATCCTTGCACATATAAAGTAATAAATAGGAATATCACTAGTATAAATGGAATTAGAATTGCCACTTTAGCTTTTAGGAAAACTATATAATAAGAGGAAGGGTAAATGCATATGGCCTGAGGGGAAAGGACTATTTCAGGTTCTAAGATTTGGACGTAATCCCATAACACTAGGACAAAGGTATAGGTAAGAAGTCATTCTTTATAAATGATTTATTGTCATCAGTGGTAGAAATATTCCTCTATCTGGAAGTGGGAAATACAAAGACTCTCTAAACATTGCACTTGAAAGCTCCAGAGAACTTAGAAGCAGAGGTAGATCGAGTATTACTAAAGCTGCAAGCCAGCCTTTTCCAAGATTAATCCCTCATTAGATTAAGGTACTCGTCTTCCCCCTCTCTATGCCCAGAAGAGGAAGGGGTAAACTATTTCTTCATGAAAATAATATCTTTTGGGACCTCTGTAATTTTTAAAACAATATTCAACACTTACAATGAAATTACAGAGCATATGGATAGACAGGATCAAATAATTGATATATGAAAGGAAAAAAAATAAAATAAAGGCTGGTTCACAAGTTAGCCACGATATTAAGTTTAGCAGAAAGGACTTTCAAGTGACTGTAAGTTGTCTATTTTTAACAATAGAGAAATAGTTGTATAGGTAAACAGAGAGTTTAAATAAAATATTGGAACCTATAAAAATTAAAACAATTACAATTAAACGTTGTAGGACGTCAAGAGAGTAGGGGCTTAAAGGTTTTTTGGTTTTTTTGGGGGAAAGAGTAATGACTGCGGGAGGGGAATTAGAGAAAAGTTAAGGACGATCATAATGTATTTCTTTAGGTTTGTCCTGGACATCCCTGAGACATTAGGTGAGTTCATTCTATGAAAATGCTTCGAGCTACACTCATTATTTCTGAACACAATCGTAAAGTTGTAATCTTAAAGTAATAGAAAGTAATGCAAATTACAAAATAAATTTATAAATAAAATAATATAAAATATGTGGCATTTGGTAATGGATGGGAGACACAGTTACAAGGGACGTATCCATTGATTTGAAGTTGACGATCAGTGTTATGCAGTGACTATATATCTAGAGCATATATATATATATATATGTGTGTGTGTGTGTGTGTGTGTGTATATGAACTTGCAATATCTGGGTTATTGCAGAACACTGGTTACTATCTTGTGATCAACCGATTCACCTCAAAAAGACAGAAAAATAAACATAAAATAACCCCCAAGAAACCATAGAAGAAAGACAATAATAAAGATAAGAACAACAGTTAATATGACATAAAATAAACTGAAAATAGAAAAACTAAGGCTAGGATATAGGTAAGATAGATGACCAGAGATATCAGCTTCCAGAGTATCTCAGTAAGAAAGGAGATGTTTCAGATGCAAGAGAAAAAAATGAGCAAACAGAGGATCAGGTGTGGATCTGAGGGAAGGGTGCCAGAACCTTCAGAAAACTCCATGGGAAGAAGCTGGGAGCAGAACAGGAAGGAGCAAGGTATTGGCAGAGAGAGGAGTCCTGAGAAAGGTGGAGCATTTTTTTCCTCCTTCCCTTGCATCTCTGACAGTTGGCAGGTTCTTGAGCTGCCAGAGAGACTTTCTGCTCACACCAGCCCAGAAGCTGCTGCTGTCAGTGAGCTGGGAGCTTCTCACAGACAGGGCAACAGGCCCCAGCTCCTCCTAGGGTGTCTCCTACCCCACAGACCAGAGCCTGGACAGCAGGCGCCATATTGCTTCTCTACACACCGTGTGCCTTTGTCCTCCCCATGGGGCTTCAACTCCCCAGGTTTCATCTTTCTTGTTTCCACACAGACATTTCCCAACTCTAGCCCAGACTGCAGGAGCCACAGGGATCCAGTGGGTACTGGGGGAACTTCGTGACTCAAGCGCCTGGACATTCTGGGCAGGCGGCCTCCCAGAGGGAGGAACAGGCATGACCACACTGCTGGCTTTAGATTTCCTCCACCCAGACTCTTTTTCTCCCCTTTGCCTCCCCCACCCATGGCTGCTGAGAGGGGCGATTGAACCATCACACCAAGGTTTCCACAGAGAGTGGGGCTCAGACCTTTCCTCTTGGGGTCCTGCAGTGGAATAAGGGACTTTTCCACTGCCGACCCTCCCTGGAGCTGCTTGCCCAGGAACTTCATCAGAGCAGGGCATGCCCTGAGGCAGAGGGATATCGAACCTATTCAGCACCCTGTGGGCAACTTAGGACTAGTGTACTTCTCCCTGGCATGGTCAGGGATTGATCTCCAGGGACCTAGGGATGGGCCTGCAGGCCAGATCTCATGTCTCCAGGTCTCAATTGTATTGCTTGGGGGCAGAGGGGGGAGATTTGTAAAAATCTCAGGAGATGAGGGAGCCGATGTGGGCAGATTGAGGGGAGAGCTGTAATGTGAGGCCTAGCTGTAGCATGCTGTGGTGCACCCCTCTCCCCATAAGAGGCCCATGTTCTCAGCTTACGCCAGTATCCTGGGCAGGAAACCTCCCGGCTGGCATCACAGTCATGTGAGAGCTCTGCTGACTTGAGCTCCTGCATGCCGGCAGACATGGGAGGGAAACTGTGGAGCAGGGGAGGGTGGAGAGGAGCGAGGCCCACTCCAGAATGCCAGATTGTGAATATCAGATGGTCCTGCCTCCACAAGCAGACTTTCTGTCCCTCCCTGGTGGCTTTGCCCAGAACCTGGGAGCAGACCTTTCACCTCTGCTGAAACAGATACCTTGCCAGTTTTGTGGAGCCTGGGGGCAAGCTTACCCTGCCCAGATGCACTCCTCCACTCATCTCTGCTGTGGCAGAGAATAAGGACCCATCTGAAGTTCCAGGGCCCCACTCACCACCTGGGGTATTCAGGTGCTTCTCCTGAGGGACTAGCTGGTCACAGAACCCAAAATCAACATTATAGCTTAGTCCTTCTGGCAAGTGCCATCTACTCGCAGGGAGGTCAGTTTGCATGCACTTTATAGCATTCACTGACTCAGTCATACAGGGTGTGGTTGATTTTCATTCACAAGCACCTCGTACTATTTCAGAGATTAAATAGGGCATGCCATTACAATTCACACTGTTAAGAGGACCACAGGGCTGTGGAAAGAAAGGATTTCAAAGACTTCCATCTTTCCCTATCAAGGAGAGACAGGGAATCTGCCCACTCACATGGCTCACCACTCCTACAGCCTACAGAAAACTGAGAAAATCACCACACTGAGGATATCCACAAACAAAGCATCCATCCAGAATCTAGAATGCCATCAAAGCACTCACAAGGAAAGCCAAAGGGTCTTACACAACATATGCTACCAATACACCCATACAAGTGAGGCAAGGGGGGAAAGCCCTATATAAACAAAATAAAATCCAAAAATAAGAAAGAGACAGATGCTCCATATGAAAAGGAATCAGTGAAAGAACTCCAGAAGTATGAAGAATCAGAGCAAAAGGTCACCCCCAAAAGGGACCGCTGGCTCTCTAGCAATGGATACCAACCAAAATTGGAATATTGAAATGACAGATAAGGAATTCCAAATATGGATTATTAGTAAGATCAACAAAATACAAGAGAAAATGGAAAACTAACAAAAACCACAAAAAAAAAATTAAGGAACTGAGCAAAAATTTCACTAAAGAAATCAAATTATTAAAAAAAATCAAATAGAACTCTGGAAATGAAAAATTCATTCAAGGAAATACAAACCATAGTGGAAAGTCTTAAGAATAGACTAGACCAAGCAGAAGAAACAAGCTCAGAAATTGAAGACAACACCTTTTAATTAAACAAGTGAGTCACAGAGATAGCGCAGAGAAATAAAAAGAACAAGCAAACCCTACAAGAAATATGGGGTTATGTAAAAAGACCTAACGTAAGAATTACAGGCATCCCTAAGGGCGCAGAAGAAAACACACAAGGGATCAAAAGCCAAATTATTTGAGGGAACAATTGAGGAAAACTTCCCTAGTCTTGCTAAAAAATTAGTTATCCAGGTACAAGAAGGCCAATGAACACGTGGGAGATTCATCGCAAAGAGGTAATCACCACAACATGTAGTCATCAGACTAGCTAAAATTAACACAAAGGAGGAACTTCTATGAGCCCTAAGGCAAAAACATTAGGTAACCTACAAAGGAAAACCCATCAGGCTAACTGCAGACTTCTCAACTGAGACCTTACAAGCTAGAAGGGATTGGGGCCCCATTAGTCTTCTTAAAGAGAATAATGACCAGCCTAGAATTTTGTATGCTGCACAAATAAGTTTCTCACATGAGGGGGAAATAAAGACTTTTCAGACAAACACTGAGGGAATTTGTCAAGACCAGTCCTGTCCTACAGGAAGTACTCAGATCTTCATTATACATTGATCAGCACAATAGAAACCCACCAGTGTAAAATCACCCAAAAGCTAAAGAGCAGATCCCATATAAAATAATGGCTCAAGAGGTAAAACAAAGCAATAAGGTTCTATCCAACAGGATGAACAGAAATGCATCCCACTTTCCAATTCTTTCAATAAATGAGAATGGCATGAATTCCCCACTCAAGAGACATAGGCTGGCCGAATGGATTAAAAAAAATACAAGCCAAGTATCTGCTGTCTCCGAGAAACCACATCTAACTCACAAGGACTCATCCAAACTCAAGGTGAAGGGATGGAAAAAAATATTCCATGCAAATGGAAATCACAATAAAGAAGGTGTAGCCAGTCTCATGTCAGATAACATAGACTTCAAATCAGTGATAGTAAAGAAAGATGAAAATGGTCATTACATAATGGTAATGGGAGCAATTCATCAAGAAGACATAACAATCCTAAATTTTTATACACCTAACACAGGTGCACCCAGATTCATAAAGCGAACCCTACTAGATCTAAACAAAGTAATAAACAGCAACATTATAATTTCTGGGGACTTTAACACCCACTGACAGAACTGGACAGATCTTCCAAGCAGAAAATAAAACACTGGACTTAAACAAGACTCCAGCACAAATGGGCCAAACAGACATTTACAGAACATTCTACCCCAAAACTACTGAATGTACGTTCTTCTCATCACACAGAACATACTCTAAGATTGATCACATCTTAGGCCATGAAACATGTCTCAACAAATTCAATAAAATAGAAATTATACCATATATCTTCTCAGACCATAGTGGAAGAAAATTAGAAATCAACTCCAACAGAAACACTCAGTTCTACACAAAGTCATGGAAATTAAACAACTTACTGTTTAACAATTATGGGGTCAAGGAGGAAATTAAGGTTAAAAATATTTCTCAAACTAATGATAAAGGGGACACAAGTTATCAAAATCTGTGGTATTCAGCAAAAGCATTCCTAAGGGGAAAATTCATAACCTTAAATACCTACATCAAAAAGACAGAAAGATCACAAATTGAAAATCTGGTTAATCATCTCAAGGAACTAGAAAAGGAACAGCAAACCAAGCCCAAACCCAGCATTAGAAAAGAAATAACTAAGGTCAGAGCAGAATTAAATGAAATTGAAAAAAGAAAAATACAGAAGATTAATAAAACAAAAAGTTGAATCTTTAGAAAGATAAACAAAATTGATAGACTTCTCCCTAGAACAGCCAGAAATAGAAAAGAAAGGACCCAGATGGGCTCATTCAGAATTGAAAAAGGAGATATTAAAACTGATACCACAGAAATAGAAAATATCATCTGTGAATACTATGAAAATCTCTATGCACATAAATTTGAAATCATTGAGGAAATGGACAAATTCCTAGAAACATACAACCTCCCAAGTCTCAACCAGGAAGAAACAGAACTTTTGAATAGACCAATTACGAGCAATGAAATTGAAGCAGCAATGAAAAAGTCTTCCAACAAAGAAAAGTCCTGGACCAGACGGTTTCTCAGCGTAATTTTATCAGACCTACAAAGAAGAATTGATAGCCATACTGCAGAAGTTATTTCATAACATCAAGAAAGAAGGAGAATCCTCCCCAACTAATTCTATGAAGCCAGTATCGCCTTGATACCAAAGCCAGGAAAGGACACAACAAAAAAAAGAAAACTATAGACCAATATCCTTTAAGATTATAGATGCAAAAATCCTCAATAAAATTCTAGCAAACTGAATTCAGCAGCACATCAAAAAAATAATCCACCATGACCAAATGGGTTTCATCCCAGGGATGCAAGGATGGTTCAACATATGTAAATCCATAAATGTGATTCATCACGTAAACACTAGCAAAAACAGAAGATCATGTGATCATCTCAATAGATGTGGAAAAAGCATTCAACAAAATTCAGCACCCTTTTATGATTAAAAACTCTTAACAAAACAGGCATAGATGGAACACATCTCAAAATTATAAAAGCCATATAGGACAAACCCAGTGCCAACATCATACTGAATGGAGAAAAGTTGAAAGCATTCCCATTAAGAACTAGAACAAGACAAGGATGCCAACCATCACCACTTTACTCAACATAGTGCTGGAAGTCCTAGCCAGAGAGATCAGGCAAGAGAAGGAAACTAAGGGTATCCAAATGGGTAAACAGGAGGTCAAACTATCGCTCCTTGCTGATGATATGATCTTATATCTAGAAAACCCCAAAGATTCTGTCAAGAGACTACTGGAATTGATAAATAAATTCAGCAAAGTCTCAAGTTACAAAATCATTGAACACAAATCAGTAGCATTCCTATACACCAACAACAATCAAGCTGAGACTCAAATCAAAGACTCAATACCTTTCACAATAGCTACAAAGAAAATAAAATACATAGCAATATATTTCACCCTGGAGATAAAAGATCTCTACAAAGAGAACTATAAATAACTGAGGAAGGAAATTAAAGATGATGTAAACAAATGAAAAAACATCATGGTCATGGATCAGTAGAATCAACATTTTTAAAATGTCCATACTACCCAAAGTGATTTACAGATTCAATGCAATTCCCATCAAAATACCACTGTAATTTTTCACAAATCTAGTAAAAAGAATTCTACACTTCATTTGGAACCAGAAAAGAGCCCGAATAGCCAGGATAACCATAAGCAAAAGGAACAAATCTAGAGGCATTACTTTACCAGACTTTAAGCTATATTACAAGGCTGTCGTAACCAAGAAAGCATAGTACTGACACAAAAATAGAGACATAGACTAGTGGAACAGAATAGAGAACCCAAATATAAAACAGTCCACATATTGCCATCTGATCTTTAACAAAGTAGATAGCAATATACACTGGGGAAAAGAATCCCTATTCAATAGATGGTGCTGGGAAAATTGGATAGCCATATGTAGAAGAAGGAAACAGGATCCATATCTCTCACCACACACAAAAATTAATTCAAGATGGATAGCAGACTTAGATCTTAAGACATGAAACCACAACAATTCTAGAAGAAAATGTTGGAAAAACTCTTTAGATATTGGCCTAGACAAAGAATTTATGAAGAAGACCCTAAGGGCAATCACAGCAACAACAAAAATAAGTAAGTGGGACTCAATTAACTTAAAAAGCTGTTGCACAGCCAAGGAAACAATCAACAGAGCAAATAGACAACCTACAAAATGGGAGAAAATATGCCCATACTGCCCATCTGATAAAGGACTAATAACCAGAATCTACAAAGAACTCCAGCAAATCAGCAAGCAAAAAAATCAAACAACCTTATTAAAAAGTGGGCAAAAGACATGAACAGAAGCTTTTCAAAAGAAGATAGACTAATGGCCAAGAAACGTGAAAAAATACTCAACGTTACTAATCATCAGAGAAATGCAAATCAAAATGACAATGAGATATCACTTAACCCCAGTGAGAATGGCTTTTATCAAAATGTCCCAAAACATGAGATGCTGGTGTGGATATGCAGAGAAAGGAACATTTATACACTGTTGGTGGTACTGCAAACCAGTGCAACCTCTATGGAAAGTAGTATGGAGATTCCTCAAAGAAGTAAAAGTAGACCTACCATTTCATCCAGCAATCCCACTAATGGGTTTTTACCCATTTAGGAGAAAAAGTCATTTTATCAAAAAGACACCTGCACCAAATGTTTATTGCAGCACAATTCACTGTCATAAAGATGTGAAATCAGCCTAGCTGCCCATTAATTTTTGAATGGATTAATAAAATGTGGTGTATGTATACCATAGAGTACTACTCAGCCATAAAAAATGAATTAATACCTTTTGCAACAACCTGGATGCAGTTAGAGACCATTATCCTAAGTGAAGTATCTAAAGAATGGGAAAACAAACAACACATATACTCACTATTAAATTGGAACTAACCAATCAGCGCTCATATGCACAGATGGGAGTAAAAGTTAAGAGAAATCATGCAGGTGGGAGGGGGGAAGAGGGGATTGGTAAAATCATACCTAATGGGTATAATGTACACTATCTGGGTGATGGGCACACATGTAACTTTCACTCAAGCAATACAGAAGCAAACCATGTAACCAAAACCTTTGTTCCTCTGTAATATTCTGAAATAATATCTAAAAAGAAAAACTAAGGCTGAAGTGTGTTCATTTGAAAAATTAATAATAAAATTTACAAAATTCTGTTAAGATTGTTCAGGTAAACATAGACCCATTACAACAATATCATAAATTAAAAGAGCATCCTGTGCAAGTTGTAGTTATTAAGCAGAGTATGTTAAGATATTATGAAAATCTTTATAATGTTTGAAAACTAAGAAAAAAATCTGGAAATTCCTAGAAAAAAGATAA
>NW_012149285.1:8200896-8201805 GCF_000956105.1 Propithecus coquereli
AATGTGGTATACTCATACAATTGGATATTGTTCAGTAATAAAAATTAAGTAGTAACATTTGCTACAATATGAACGAACCTTGAAAACATTATGTTAATTGAAATGAGCCAGTCAAAAAAATCACAAATCATGTAATTCCATTTATGTGATATGCCCCAACAGATAAATTTATAGACAGTAGATTAGTGGTTACCTAGGACTGGGGGCATATGTGTGGTTACTACTGTTGGGCACAGGATTTCTCCTGGAGGGGATAAAAATGTCCTATAATTAGATTGTGGAGATGGTTGCACAACTCTGTCCTTATACTAAAAATCATTGAATTGTATACTTTAAATAGGTAAATTGTATGGTATGTAAATTACATTTTGAGAAAGGAGAAAAGTCAATCTTTTCTAGCCTAACCATGAAAGTTACATTCCGTTAAACTGCATATTCTATTGGTTAGAACAAGGCCATTAGCTCTAGCCCACACTAAAAGCCAGGAGATTACACAACGGTGCGAATTCCAGGAGGCAGGGATCATCGTAGCCATCTTAGAAGTCTGTTTACTACAAAAAGTTTCCCCTTTGATATCAGAGAAAAGATAATAATGATCATTATCACTACTTCTATTTGACATTTTGCTAGAGTTTTTACCATTCACAAAAAAGTATTGCACAAAAAATGGTATCAGGATAGATGAGGAAGTACAAAGCTCTCATTATTTACAAATAATGTGCACATAGAAAATACATAAGCATCTACAGATAAAGTATTATAATACAAAAGCAGAATAAAATTGCTAAATACAAAATTTATATGAAGAAATTTATTGTATTCCTACATAAAAATGAATTTGAAGATGAAATTTATGAATACCATTTAAAGAACCTGCAAAAATTATGAAGTATTTAGGAATAAATCTGT
>NW_012149285.1:8202970-8248175 GCF_000956105.1 Propithecus coquereli
GAAAATGAAAAAAAATTTATACAAATTAGGAGAGTCTCTTTCTAATTTATACAGCTGACAAAGGGTACCTATACGGGATAAGGGAAAAAGTGGAAAATACAAAGTGAATAAACACAAGATGTGAACTGCCACTTCACACAAGCAGAAATCTGCATGATCAATAACCATATAAAAAAAGTGCCTAATCTCATTAGGGAAATGCAAACAAACCACAATAACATACCATGAAACCACAATGAGATACCATCAGATTGCCAAAAACTGAAACATCTCAGGATTCCATGCACTCCATGAAAGAAGCCACGCTCAAAATAATATGTATTATTCCAATCTACAGCTCACTGGCCGACTCTGGCCCGCCACCTGCTAAGAATGGCGGTAAGCCAAGAATGGGTTTAACGTTTAAAATAGTTAGTGGGGGAAAGCATAATAGGTGGCGACAGTGAACATCATATGAAGTTCAGATTTCAGTGTCTACAAATGAAGTTTTGTTGCAACACAGCCACGTCTATGTTGTCTATGTCTGTTTTCTCTAAATCAGCAGACTTGAGTAGTGACAGAACCAGCATAAAATACTGACTACCGATCTCTTACAGAAAAAGTTCGCCAACCTCCTCTCCCTCCCCTCTCCAGTGCAGGTTGCCGTCTGCATTCAGAGCCAGCTGCGACCAGTGGCTCCCATGCGCCCCGCCACCTGGGGAAGCCACCCTCCTGATGGGGCAGCCTGTGTGGAGATCAGGCACCTCACCTGCAACAAGGGCAGTTTTTGAAAACTTCCTGCAGCGCCCATCTCTGTTCTGCCTTCCACCTGCGTGCGTCACAAGGGCTGGCTGAGAACCAGGAAGCCCTCTCTGATTGCTCAGTAATGAACTTGGATTTCTTCTGGGGATATTGCTTTATGAAGATTTGGGCCAAGCTGAGAACTGAGGGAAAGAAACGTTTGAATTCTTACTCTGTCGCTCATCAGACATGAAACTATGGGAATTTTGTATTAATTTTTATGGCTTTCGGTTTCTTTTTCAACAAAGGGACCAAGGCCCTCTTTAAAGAATTTTGATGAGAATTAGGGATACTATATACAAAATTCCTGCAAATAGTAGACATTTAATTAAAAGAAGCTATTATTATGCATAATTATCAATTCAGAAGGTATCCGGGCAAAGGAAAAAAAAAAATCTAAACTAGCCTCTGTGGTATTACTAGATTTCAACTGTAAGTCCTTGAAGACCTCAGGTGCCAGGAAATGGCACAAGAGTGTAATTAATTAATTCAGGAAGACAGGGCTGGGGAGTCCCCAGCCAGCTCTTTTATTATCCTAAGTGATTTACCAGCCCCTTATTCAGACTCTGGTCTGAATTCCGTTTTATGGGGATCCTCCCAAGGCACTTAGGCACCTCTTACTCAAATACCTCTATTCACTTCTCAATTTCAGGTGATCCTCATTGCATCTAGGGCACTAAGATTAAGAGCTAAGGTCTCCGTAAGCTACCAAGAAAATTAAAAGGTCTTTAGAAAAAACATCACTGTGAAGAGACCCTCAGACTGTGGGTTCACCTCTTAGGGCCATTCAAGAGGAAATGCAGTTTCAATTCACGGTGCGACAAAGAGGAGAGACCATAGCATTATCTGTGTATTTATATTAAAATCCTTGATAATTAGGATGAAACATGGATATCTGAGATTTACAACGACTGTAATTAAGATGAGACCGAATTCAGTTTGCTTTCAATTTTACTAGGTATAGAATTAGATTATTGAAACAGGACATAGCAAATTAGCCCTGTTGCTAATTCTTGGAGTCCCGCATTAGGAACTTTGTTTGAAAGGATTAGAAGTAAGACGGTTATTTCAAGCAAAGGAAGACATCACATAGAGAAAAATGAAAGGTCCCCGTTCCGGGGAAGCAAAAGGGAAGCAAGAACGAAAAGGGCAAAACCGGAAAGCCCGGAACGCCCCCCCCCCCCCCCCGGCCAAAAACCCCCCCGTGGAACCGCGCTTGGGTAAGGTTGGGCCACTGGGAACAGAGAGGGTTCTCCTTGCTAAATGGCTGGGAACTGAGTCGAGGCAGAAAGTCTGTGGAGATGCTTCTATATCTGTTCTTCCTCAGAGAAGCCTGGAAGAAAACACAGACTCTCTGAACCTCTCACTGCTTATGAATCAAGAACAGTTGGCGCCTTTGCAGAGCCCTCAGAAGTCCCCTGATGGTGGTCAGCACAGTAACAGCCATGCGTGGCGTTCCCAGTTTCCAGTGGCCTCACTGTGCCGGCGTGGGCTAGGCGTTGTACACGCAGTATCTCATTTAACCTGCAAAACAACCTTATGATGGCCTATGAGTGTTTGTTTGCACGTGAGAAAACTGAGGCTCGGTGAGGTGAAGAAAGTTCCCCGAGGTCCCAAGGCAGGTGACGGTCGGTTTCCAATTGTCTCCAAAGCCCGTGCTCTGCCTCCGCACGATCCTCAGCACTCAGACTTTCTGCCTCCCTGATCCGCACCCTCACTCTTCGTACCTGTGACAGTTCTGCATCAAAATGCATCTTCCTGCGTACACGGGAAGCTGCAGTTCATGGGGCTTTTTCCTTTTTTCCTTTTATTGAGTTGTCCGCATGATCTGTGCCCGTAAGTGTCTGTGACCCTGGCTGTTTATTTCTGAGTTCTTGGAGAGCATGGACTGTTTAAGGAAGTTTCCTTGTACACCATTTAGCCATTGTCGCGCGCTAAAAGACACATAAAACATGTTTTCTGGCCAGAAGGATGTGCCTCTGCACTCTTCAATACTTACTCAACTCCGTTTCTTAGGGAGAAGAAAAGAAGGACAGAGAGTCTGCCCATCGTCTGAGTGGCACGAAGTGAGTGCCTGCCCCTTCGGCCCACGTCCCTCTGAGCAAGCCAGAGACTTGGGCTGTGCGCGACCTTGACTGCATTCTTCATGGTGCCTGGGGCTTGGGCACACCCGTGAAGGAGGGGCGAAGGCAGCCCCTCTCAGTGGACTCTGTCTGCACGGCAGTTCCCACGGCTCCGAAATCGGCCAACTCTGTGCTTCCCAAGGAGCGTTCAGAGCCCCACAGTCCTTCCCAGGCTGACCCATGTCTCCTCTGCCTCTGTGCCCGTTGCCATTTTTGCTCTGCCGATGCCCAGCGTTGGTGCAAGGTGGCCCCAGGGAGCAGCCTCCTCCCGGCCAGCACTTGAGCAAAGGGCACTTCCTGCCTGCTTTCAGCTCCCCCTCAACTGCCTGACTCCACCCCTCCGGGTTCTCCCTAAAGTCGGTATACAAATATTGAACCCCACGCTTCCCATATGCCTCCTCTTACGCCTCTCATCCTCTTCCCCGAACTGCACTGGCTTCCTGTGCTCCCCTCCTCGACGGAGGCGGCTTCCCCTACACTGCATCCCCCTCCTCCAGAGGTGGCTCCCACCTCACCACTCAAAAAGATCCAAATGGCAGGATGGCCGTGGGGTACGTGACTTGTGATCAGGAAGGTGGGGAGGTTTAAATTGGTATAAATTTAATATTCTCAAAACATTATTCCCACTCTACTTTGTCATCTAATAGTCATGGTAACTCAGTGAGGTAAGCATTATCATTCCTCATTCACAGAGAGGCCGAAGCCCAGGGAGACCGCCTCTCGCCTCGCTCACACGGCGTGTGGCCTGTGTTGTGTCCACCTGCAGAGACCTTGCTCCTCGCACTGCACAGCCCCACTGAGCTCGCTCGCACTTCAAGCAGGGGCCAAACACCCCCAGCCTTGTCTTTTATTCAGGTGATTAAACCATTACTTAGGAATTTGGACCCAGTGACCTCTGAGGTCTTTCTAGGGCAACAACTCAACGATTCTGTACTTTTGCTTCTCTGTTATGTGAGTTTACAGATTCTGGTGCCTCTTTTCTCTTTTCCATCTTCTCTTCAAAGAGTGTCTAAAAAGCTCAAAATAAGTGAATTGGGTTCCCTTTAAAACTCTCCAAAGGACCCGACCACAGCATCACAACAGCCACATGAAAGTCCTAAGAGGAGGTTTTCTCCATAATTCACTGGGTGCGCTGGAGCTGGATAAGAGATGCATAATTTATACAGGCAATTACACATCACTTGGCTATTAAAAGTGCCCTCATTGAGATGTATTACTGTATCGAGGACACAGAGATAAATCTGGTTCCCCAGGTAACCAGATCTAGCTCGCAGACAGAAGGCAAATTTTCTGATTTTGGATTGGCGTCACTTCTCTTGACTCTGCGAGACTCTGCCCACGGCGTGGTGCTCTGCCCGTGTGTGGGCGGGTGAAGGCAGGAGCAGCCTGAGGAAGCCACAGCACGAACACTGCTCGGCTACTTTTCTTGGAGCTCGTTTCTCCTGGAAAAAGAATTATTTTCCTAATGAATTTAACGTTCACCCAAGAATTGATTCATTGATCAATCCATCCCCTTAAATGTGGGGTATCGACACTCACCACTGTGGCAGGTGCTGGGGAGACCTAAGAAGGCTCTGGCTCCCTGTGAGGAGCCAACCGCTCAGCGAGGAAAGACACAGGCAAACAAGGAAGGGCGGGTATTTGGAAAAGTGCAGAAATGAAGCGAAATACAAATGAGAGTGTGGGAGCGGGAGCCCTTCCTTCTCTCCAGGGCAGCTGGAAAGGCTTCACGTAGGAGCGAGAGATGAGCAGAGTCCTGTGATGCCAAGTGGAGTTCACCACACAGAGTGGAAAGGCAGTCGAACAACAGGAGCCACGATGTGCAAAGGAACAAAATTTTCCCTCGGATTAAGGATGTAATGTGTCTCTACAGGAAACAACAACAGGAAAACCTCAGAGAAATCGCTGATCCAGTTCCAGGGGGCAGCAATACAGCGAATGTCGCAATAAAGAAAGTCACATAGATGTTTGGTTTCCCAATACATATAAAAGTCATGTTTACACTGACTATATCGTAGCCCTATAAGTGTGTGATAGCATTCTGTCTAAACAATGTACATACCTTAATTTAAAAATATTTTATTTCTTTAAAATGCTAATGATTGTCTGAGCCTTCAGGGCGATGCAATCCTTTGGATGGCGGAGGATCTCGCCTCCAAGCTGATGGCCGCTGGATAACCAGGGTGGCAATCGCCGTAGTCCAGGGCGGCTGTGGCAGTTTCTTGAAATAAGACAATGGAGATTTCCCCATCAATTGACTCTTCTTTTCACAAAAGACTTCACGGTGGCACGTGATGGTATTTGGCAGCATTTTGCCCACAGCAGAACTTCTTTCAAAATGGGAGTCCCTCCTCTCAACCCCTGCCACTGCTTCATCAACTAAGTTTGTGTAATATTCTCAGCCCCTTGGTGTCATCTCAACAGTGTCCACAGCATCTTCACAGGGAGCACATTCCATCTCTGTGAACCAGTTTCTTCGCTCGTCCATAAGAAGCAGCTCCTCCTCAGTTTAAATTTTATCATGAGATTTCAGCAATTCAGTCCCATCTTCAGGCTCCATTTCTAATTCTACTTCTCTTGCTATTTCCACCACATCTACAGTTACTTTCTCCACTGAAGTCTTGAACCCTCGAAGTCATCCATAAAGGTTGGTTGGAATCGAGTTCTTCCAAACTCCTATTAAGGTTGATATTTTGACCTTTTCTCGAGTCGTAAATGCTCTTAATGGCCCCTAGAATGGTGAATCCTTTCTGAAAGGTTTTTAGTTTACTTTGCTCGGATTCACCAAAGAATCACTATTGTCTGAGACTATCACTCTAGTCTTACAGTATGTATTTCTTAAGTAATAAGCCTTGAAAGTCAAAATTACTCGTTGATCTACGTGCTGCAGAATGGGTATTATGTTAGCAGTCATGAAAACATAAATCTCTTCATAAATCTCCATCAGAGCTCTTGGGTGACCAGGTGCCTTGTCAATGACCAGTAATACTTTGAAAGGAATCTTTTTTTCTTAGTAGTAGGTTTCAGCAGCGGGCTAAAAATATTTAGTAAACCATGCTATAAACAGTTGTGCTGTCATCTAGGCTTCGATGTTTCATTTATAGAGCACAGACAGTGTAGATTTAGTACAATCTGAAGGGTCCGAGGATTTTTGGAAAGGTAAATGAGCATTGGCTTCAACTTAAACTCACCAGTCGTATGAACCCCTATCAAGAGAGGCAGCCTTTCCTTTACAGATTCGAAGCCAGGCAGACTTCTCCTCTCTAGCTGAGAAAGTGCTGGATAGCATCTGCTTCCAGTAGAAGGCTGTTTCATCTACACTGAAAATATACTTAGTACAGCCACCTTCATCAATTTTCTCAACTAGATGTTCTGCATAACTCGCTGCAGCTTCTGCAGTAGCACTTACTGCTCCACCCTGCACTTTTGTGCTATGGAGGTGGCTTCTTGCCTTAAACCTCACGAATCAACCTCTGCTAGCGTCGAATTTTTCTTCTGCAGCCTCCTCTTCTCTCTCAGCCTTCAAAGAATTGAAGAGAGTTAGGGCCTTGCTCTGGATTAGGCTTTAGCATGAAGAAACGTGGCTGGCTTGATCTTCTATCCAGAACACTCAAACTTTCTTCATATTTGCAATAAGCTGTCTTGTTTTCTTACCACTCATGTGTTCATTTGAGCAGCACTTTTAATTTTTTTCAAGAACTTTTCCTTTGCCTTCAAGACTTGGCTAACTGTTTGGCACAGGAGGCCTGGCTTTCAGTCTACCTTGGCTTTTGACATCCCTTCCTCACTAAGCTTAATCGTTTCTAGGTTTTGATTTACAGTGAGAGATGTGTGACTCTTCCTTTCACTTAAACACTTAGAGGCCACTGTAGGGTTAGCTGACCTAATGTCCATATTGTTGTGTCTCAGCACATGGGGAGGTCTGAGGAAAAGGAGAGAGGCGGGGGAACAGCAGGTTGGAGCCGTTGCAACACACAACATTTATCAGTTAAGTTTGCCGGTTTATATGGGTGTGGTTCATGGTGCCCCAAAACAATTACAGTAGTAACATGAGAGATCACTGATCACAGATCACCATAACAGATATAATAATAGTAAAAAGTTTCAAATATTCTGAGAATTACCAAAATGTAACACAGAGACACGAAGTGAGCACAACTGTTAGAAAAATGGTGCTGATAGACTTGCTCGACACAAGGTTGCCACAAAGCTTCAATTGGTAAAAAAAAAAAAAAAAAAAAGTGCAAAATCTGCAAAGCACAATAAAATAAGTGCAGTAGAGTGAGTTATGCCTGTATGCAAACACTCTGGTGCATTAACACCTCTTGGCAACAACAGGGGGAGAACGAGTTAGGGGTTCTATTGTTAATGAACTGGGTTGGCTGCACCAAAATCTGGGGAGGTTTTTGTTGTTGTTTTATTTTGCTTTGTTTTGTCTGAGTATAGAAATTTTGACTCAGCAGGTCTAAGGCTGGGCCTATGAGTCTGTATTTTAAAAGCTCCCTGGGTGATTCTTTCGAAAATGAAATTCAGACAACACCTGAGAAAAATCGGGTTAGTAGCTAGGCTGTTACCTTCCCACGTTCTCTCTTTTATGCCTGGGCTGGAACCTCGAGGCCTCGTTTAGTCATCGGCTTCCAAGCAGTTTGCCTAATGTCACCTAGTCAATCGCATCCCCCAAAGAGCCTGTGTTTTTCCAGCTGTGTTTAAGATTTGGGAAGATGCCCAGATATACTGACCGTCCTCTGGCACCAGCTCTCAGGGAGCCTCCTTAGAAGTACAGTAGCAGTGAGCCCAGAGACCCAGGCATCTAGCGACACGGAGGGGCAGGGCACCTCTGTCTCCACTGTGCGAATTCACCCAGAGTCCCCCCGAGAAGGGCCAGAGGTGAGGCTAACGGTCTGTGCTTTGGGATTCAGCGGAGCTTCTCTTCCTAAAGCATGGCATGTAAAATTGAACAAAATATTGTGGAGTCTTCATTAAACAAACTATAAACCTAATGTATTGACCACTTCTACACTAAACACATATTATAAGACATTATGGGAGATACAGGTAGCTTTTATAATGTAATCGAAGGAGTGGGCGCCATCCACACATGAGCCTAATAGCTGCAGTAAGTGAATAATCAAATAATGGTATTTGTTGGTTGCCCTTGATAAGATCAGTTAATGGTCCAAAAAGCAATTTTTAGTGATAATACAGTTTTTTTAAATACTCAGAAATAAAAAAAACTGTCAAGAATTCACAAAAGAAACAGTACTTATCCCCTAGGAGCCATTGCTGTGAAAATGTATCACTGTATAGCTTGTGTTCCACTTGGTTTTATTACTTATCAAAGTAAGAGGAGAGGAATCAACATTCGTTGAACGCTTCTTATGTGACAAACAGCAAGCGAGGTACTTGTTGCGTGCGTTACTTCATTCTCGTCTCTCAAAGACCCGGTGAAGCTGGTACTATTTTCATTCATTAGAGATGCAGAAACTGAATTTTGGGAAGCGTATGCACTTTACCTAGGGTCACCCACCTGGGTAAATAGTGCAAGAGATGGGATGACCCGGCCCGTACTCTTCCCCTGACCTGCCTGGGTCTCCATTAGTGGCCTCCTTGGATTGTGTTGTTCAGTGTAGTTAATCTAGGTCAGTAGGGGGGTTTGGAGACTCCCTAAAATTCTGTGTATCTGTACCATGACAAGAAGAGAGCATGGTACAGATAGGAAATAAATCTTTGACTTGAATTGAAACTTTCCATAAATACCATTTGTTCATTATTTTGCACAATAAATATGATATTCCTTACACTGTTTTGAGACGCTTGGGTTATAACAGTGAGCAAAATATTTAAAAACCCCTATTCTCTTGGAGTTTCCATTCTGGAGATACAGGTCTTTTAGTTAACCTGTTACACTCTTCCTCAAATAAGTATATGTTCTTCATGCTTGAAATAGTAAGAGTAGTTCGTGGAGCCTCTGATTGCCTTTATGAGTCTCTAGGTTGGGATTCATTTACCTGCTGGTCTCCTTTTCCCTTTACCCCAATTAGTCATCAAAACTGAGGTGCAATCACAGACAGAAACATGAAGAACCAAATAATAATAATAAACAAGAAGCTGCGAAAAGTCATGGGTTGGTGGGGCTCAAATGCATGCCTGAGGCAAGCCCCTTCCTTCACTAAAGCTCTGTCCTCTACTTCCTTGACCAAAACTGAAAAATGAGCAAGATATCATCCATGTGCAAAAGGTGGAAGCAGCTACTGTATCAAAACACAGCGCCAATATCCTGCCTCATCTAAGAAATCCAGGTTACTTTTCAAGGACATTTATTTTCCAGAAAGAGTTTCACCCCTGGAATCCTCGGAATTATAAAACTGCCAACCTTGAAAATAGAGTTAGTTCTAGTCCCTGAGTTACTGAAATTTGGGAGCAGGCCTGAAATTCTCCCCGGCCCTCTCAGACAGGTAATGTGCAGGGGTCTTTGGGGAAATACAGATCACCAACAGCCTCGTTGGTAGATACGGACTCAGAAAGAGGATCAAGAAGAGAAAACGAATCTGATAAACTTTCTGTACTTGGAGCCTTTTTACAGGTCCAGAAAAGAGTCGGGAAGCATTTTCTTTCTTGGGTCAAGGGAGAATTTGTTCCTCCCTCTAACACAGTGCACGGAGGACTCCGAGCCCCACCCCTTCCAGAAACCGGTCTTATCTCTAGAGTAAGGGTACAGAAGCAATATAGAATGAGATCTCAAAAAACTACGCTCCGTATGAAAGGAGAGAAATGAGCTGATTTTTTTTCCTGAAAGTCTCCTGTGGTTGCAAAGGTACTCGATTAACAGGAGAAGGTGAATCAGAATAATTCAGTCTTCTCCACTGTTTCCCTGTGGCCATCGTCCTAGGATCGTTCGTCGCTAGGTGTCTTTGAAGAGCAGGTTCCTCTCAGCCTTGGATCCCTTTCATCCCTCGCGAGCCGGGCGAGGTGTGCTAACCGTGCTGGGGGGTGACACACACGTCACTGGCACCGCCAGTGCGGGCGAGGGAGAGGTGCCAGGCCATGCGATTCGCGCGGCCTGGGTATCTGAGAACTTCCTCTCTGGGGCTTTTCACTTCAGCAACATTAACGGGGATGAATACAGCCATCCTTTAAAAAAAGGAAAACGTTCTCCTCCTCGGGAATTACTGACCACGTCCTTTCCCACACTCCATGGGGTCCAGGTTTGTCTCAAACAGCCCCCTCTCGATAGACCCACCTGCCCAACCCACCTTGATTCTCCAGACCCTGTTCTTTTGACCTTCTAGCATATTCACCGGTGTCCACGTGTCCACGTCATTCTTTCCCGGTTTGCAGTGAGTCCTAAACATGTAACCAGGCTACACAAACAATCGAAGATTGGGAGTGCAGCCATCGACAGCACCGTTAAAATCTAAAACAAACGAACTCTCCACGTGGCAAGGGCATGCGTAATGGTACTGCGTGTGTCTGTGTGGAGGGGGAGGGCAGCTAACCAGAAATAGTCTCACGGCTCTCACAAATGACCTCGATTAGCACACATTGTCCAAACAAATCTTGTACTATTTCCCTTTTTCTTGTCACTCTCTAATGTCTACACCAGCACTGACGGTAACAGATTTCCCCGATACCACGTTCAGTGAAGGCTTCACTTACCTCCCGCTGACCTGCTGGCACTGCAGTGTGTTAACAAAGGGCAGCCCTGCCCTGTCTTTCTAGAACATTCTTCTGTCATCACGGAGCTCCCCAGATCTGTGTTGCGAGAGCCCCCCGCCCAGGCCAAGACGCCTGCAGAATCAGCATCATCACTGCCATCTGGGGCGTTTCGCCCGAGCACCCCTATTTGCTCATTCTCACCTCTGAGCAATGGGACCCTACGGAAGCTGGAAAAGGGAAAAGAAAGACACCCAAGGCATCCGAGGCAAGCTTATCCGCCCACATCCTTTTCTGTCAAGGCTGCCCTCTAACTCCAGATACGCTCGGGCAAATAAAAGCTACAGCCAGAGGTTTTGCTTTTTGACCTTCATGCCTCAGCACCTAGAAGAAAGACTGCTATTAACTGCTCCCCTTAAATCACACTGAATGAGACCTTCTACTGAAGTCCTCACCCCAAAGTGTAATTATTTCTTATGTCTTTAAGATTCCTTTGACCATCTCTGTCTCCTCTTGCTCCTTGCCCTTGAGAGCTGCACTTGTCGGAAGAGAAAGAAACCCTGTTTGGGGGAGCAGTTCTGTATAAGGCAGTGAGACCTTAACTCAAGAACAATAGCACCTGGAGCAAAAACACAAAAACAGCACCATAAATTTCTAGGAAAAACACATGGAAAACATTGCTATATGAGAACTGTTATGGCTCAGAAAAACTAATAATTTTCAACATATTTGCAAAATTATCATCGACAAAAAACTTTTTAATAAAAAAATAAATAAACTGAGAATTTGAAGACGGCAACAGCAGAGAATCAAACTTAAGTGCGGAGCCCTCCTACGCACGGCCCGTGTGACACTCCCCAAGCCGACCCTGCTGCTAGACAGAAATGGAGCCAGGACACAAAAGCGCAGCCCTTTGAAGTCCAAGCCCATCTCCCTCGTTACCTTCGTCGCCCTCTGTCTGGGTCAGGATTCCACTCCCGGCCTTCCTCCCGCCATCCCTGTGGTGCTGCACGGACAGCGCCTAAGCAACGCGCACCCAGCGTCCTCTGGTACGAACCGAGGGATGAGAGGAAACCATCATTGCAGCCTCTCGCCTCTTCGAAGTTTGTGATCTTTTCCCCGAGATCCCTGAGCTCCCGTGGACAGCTGTCTCTACAATGATTCTGAGAATGAAGAAAAGAGTATCTTGTGGATGAACGTCTCTGTATTTTCACACTGTCAGTGTGTCTTCCATTATGTTGAAATCCCCCATCTCAAAACCAGCTCCCCCTCCTACCTGGATGTATTCTCCTCTTCAAGTCTGATCCTTTGAAAAGGGGGAAGGAGAGGGGGAGAGGGAGAGAAGGGGCCCTGCGAGGCTCGTGCTGCGCAGATGGCTCCAGATCTCCTCTGCTACTCTGTTATCAGCAGACTTCACTCCAGGGATGATACACTCTGCAATTTGTATGGCAAAGACACGGTTTTGAAACCAAAGTGGTTATTATTGCAGAGGCTCCTGCCTCAAGCAACCGTCTGAATGTTTTTCTCGCTGAAATCTGAACATATTCATCAAACTGTGCTGTGCTCCTGCACTCGCAATTAATCACGGCTCGTTTCAAGCTTTGTTAATTAATACCGAGGCCAGGGACCCAGCAGAGGCCCTAAATGTAATGTGCAGTGTTTTTAAATTATTATAATCTGCTAGACGAAGAGCTGTTTGATTTTAAATAGCTTTTTTTAAAAAAAAAATTCCACCACGGTATTGCCAAGAAATTAAAAGAAATAATATGATAGTCTTCGTGAAGGAACTGCCCTGAAATAGCCTCATTTTGCCGTTGTGAGCTGACATCTGGCCAGCAGAGGGAGTAGAACCGAACTACAGGCACCCTGTTTTCAGAGCTAAACACACTTAATCATTTAAAGATGGAGAAAGAAAACTAAACGGAGACCACCAGGCAGCTCCTGGCAATAACAGAATCAACCCATGAGAAAGGCAGAGTCCTACTGGAGTCAGATGGAACTAGGAAAAAAAATTTAAGTCTCTTCTCCTCACCTTTGAGCTACAAAATGGGAAGAATCTTCTCCTACCCAGTAAGAGAGAGGCCATTGTGAAAACAAAATGATTTCAAAGGACTAAAAAAAAAAATCGCTTTTCTGAAGTTACACTCGGTGGGTGGAGGCTCGCCTCACCAGACCCAGGCTGCACCCCCAGCCTGCGCCAGGCGGGCCCAGCTGCATTTGCGACTAGCCGGCGTCCAGCCGTAGCTTACACGCTGCTTCTACCACTGCTTCCCATGTTAGAGCGGGTGTGGAGCAATTCTGATTTTGAAATGAACTTCAAGAGGATAAATGATCTCAGATTATTAATAGAACAACACCAAAATAGTCCAGGAATATATAAGAATTTATGAGTAAATAGGTATTCACGTGTAAAGACCTCCAAAGGGATGACTTTCTTTTTTTTTTTTTTTTGAGACAGAGTCTCACTGTGTTGCCCGGGCTAGAGTGAGTGCCGTGGCGTCAGCCTAGCTCACAGCAACCTCAGACTCCTAGGCTCAAGCGATCCTCCTGCCTCAGCCTCCCGAGTAGCTGGGACTACAGGCATGCGCCACCATGCCCGGCTAATCTTTTCTATATATTTTTAATTGTCTGATTAATTTCTTTCTATTTTTAGTAGAGACGGGGTCTCGCTCTTGCTCAGGCTGGTTTCGAACTCCTGAGCTCAAACAATCTGCCCGCCTCGGCCTCCCAGAGAGCTAGGATTACAGGCGTGAGCCACCGCGCCCGGCCAGGGATGACTTTCTTAAATGCTCAGCACGAGGTGCGCAGTTCCAGGAAACCGTCTCTGATGCAGCCCTGCTTCCACTCACCCCGCCCCACGTCGGCCGCTCCAAACTTCCCGCATCCCCAAACGCCTTGATTTTTATGGCTCTGGGGCTTTGCACATGATATTCCCTTAGCCTTGAATTCCATCGGGATTCTATTCCTACTTCGACACAAAACTTACCTTTACCCTGAAGCCTTCCCTGTCTCCTGCAAGAGTTCTTATTCAACGGTTGCACACATTTTTGTGCGTATGTATCCATGAGCTTACCACACCGCTTTCTGAATAATATGTGTATATTTTTCATTACTATACATATGAAGATATTCATAATAAGCATGATGGATAACAAACAGATACAAAGGTATGTGACTCTGCGTCCAGACTTTAAGATGCCCAGGAGTGATGCTGTTGTCTTTTTCCTCATCTACATGCTCAGCCCCCAGGGCTGGGTCTGTGACTTAGGTGCTTGGTACTTATTACTTGACTGAATCCCTTGAATGAATAAATGAGGTCACTCTAGGTCTAGTCTTCTTTTATAAAAGGAAACTGAAGCACTAGCAGGGCAAATTACTTGTCTAAAGTCACCCAATTAATTATCAAACACATTTGGCAAAATTCCAAGCCACAGAGTGTTCATTTCCTTAGGTAGACAGCCTCACACAAATTCCTGTTCTTTAGAGCTGCATAATCTTCAAGAAACCACATAATTACAAGCAAGGCAGCACATGAGAGTGGGGAAGACAGAATACTTAAGTCAGCCATGAGTGGGCTATATGCAGAGCCATGGAAAGAGCCCGAAGTTAATCGATTTGTGGGGTGCAGTGCAATTTAACAGTGAGTATAGCTTGAAAGCTCCAGGTTATAGGGCTAATGAGTCCTGTCTCTGACCGCTCCTCTCCATTTCTGAGACCTAGGGAGAGCAATTTGGAAATGCAGATGAAAAAAACCCTACAGCAATCTGAGATATTATTGCCACAAGCAAATGCCCACAAATATTTCCCAAATGGGGAGTGGACAAGCCCACGTGACTCATGACCATGCACTTAATCCAGACCGTGGAAGCGAACATTTTCTAGGAGCCGAGAGCAGGGGCTCCTCTCTATGACAAAATCACGTGCGTTGAAGGACCTTGGAAGCAGCATGAAAGGAAAGACAGATGAACTGAGCAAAGGTGCATGATGCTGCACCTCTCCCTGCCCCAATGTCGAAGGCGCAGCGAGGACTCGAGCCCGGGAGGGCTGTCGGGCGGCAAGGGAGCAGCGTGTGTTGATGTGGCTCCACGTCCCCCACCTTCCTATTACACAAAAGAAGCCCCGAACCCAGAATGTGTGTATCTTCTCTTGATTTTGTCATAGCAGCAACCATTTCTCTGTGTGGAGGAACTCAGAAAGGAGCGCGTCTGCAAGCCGTGAATCACAGAAGCGTGACCTCTGCCTGCAGTCTGCACACCCCTAGAGGAACGATGCACGTGCCATTGGGGGCCAGGGAAGAGAATCTCATTTCCAAGCAACTTTTTGGGGTAGCAGATGTTAGGGAGGGGAAGGGGAGAATATATGCATCTTTTCCTTGAGCAGTTTAGGAATTCATACAATTTTTCCTACATCTTATCCAAAAAAAAAAACCAAAAAACCCATGCCTTAAGATAATAGGCCAAATTATAAATGCTAAATTTTTGAGATCTCAATTCAAAATTTCCTTCCCTGCAGTCAAATAAATCACTTTTCTTGAGGCTTCTGGGTAGGTGCCTTGGAGTATCACAGGTGGGAGTTGTCCGTATGGGGTCAATGGCCAGGGGTCAAGCTGAGTCTCATAACGTAGATAGTTGCTGAGTTGTCACTGGCAGACACACTGGTTACTGGTGCAGGGAGGTCCTCCCTGTCCTGGCAGGTGCTAGGAGAAGGGGGCAGTGGCAGTCGTGCTGGAATGGAGCAGCTGACGCTCCAGAGACCACCTGCCTCATGGGCTGTCTTCAGACGATGACTCACCTCCTACCCCGAGCCTGGGCGCTCACTCAGCGCCGCTTCTGGCTCAGTGCTCTCTCCCAGGAGCCTCCTGAAATTTCTCATCTTTCCCCTGCGCCTCTCTGCCTAAACACTCACCCAGGGACTTTGTGTTTTTGCTATTGAGGAAGATGGGGAAGGAACCCTTTCCTCTCTTGAATGATTCTAGATGTATCCCTTAGAGACATTCACTCAAAGGTAATGTTTATGCTTCCAAGACACCATGTTCTATAATAGTATAAACAGATTGAGCATCCCAAATCCGAAATTCAAAATTTTTCAAAATCCAAATCTTTTTGAGTGCTGACATGACGCACAAAGGAAATGCTCATTGAGCATTTTGGATTTTGGATTTTGGGATTTCGGATGTTCAACCAGTAAGTACAGTGTAAAATTCTAAAATCCAAAAGAAAAAAAATCTGAAATCTAAAACACTTCTGGTCCTAAACATTTCAGATAAAGGATGCTCAGCTTCTCCTATACAATGTATAATACTATGCATTAATATTTATGTTAGTGTATAATCTGCTTAATGGCTTGGGAATTTGGAAACACAAAAGTCCAGAGAATCACAGGCTATTCCCTGCTACCTGCCCTGTCCCAGCCTCCCCGAGACATATCCAAACCTGGTTAACTGCGAGAAATTATCTGCTTCCATGGGGAAGCAGGTAGAAGGGAAGGAAGGGGATAAATAGTGGAAAATAAAAATATCTACAATCATATTTTTAAAATATCATCCTGCTATACTCCTTGGGAAAGAAAAAGAAAAAGCTAAACCTCAATTTCCTCCATAAAATAAATTAGATCCATGCCTTTGGTCTGGAACTTCAACAATGGACCCAAAGCTGCCACACTAAAACCAGAGTTTACCTGTTGCCCTGGATTAAATGTAAAATCCCATGTCCCCATTAGCCCCAAGAGCTGTCTAGAGCTCCCAGTTCTCTGCTCTGCAGGCAGAACCAAGCACAGCACCCAGCACGTAAACAAAACATGTCCCAAGGCCTCCAAATTCACCTCTGCAAATCTCCAAACAAGGTTTCGATTGGGTCTGCTCTAAATGCCCACAAAAAAGGGCTGTTCAAAGCAAGTGGGATGAGGGAGGAGAGAAAGGGTGTGGGGGCGGGGAAGAAAGGCCGCTGTGAGCCCAGGCCTCGGCAAAGGGCCGCTGCAGGGACACCTGAGGAAGGTGACTGTTTTCTCATCCTGACTGGCTCCCTCCTGATGCAAAGGCCTTGTACAGATCCCACCTTCTCTTCTAAGCTGCTTTATCCCTGCAGCCTCATGCAGTGTCAGGAGAAAAAGCAACTGCTGTGTAAAGAAAGCAGCAAGGCAGAGGGAAGAGAGCACGGAACAGTCAGCCTTTGAGGACGTATTAACGATTGCAGCGAGCACCAGCAATGCCCGGCGTCACCGTTCGGTCCTTGTCAACTCCTCCATCCTCCCCCACCCAGATGGAAAGAAGTGTGTTCCGTAAAGAAGCCTGAGGGTTCTGAATGTGAATTTCAACCTGGGATTTGAGGGCAAAATGAAGGCCTGCTAACCCTCAAAATAGTTCTCCTACTGCCTGTCTGCGAGTCCGGCCATTAGCAGGACAAAGCTCTGGAGGAAGTGCCTGTCTCCACAGAGACCTGCTAAAACACAGATAGGCACAGCCAGTCACCCGGAAGAGCCACATACGTGCATACATGTGTGTGTACATATGTACACATACATATGTGTGTGCATTCTGAGATACGAAAAACAAATAGGAGATGGAAATTGCTTCTGCCTTCTAGAAGCTCTCATTTAAAAGCAAAATGTATTTTCATAAGTGACATGCATTTGTATTTATAAAGCACAGATGTTGTACTTTACGATTTAGTTTGCAGTATGGTGAAAAGGGGTCTGGATTTAGAATCAAAAGACTTAAATCTGAATTTCAGTTTTACTTACTAATTCTACTTCCCAATTAGTTTATTAATAGCTAATTATTTAACTCATTAATGGCTAAGTGAAATAACTAAGAATAACTGAGTCATAACTAAAAATTTCATTTATTACTATCTGTGCAAACCCAGGCAACTCATTTAAGCTCCCTACACTGCTTCAGAGAGTCTCTGGAAGAAAATAGAAACTGAATGAATGCTATTAATAGTTATTTGTGTTGTTTAGTATTGTTGTCGTTGTTGGCATCACTATAATGCTTATTGCTAAGTGGAGACAGAAGCACACTCTGCTATAGAGCTACGCGGCTCCTTTCCGCAAACACTCCGCCACCGCCAGCCCTTTCCAACATTCGTTGCTTTTCACGTATCGCATGATAACACCTTCCTAACCGGATTCTGTGCTTCCGGTTTCTTTTCTTTCCAATCGATGCTGCGTACTCTTTCCAGTTATATTTATAGAATAGAGCTCTCTTCACCATGCCAATCCCCTCCTTGAAAACCTCTAAAAACTCCCTTACACCCTGTAGAACAAATTCTAACCTCAGCCAAATGCTCTTGAAAACATAGTCACTTAGTGTCCACGTGGGAGAAGAAGGAGTAGTGAGAAGATAGCGACATTTCTATCAAAGTTTAGGTTTTCATTTTTAAAACTTTGAAACTTTTTGACTATTAATACTCTGTAATAAAAGAAGACAATTACCTAAATATGCCCAAGACTAATGCCACACGTTCATTCAGTGGTTATTTATTGAGCACCAAACTGCCACATACTGGACATGCGGCAATGCAAATGACAACAGATGTCCTGTCTTTATGGAACGTGCATTCTGTTGGGAAAGAGAGACAGAAACAGGCAAACAGATAAGGCGATAGCGAATGATCATAATCTCCAGCTGAGGGCTCAGAATCTTTCCCCAGGCAGAGATCCAGGCACTGCCAGTGAGTCTAGGCATTGATCCAAGTGGACACAGTGGTGGAATGTATTTGTCGTGTTTTACCATCATTTGTATTGCTTTCTCCTATGGAATTAGTTCTGTGGTGCTGAGCTGATTCTGAGTCTCTGAGGCATAGCTGTATATTTGTGTGTGTGTGTGTGTGTGTGTGTGTGTGTGTGTGTGTGTGTGCTGGCAGAAATGCATTTTTGAAAAATGGGAACACCAGCTAAATCAAAGCTATCTGGGTCCTCAGATCCAGGTCTTTATGGAGATGCCTTATTCCTGACTTCCTACACCAGTAGTTACTCTCCCTCTCTCTTTCTCTTCAAACGCCCTGAAGCCTCTGCCTCTGGCCATACTTTCTTAAAGCTGCCCTTCATTCAACTGTTGAAAACTCTTTCCAGGCTTCAGCAGTGCCTTCCATAATGTCGGAGATTTCCACCAACTCCTGCTTGCAAGGAGAGTGGTCTTGCTGCACTACACTAGCTGGTGGAGTCTGGAGTTAATCAAGCCAACATCAACAGTGTCTCTGTTATGACTGAGTATCTGCTTGCTGCAAATGCTTCCCTCAGGTCTTCCTCCTAGCCCTACTCTGTTGCTTCATTAATCTATATGACTGAACTTTTATCTAGAGAGTTCTCTGACTGGAACCCTCCTTGTACGCTTACCAAGTGAGCCGACATAATGGCGCCTGGCTTCCCTGGACAGCCTCCTCCCTCATCAGCTGGACACAGCACTGCCTGCTTTCCCTGCTCCCCAGAGACTGGGAGGCTCGTAGCGAGTAAACCAATCACCTACTGCCGCGTTGCCAGATTCGGGCAGTGCTGAGCACCCAGAACCCAAAGGTGGTTCCTCATCTGACTGATTGGAATAAGAGGAGTCTTCAAAAAGTTCATGGAAAATGTGTATTAGGAAAACATGATGCATGGATTGCAAAAATTTTTTGCACTAAAATAAACTCATACTACCTTGCTATAACACGTCTCAACAGGATCTAGTTTGAGGCACTAAGAAGGATAAGGCATCATTTTGAAAAGAGTCCCTATCAGAGCAAGAAGAATTCTGCTAAAATTGAGCAAGAACAAACATCAAATTTATGGCGAGGTGGGTGGAAGGGTGGTGGAATCACTGAGGCTTTATAAAAAGGACAATGCCCCAAAGAAATCAGCAGTTCACAAATGGATAACTCATTTTAAAAGGGATGAGAAGATGTTGAAGATGAAACCCACAGCAGCCAACTGTCTACGTCAATTTTCAAGGAAAAAATTAATCTTGTTTTTGCCCTAATTGAAGAGGACTGACAGTTAACAGCAGAAACAGTAGCCAAAACCATAGACATCTCAACTGGTTCAGCTTACGCAATTCTGACTGAAGAGTTAAGGTAGAACAAACTTTCTACTCGATGCGTACCAAAACTGTTGCAGACAAAAACAGAGATTTCAGCAGAAATTTTAAACAGTGGGACCAAGATCCTGAAGCACCTATTTGAAGAAGTGTAACAGGAGATGAAACAGGGCTTTGTCGGCGTGGCTCTGAAGACAAAGCACAACCAAAGCAATGCCACCTGAGGGGGGCGTGGTGCAGCCAAAGCAAAAAGGACCAAGGTCACGACAATATTTTTGGGGATGCTCAAGGCATTTTGCTTGTTGAATTTCTTGAGAGCCAAAGAATGATAACATCTTCTTACTGTGAGGGTGTTTTGAGAAAGTCAGCCAAGCTTTAGCACACGATGCCCAGGACGGCGTCACCAGAGAGCTTCTCCACGACAGCAATGGTCCTGCTTGCTCCTCCCATCAAACAAGGGCGATTTTGCGAGAGTTTCCATGGAAAACCATTAGACTTTCACTTTACAGGTCTGTTGGCTTCTACTGTGTTCTTTATGTTTCCTAACTTCAAAAAAATCTCTAAAAGGTATCCATTTTTGTTTAGGTAATATTGTAAAAAAGACTGCGGTGACATGGTTGAACTCCCAGGACCCGCAGTTCTTTAGGGATGGGCTAAACGGCTCTAAACCATCGCTTACAGAGTGTCTTGACCTTGATGGAGCTTGCATTGAGAAATACCGTTTATGTTTATTTTTTATTTTTACCTTTTAATTTCATTTTCCACAAACTTTTTTAAGTCCCCTAGTATTTATCTTGCTGGGCATTTTACACATATTGCCAATATGTGTACAATTTGCTTTTGTACTATCCCTACAAAATAACTGTTAATTATTCCCGTTTTATAGATGGGACGCTGAAGTTTGATGCAAGTTTCATAATTCTTCCAAAGTATCACCACTGGTAAGGTTGAAAGGAGTGGAATTGAAAACCAGACCAATATGATGGAGTCAGGTGTGGTGGCTCATGCCTGTAATTCCAGCACTTTGGAAGGCCAAGGCAGGAGGATCACTTGAGGCCAGGAGTTCAAGACCACCCTTGACAACGTAGTGAGACCTCGTCTCTACAAAAAATATAAAAGTTAGCTGGCTGTGGTGGTGTGCACTTGTAGTCCCAGCTACCTGAAAAGCTGAGGCAGGACTCCTTGAGCCCAGGAGTTCGAGGCTGCAGTGAGCCATGATCAGGTGACTGAATTCCAGCCTGGGCAACAGAGCAAGATCCTCCCCCACACATACATATATATATATATATGATGCCATGGATTTAGCTATTGGGGACTGTTCGATTCAGTGGTAGAAAACGGGGTCTTCTTTCAGTGGGCTTGGGTTTAGATTCCTGCTCTTCCACTTTCTAGCTGTATATCTTTGGGTTAACTAACAGTGGTTACTTAACCACTTCAGGTCTTTCTTTTCCTATCTGTAGAACAGAGATAACAATGCCTGATTCATAACGTTGATTTGAATTAAGGATTATCTAAGATACCCCAAGTAAAACTATGGAGCAAATAAAACATATTTTAGCTATTAGTAAATAGCTAAAATTTAGTATTAGTAATGTCATTGTTATTGTTGTTATTGCCACCCCCACTCCCCATATTTTACCTAACAAATTATACGCTTTTAGATTAAGGTCACCTGAGCCAGCCTGTGCTGCTGAGGTCCCAGTGTGTCTCACTGAAGTCTGGTGGAACTAGGTAGCAGCCACCAGCCCAAATGAGACACGCACATCTTCCCTGCTCGAGCTTTGTAGAAGACTCTTAACTAGTAAACCCTGCCCTTTGTCCCAAGTTCCCAGCTTCATTTAGCACTACCGGTTGCTGTTATCTCCTTGAAACCGATCATGCCTGTCAGTTCCTTCTTTAAATGTTAATTTCTCTATTGCCTAAAATTTAAACAAATGCAAAATTTCACATCCTGTCATATAAATTTTCAAAAAAAAAGTTTCCAGTCTACCTCTCTAATTTTTATTTCACTGCTATTAATATGTTTACCTACCCATGCTCGAAATCCATTATTACCAATTTTGGGAATATCCCCAGCTAGCCCTTTCCGGAAACTCTGTCTTTCTCTGAATGCCCTTGCTCACCTCCTTTCTGTATCTACTTGTCTAAGTCTACACCATCACCCTTTAAGTCTCAACTTAAAATTAAATTCTCCCAAAAGCTTAGCTAGTCCTTCCTACCAGTCCCTAGTTAGTTGAAACAAGATGGAAATGACGCAATATGTAGATAAGAAGGACTGAGTTCGGTTCCAGGACAGCAGAAGCACAATATTAACAGGATTATTTCAAAATGGGAAACGCTTAATCTGTTCTCCCAACTCCTTTCAGGTATTTCTAGAGGTATAAACTGTGAAAAGAGCCAGATTTGTATTAGTCCCAAAAGTTAGAAGAAGTTGTACTTGGAAGGAGTTAAGAAAAACATTTGCTGAGATGTGCTTCATTAAATGTATGCTATAAGAGAATACGAACCAGGGAAAGCAAGTATTGGACGGAATACCTTCCATACGACATTGGTACACGTGTGTTTCATTGCTCTGGCAGCCACAGCTTGTGAGCCAGATTCCAGAACGCAACTCTGTCCCGTGTAACTCTGAGAAAGACATTCGAAACAACTGAGCTTTGTCTTTGAAAGAGCGTGGCTGCGTGTGGCATTTGTCCGTGCACCCATGTTGCACTCATCACGTCCTGCTTAGATCGCAGACATTTCGCTCATGCCTAATCTTCTGCATTTGATTTTAAGCTCCTGGAAGTCGGGGCCCATGTCTCATCTCTGCTGAATGTCACAGGGCCACTAAAAAGTGCTATCCATGGTAGTCACACAGGTGATGCTTCTTGCATGGCTGCTGTAAGTTGAATAAAGATATCATGGACTTTGGAGTCAGCTTCTCTTGGGCTTGGCTTGACGGTTATTTCTGGTGGTAAATAACTCTACAACCCAATCATATCCACTTTATAGAATTATCGTGAAGATAAGTAGGATGAGGCTTGTAAAATGTAGTTTGGGTGTCTTCCACATAGTAGGTGAACCGTTAAAATAGATGCTATTTTAAGTGTATGTGACAGGATAAAAATTTTAACATATCATTGACATATGTCTTCACTGTCCTCTCAAATGTATTCTGGTATTGCCCTCCCAATTCTTCTATTTTCCGGTCTTTCAAAAAGAATCATGTTTTGTCACAATAACTCTTGGGTTTCTTCTAGTGAAGAAATAGGAGAGAAGGAGAAACGGGAGGGAAACAAGTAGCACTTCCACTAGGACGGGGAGGAGGAATGTCAGTGGCAGCAGAACGCGACGGAAGTCGATGGGGAAGAAAAGGCGGTTTTGGTCTTTGTATCCACTAGTATTTATAGGTGCCGCCATTGTCTGTATACTCCCTTCCAAAGGTCCTGAGTTATTTTGAAATTACTTCTTTGGCTGGTTTGAGATGGAACTTGTAGGTCACACATTTTTAAACACTAACACATATATGACTGAATGATAAATTCTGCTAAATCCTTCAGTCTCCACAATGTGGTCGGGAATACACAGATACAGAGAAACAGGCCACAGCATGTCTGTTCTCTAAGACAAGCACGTCTCCGCGGGCACCCACGCTCGCACAGGAAGCCAGCTGCACCCATGCTTGCACGGGCTGGTTCGCGGTCCTGCTGCCCACTGGTGTGGAGGAAAGCAAGGCAGCAATATCCTCCAGGTCCCAGCGTGTTGCAAGAGCTCTTCATTGGTCAGTTTTGATCTTCCTTTTGGGCTCCTACATTTTTAATCTTTAAAAGTCAAGCCTGCTGGCTCCTGGGCCATTCAGTGAGGTCTTCAGGGATAAAAGATATAAAGTGGAAAATGATGGACAGCAGGATGGTAGAAGTATATTTTAGTCTCCTGTGAACTCGAGTTTTTTTTTTTTTTTTTAATTTCAGGCAATCGACATTCTGCAGAAATCCCAAGACTCTGTGAAATGATTTTATCCTTGTTCCTTTATTGAACAAATATTTACTGAAATCATACTCTTAATAATTGCTAAGCTAAGTGCTGTAGGTACATTGTTACACTGAACCCTTCAAAGTTGTGTGATAGATCATTTTGCCACCCCCATTTAAAGATCAAGAAACTGAGGCTCCAAGAGAAGTGGTAACTCACCTTAAATCAAAGAGCTAGTCCGTGATAGAGTGTCTGATTCCAGGTCACAGTTTTCAGCCCTACATTGCGTGGCATTGCGTATAACCACGGTGTCCTCAAGAATGTCCGTGGGATTTTCTGTGGGATTGGACATTTCATCTGCAGGGCTCGGTGCAAAATGAAAATGCAGGGCCCCTGGTTCATAAATTATGAAGAATTTCAAGATGACAGCAACAGAGCATTAAACCAGCAGAGCTCCTTCCAAGCGCTGGGTCCTGCGCGACCCCAGCCGTCACCTGCCCATGAAGCCAGCTCTGGTTTTCTGATTCAGTCATCCAAAATTTATCCTGTGGGCTTAACTTCCTCAAGGACAAGGTTCCTAATTATGAAGTTTGGATTCTTTTTTATTTAATCTCCTTAAGTTTTTTAGTGATTTGATTTGCATCCTTAAGTTGGAGGAGGCAGGGCTTGCCCAAACCATGGACTGAGAAAAATTGGCCCTGGTCCTATCAGCCAAAGAAAGCCAGGCTTTTGAAGTAATGACATTGATTTGAGTTTCAGTGTAATCGTCCCTTAAACAAGCTTTTCTTAGGAGAGGAAAAGAAGAGCAAAAGAATAAAAACAAAACAAAACAAAAAACACCAAGAGAAAGGAAAAATGCAACTCCTTTCTGACAGTGAGGATTAGCCACTCTGAACTCTGCAGAATAAAAATGATGCTCTTGGCTGCCTGAGCTGGTCCGTGCCCGGGACCGACACAGCAGAGTCACAGCACACACTCACTGCCCTGTGACGTCATCACATTTGCTGACACCTGGGCTCGAAGGATGCTGTGTATTCCTACCTAAGTATTGTCTTTAATGCACAACGTGTTTTGAGCAGAGTCATCCGGGCTGGGAGGCTATGGTGCCAATGCTACTACATTCTCTCTATTGTTTTTTATTCATTTATTTTACATAATATTTTCCCTGAGTACCTCATGCTGCGGAAGCTAGAATGTTATTAAAAAATTTAAGGGGTGCATATATTATCTGTTGCTGCCCACGACTATTGGCATTAAAGTTCTGGTTACTGCCACTCCACAGGACTCTCTCCCACCTGATTTCTCAGAAGTCAGGTTAGTTACTGAATCATGTCCTCTGGCCTCTGCTTCCCAAAGCATTCCAGAATCTGAGAGTCTAGCCAGCTCAAGAAGTCCAGAGGAGCCATTAGGACATAAATCTTAATACAGAAAGCATCACTAAAATCAATAGGATTTGGCAGGTCCTGTCATATATCAAAGAACGCAGAAAACAGGAAAGAAGTAGCAGTCACCCCCCGTGACTTTACTCCATAGTTCATTCACCTGTCACTCAAGCTAGTCTCAAGTCAGGAAATATTCTTGCCTTATTCCTGGAGTGACCATATATTATGGGTTTTCTGGAACAGTCTCAATTTCAGATATTCTGTCCCATTGTTCCCACAAGTGTACTTGGACTTGTCAGAACATGTGTCCTGATTTTTGGGTTGAGGAAATATGTTCCTTATGCTTGTTTCTCATCATATCCACAGTGAAATTGAGCTGTGTGACCTCACATGAGTTTCTTAAACCTAGTAGGGCCTCCAAATGCCTTATCTGAGAAATGTCAGAAAAGCAAGGGGGCTTAGTCCATTGTATCTTTTTTTTTTTTTTTAGCACTAGAACACATTTTTAAATATCTTATATGCAACCTTAATATGTAATACCGATGAAAGTGAAGATGTTCTGGTTAAAGCGTGTAGCTCACCCACTCATGCACTGGAGACAGGCGTCTTCTAAAGCATCGCCTTTGAAACCTCAGCTTCTGAAACACGCAGCTTGAAAATCTTTGGACTGATGATCTCTAAATCCCCTTTCAACTCTATCAAATGACATAAGGGTCTTGAAGGGGTGTGAGTTCAGAGGAGTGGGGTGGTTAGGGATGGGCAAAACTAGAGGAAAATATCAAGAGTAGCAGGCACAGCCTTTTTAAGGGACTCTCATACACATTTTTTGATGATTATAAAATGAAACTAAGTGTTTCTGGTCTGTTTTCCAGTACATTGAATGACTAGAGCAGTGATTTGTGGTTTACTTGAAGAAAAAAGGCAGTGCGAATGAATGGAAATTCTTTTGTGTGGATGTAAGACTTGAGTTCTAGGCAGGTTTCCACCAAAAACTGGCACGGCAAGTCATCTAACCTGCCTGCATTTCCATTTTTACAACTATAAAATAGTTTGTAATATATGATCAGAGAGGTCTCTTCCACATTCAACAAATTCAATAATTACATCACGGATGCAAAAAATCTTATTAAGAGATCGATCTCATTTCTAAACCTAGGGGGTGGGGGTGCAGAGAAATATGTATGTTTCCGTTTTCTCATTTTCATCCCAGCCCGACTCTCAGCTCTGTTCCATTTCTTTGCGCATTCTGATTGCCTTGCCTGAGGTTCAAGAGATACAAACAGCAGTTTCACAGGGGGAAAAAAAGGAACTCTCTCACACTCGGTAGAAAGGTAAAGAGGAAAGATCACAGGGTTTGGAGTCAGATAAACGTGGGCTCACCTGTTTACCTGCAGCTTAGAGAACAGAGTCGGGATGGGGTTGATGATCTCTAAGATCCTTCATAATCTGTAGTCCGATCTAAAGTGCTCACATCTAAAGAGAAAGGTAATTTAGTGATATGAGAGCAATCTTCAAAACACATTCAGGAGCATAGCTTTTCACACATCAGTGGAAAATCCCTAGAAAGTCCAGTTTTAATAACCACTTGCTATAGTCAGGGACAATTGATTCTGGGTTGTCTGGAGCATCCAAGAAGCAGAATCCACACGAGTACATAGGCTTGGATCGACCCAACTCCATTCCCCCTTGCTCTTCAACCCTAGTAAGTGGGTACGCTTTGACAAATATTCTTGAATAATAGACGGTGTTGTCACTAAGAAACCCAGTCCTCAGGCAGTCCTCATTCCTGCTGATGCCTGGCGGGATCTGAGATTCGCGTGCAGAGCTGGGAAATGGAATGTATAACTGACGGGTACTCCCCCAGGGCCATCTGCTAACTGATGTTGTGGGCAGCGGGCTCTGTGGCCAGCGAGTGCACCGGAGCAGGCTTCTGGGAGTCGAAAGGAGAGGCGGGCGGGTGAGACACGTTCTTTATTGTCAGGGGATGCAGCAGCGGCAAGAGCACAGCCAAGAACATGGCGAGCGCTCATACGTGGCTCAGAACAATAATGGCAACGTGCCACGGGAAAGCGTGATCACATGGGTTCACATGGGAGATAACACCTTGGTTACACGTGTGCTGACTCACGCCTCCTGGGAAGGCTGGCGGAAGACAACGCCGGCAATCATTTTAGTTTGGCCTAGGACACCTATTGCCTGCACAAATGCATTTCCCTTACCGATGTGCTTTAGGTCACTAACGAAATGCCTCATGGTTCGGCGTAGCATTTGGTACATAGAAAATACAGTGCTCGTGCATGTATGGTGCTTTTAAAAAGTCCCTCTAAATACTCTTGGGCCTCCTTATAACTTCTTAGTGTGACTATGGCATTGCACACTAGAGAAGATTTAGAAAAGTGCTTCTCAGTCATGAATGTGTATAAGAATCACTTGGTAAACAAGAAAATGGAGCGATAAGATTGACAAGAGGGAGATTATGCTTTGGTGGGTCTGGGGAGGGAGCGAGACGCTGTATGTCTAACAAACTCCGAGGTGACGCTGATGCGGTTCTATAAACCCCACTTTCGGTAGCGAATCCTCCCCAGGTCTGCTGATCCTAAGATCACCATTATTATGAGGTATTTTGATACATGGGCTTTATAGCTAGGCTGCTTGGTTTCAAGTCTGAGATCTGCCACTTACCATCAGTGTGACCTTGAGCAAGCTTCTCCAGGCTTTGGTTTCTCACGACAGAAGGAGCATGCGAGTTTATGCACATGAGACCCGCAGAGCACTGCCTGGCGCGCAGGGAGGGCTGGCGAATGCTGTTGTTGTTATTCCCGGGGTAGACTTTCTAAACCTCCACTGAAACAGTGGGAGGTATTATGAGGTGTCTGGAAACCACAGTTGTGAAATACGGTTTATTTATGCTGCTTTATCCAGGAGATGATTTAAGGCAGCTGGTGGTTAATTGCTTTCCTCAAGTATCCATATCCATAGCAGCTGGCGTGAATATAAATATATAAATGCAGGCCAGAAAACAACGAGAAATCTGTATATCCCAAAAGATGGTCAAATCCCAGGTAAACATTAAAATGTTAATATTATTGACTGGCTGATCTTTAAGTCAGATGGTATTGATTAAAGTGTTAACTTACTGCATTTAGCTTATTTTCCGAAATGTTTCATTCTTTGGATCCAGTTAGGGTTAAGATTTGAGATTGAGTTTGGTTTCAGGATAAACTGAGAAACAGATCGCCTATGTGTGTTTTCTTTTCTAGTCACTAATTTTCACATTATTAAGATCATCTGAGGACTGCGGGCAAGATTCAGTTATGTACTTAATTATAAAGAACTCCTGCGGCGGAAGACCGTGGACAAAAGAGCCGAAGGGCTCTGGAAAGGGTTATATCTGGAAAGTGAGGATGTGGGCGGCAGAATCCAGGTTGTCTATGGGAAGTTCGGTCTACAGACAGGATTTCTGTGCAAGCAAAATGTTATGACCGTGGTTTCTCTGAACAAATATATAATTTATTTGAGGCAGCAAGACCTGGAGGCTAAAGCATAAGTCTAGGAAGCACTAAATCCCTTTACCAATCCTGAACACGGATCTAAGACATGGTTACTTTTAAATCATTTCATCTCTCCAGTTCCCCATGTGCAAAGGAAGGATTAAAGGTGCCCATCTCACCTCAACAAAGCTCTGGTACAAATTAATTACGGTCTACAAACGGTTGCAGAGGACTATCAGCAAGCCACGTATGCGACACGGGGATGTTCACACAACATACACCCCAGTTGGAACCTAAGTAGATGCCGTAGAAAACCGATGACACGTACCGCAAGGCGAAGCGTTTGCTCTCGGAGTGGGGGAAAGGTGGCGCGTGCGGGAGGGGGAGGACGGTCCAACACACTGCAGAAGGGCGTGTGGAGTCGGGCAGCTGGAGGAGGGGGCTGTGCGCGAGGGCCTGCCATCCACCGTGGGAGAATTAAATGCACTTGCCATTTGTTCACTCACTCATTCATTTCCTCGGCAAAACCGCACTGAGGCCCAGCAACGGGCCACGCTGTGCGCTGAGTGCCATAAGCACCGCATCAAAGGAGACATTTATTGCCTTTTACGCCAAGAAGCCCACAGGCCAGGGCTGAAGACAAACACGTGACACAGTGATCCCAGTCGGGCGTCAGCAGTGTCACGGTGGAATCACACGCAGAGGTGCTGGAGGGCAAAGAAGAGATGCACCTGCCCTAATCAGACTCGGGGTGCGGAGCGAGATTTCTGGAGATGATACTTGAATGGAACGATGATCATAGTTTGCCTGAGTGAGTCCGAGGTACGAAAAGACTCCCAACCAGCCAAGCTCGGCAACTAGCAGGCTGAGGTTCCACTTCTTTAAGCCTACACATTGATGAAAGTTCTCCGCTCGCTCTTTATTAAAGGAGATTAATATTTGACGGGAAACTCATAAGGGACACAAAGGGAGGTGACCAGGGTGTCAGAGGGTTTCAGAGTTTTTCCACTTACAAATTTTGAAAAGCTCCCTTTGGGCTCCTTTGTCTACCTCTTCTCCAGTCAGAAGAGCTCCAGTTTTCCTCTTTTGCATGTTGCTCAGAGTCCAGTTTGCAAGGGGTCCTGTGGCTACAGAAGGTTTAACAGCTATGGCGTAGTGCTCAGGAAAACTTTTCCTAACGAAGAAATGGGCCACCTACTGGGGCATAAACTCTCCCGTCCTCAGCTTCTGTCCAGCTCGAGCTCTTCTGATTCTCCTCCAATGCCCGGGGCCTCTCCGATCCTCCCAGCTTCTGCGGGTCCCACTGATGTCTGCCACGACCTGCGTCCTCAGCAAACACTCTGCATACCCAAGTATTTTTTTCCCAAGATACGCAATTCTGCTTTTTGCTCAAATTTAACGGTAAATTATGGTGTCAGCAAATGATGACAGCTTCACGCTCTACCCCTCTAGGAGACCACACGTGCTTTGTTTTGTTGATTGTCAGTTTCCCCTCAAAGAAGTGAAAACATGGAATTTGAAGCCCTGGGCATTTTTGTGAGGAAGGTGGTTTAAATGATGTATAGAAGGTAGCCCCCGCCTCTGTCTGTGACCGGGAGCCTTGGCTGCGGCTCCAAAGGCAGAGATCGCCGAGGCCCCAGCTCCCTGCAGGCAGGAGGTGCTCAAGGCGAGGGCCCAGGGTCCTCCACGTGGTGGCTGCTGGCACGTCTTCGCAGTCTTTGTCCAATCTGGCGCTCGTGTGCCATTCAGGAAGAGCAGGAAGAGGAAGAGGAGAGGGAAGGCAGAAAGCAAGACAGGGACACACCGAGAGAGGAACTGACATCAGAGAAAAGAGAGGTTAAGAAGGTTAAGAAGTTGTCTCGGTACCTAGAAAGGTAGGGACCAAAATGCGAGCTCACGCTGCTGTTTGTAAATAGTAGCGAACGATCTCCCCTGAAACAGCAGACGTGCCGGATGGAGAAAGAAAGTGATGAGAGAGGAAGAAAGGAGGCAGGAGATGGGGGCAGAGAGAGAGAGAGAAAGAGAAAGAGAATGAACATAACTTTCCCCACCAAACACCAAATTTCTTTTCACTCAACAGTTTAGGTCAGTTTCAACTAGGTCACAGGATGTGTGTATCTTCAGAATAAAGTCTTTAATGGGCTGATGGATATGAAAAAATAAATTACTGTGGCAAAATGTAATAAACACTAAAGGGAAAATGATGAGCGTAATATAACTACATTGATTTAACTAGGATGATATAGAGGAATTGTCTGTTTTATGGGTTTCTAGGTGTCCATTAGCGGCTCTGTATTAAGGAACGGGGCTGTTCTCCTGATACACTCAAGAGCTGTCAGCGATCCCTATGATCCCTATTTCACAGTCCGCTGCTTCAATTCAGAACGTGTGTTCCAGCCCTCGGTGACCCCATCCTGGAGGCAGCGGAGGGTGACCAGCCGCCAAAGGTTTCCATTAGGGCAGCTCTCAGGTGAGCAGCTGTATTATTCAAAACTGAGCTCTGTTTAAGGGGAGCCAATCACTTCGGCCACCTCCCCACTGCCCTGCCACCTTGCTGGACTGCAATGTCATTTGTTTTAATCACTCAGCATTGGGCTCATTATGTCCTGGCCTCTTCTGGAGAGAGCAGCCTCCTTGGTGAGGGGAAACCGTAATTGGGGACATTTAGGGAGCAGGCACCATGCCAGTTCCTGGGGGCAAATGTCCCCAGAGACAGGACCCTTCCCAGAGTAAAGCAGAGGACGTGAGCTTTCAGTAGAACGCGACTTTCCCGCTATGATAATGTCACTGACCTATGAAAAGTATCCTACAGTCCCCCATGGCCCACTGAATTAGGCTCAAATTATCAGGAAAGGAAAGAGAAAACATCATTTCTGGTTACTCACAAGGCACCACACACTGTGCTGGACACTTTCTAGCGTCAACTCATGCACGTTAATGCATTTTTAGTAAGACAGCGTCCATGACTCTCCCTATCAGACACCCAGCTCAATGATACCTTTTGCTCCTTTACACCTAAATCTCTTTAATATTTTTCGAACTCCTTCCACTAACTGTCCGCACAGCAGACTGGCCACTTTTCACACGTCCAGATAAGGGCGAAGTGCTGCAGGTGTCTGGACCTGGCTCTAGAGTGTCGGGCTATGCATCCCGGCCCAGGCAGGTGTCTTCCCTGGGCCCTGGCGACATTCTCACAAAGGCGAGACTATCGGACTAAGGCAGTGGTTCTCAACCAGGAGCAATGTGAGCTCTCTAAGGGGACATTTAGCAATGTCCAAAGATATCCTTTACGGCACGAATGGTGGGGGGCAGGTGCTAGTGGCGTCCAGTGAGTAGAAGTCGGAGATGCTGTTAGACATCCCACAGTGCACAGGAGTGCATCCTGCCCAACGCGTCAGTAATGCTGACGGTGAGAAACCAAGGCCGAGGTCACCACGATGGCTTTTCCTATATCCTGCTGTACCACCTCTTGTTTTCTCCGAATTCCCCATGCTCCAGCCTGTCTCAATGACTGTCCTCTCAGAACATGGGACCTTTCCCACCTCTCTAGCACTAGGCCTAAAATCCCATCCTTCCTCCCTCCGCTGGTGACATCCTGGCCATTCTTCAAGCCCTGCCTCACATGAAAGGAGACCTCCTTTCCTCACCTTGAGAATCAGGTTCATGCTGCCTTAGGATCTTTGTCCCCAAATCAGTTAGTTTTTCAGTTTTTATCTGTTGTCTAAAATCGTCTTTTACTATTAATGGGAGATATCATTTATTAAATTATTCTCTGTATGGCACTATGTTTTGTGAGATGTATTTTAAAAGGTTTATCATTTAATCTCATACAGCCCCACAAGATAAATAGCATCTCCTATTGCTGTACAATAGGGGAACCGAAGCTCAGAAATGTGACGTAATTTGTGAAAGGTAAATTTTGATTCCTTAGACACATTATTTGATCTTCAGTGTCAATTAAGTGGCCAATCCTGGATTTGAAACAGATATGTGTGACTCCAAACCTAGGAAAGTTCTTTCCGCTATGCAGCAGAAATTCTTACTACTTGTATTTTTACAATACATATGGTTTCTTTTAACTGCTAAAAAGAAGCCAGCATCTGAGATTATTGCTATTGGCAACTTAGTAAAGCTTATTAGGTAAGTAATCCCAGTGCCCTATGCAAATCAGTCCGGTAGCTATGGGCCTGCCAGGTGGATTTGGGGGTAGAGGAGAAGTCTGTTCAACTTTCCTAGAAGGAGAAGTCATAGAAAATTCTTCTGTCATTATAGCAAACTAATCACAGGGATTGCCAAACAGCTTCCAGCAGCAAGAAACTAGTTGATGATGGAGAGCTCTCTCTATATTAGTCATCCATTGTTGCATCAACATTTACCTCCAAATTTGCGTGTCACAGTTTCTGCGTGTCGGGGATTTGGAAGCAGCTGACTGGGGCGGTTGCAGTCATCGTATGTTGACTGGGGCTGTGAGGTGTGTGTTCTGGTGGCTCAGTCATGTGACCGGCAAGTCGATGCAGGGCACTGACAGGAGGCCTTGGTTCTTTGTCCTGTGGGCTCCCCAGAGAGCCGCTCAAGTGTCCTCACTACACAGCAGCTCCTTGTTTCAGAGTGAGCGGCCCGAGAAAGCCAGGCAGAAGCCACGACGTCTTTACGGCCTAGCCTCAGAGGTCACGCACCCTCACCGCCACACCACACCGTTGGGTGAAGGCGCCAGCCCTGTCTAGCGTGGGAGGGGACACACACGGGCGTGATCCCAGCAGGCAAGGATCACTGGGGCCACACTGTGACAGGATTGTTTCAAAACAGTGTGTGAAAAAGTTCAGTGACAGAAAAAATTCTCCAGACTGCCACGGCCACTCCTGGACTTGAGGGCACCTTGCTGTGCGAGACTTTGATGACAGGGTAATTCAGATCCGAAGGTCTGAGTGTCTGGACAAGATTTAGAGCAAGACACAAAGTCTGCACTTCTGGAATATGGGGTATGGCTTCAGGGAGCTACAGGGTTGACTGGTCATAAAGAGCCCTGGAGCCCTCAAAATGAATGGGCCAAGGAAAGAAAATAGACTGCCTATAGGAAGAGCAAAATGGGAACTGCCTGCAAGAGAAAAAATTATTTTGTTGTTGTTTTTTCCTTCTGGAAACATCCAGGAAGATTTTGGATATAGGTGATTTCTCTCTGGTAGAGAGAAGTCTTTAAAGTAGACAAAAGCTACTAGGCAGCCTACAGCTTCCACAGGACAGAAAACAAGAGGATTACAGCCGAGAGCACGGATGGGAGGCCAGTCCTGGCAGAGCACTAATGGTTCCTGTAGGGGTCAAGAGAGAGAGACATTGGCTCCTGGCGAGACTTAACACGAAATTGGGAGAGCGAAGCCCAAAGTGAATGTCTCATCAGTCTCACTTGCCCCCATGAAAGGGAAGAATGCCTCACTTCTGTGTGACGTGACAGGGCCACCCAGTAGGCTCTCCTATCAGTAGGTAGCCAATGTAAGGTAATACCAACATAACGCTTAACGTACATGTTGAATAGCATTTTCCATTAATCAAACTCCTCCATGTAACTTTGTACTAGAAACACTTCACTCACCTTTCAGATGTTCCCAGGATCTTTGTTAATGGGTAATAGCTACTTATAATATCCTACAAAGCTTATTATGGTGGGAAAATTATGAGAAAATAAATCTGAACAAAGAGGTTACAGTAGTATATAATACTAGGGTTAGAATATGTAGTAAAAGTAATAATCATCATCAGAGTAATGACGTCAAATAGAGGCAGAGCAGCTTCGTTAATAATAGGGGTTCTGTAGCCAGAACACTTGGGGTGTAAATCACAATTCTTTCACTTACTAGCTGTGTAATTTGTTCAGATGACAAGAAGTGCCCAACTTAAGATGGTTTAATTTACGATGTTTTGACTTTATGATGGTGTAAAACTGTCTTAATTTTGATGAGCTTTGAATTTTGACCATTTCCTGGACTAGTGATGTGCAGTACATGAGATATTCAGCCCTTTATTATAAAATAGGCTTTGTGTTAAATAAATTTTCCCAACAGTAGGCTAGTATAGGTGTTTGAGCATGTTTAAGGCAGGATAGGCTAAGCTATGGAGTTTGGTAGGTTAGGTGTATTAAATGTATTTTCAGTTTAAGATGGGTTTACCAGCACACAACTCCATCATAAATCAAGGAGCATCTCTAATTTATCTGTGACTTGGTTTCTTTATCTAAAACCCATAACATTACCTTGGCCAGCATGGTGGCTCACACCAATAATCCCAGTGCTGAAGGTGGCCACGGCAAGAGCATCACTTGAGGCCAGGAGTTCGAGACCCACCTGGGCACCATAGCGAGACCTCCTGTCTACAAATAATAATAATAAAAAAATTACCTACCTCATAGGGTTATTGAGATCTTTAAATGAACTACTGCTTCAAAGTGCTTTGGCTGGAGCCAGGCAAACAGCACACTTTTGATAGGTGTTAGTTAACATTAGATCAGAGTTAGTTCATGCTATTCACAGAGTATTATCCATTTTGACATTTGTCTTGCTTTAACTATTTTAAGAAGATATTAAAATAATGTATGGAAAATGAATATTTTACTACAAATAAGTATTGGACTAGAGCAGCCATCTTGTATTTCCGAAAATATACGCTCCATGTCGCTTGGACCCGTTAAAGTTGCACACTACCGCTCCCTGGGGACCGCATAGCTAAATTGCAGCTTCTGGAAGAGAAATCTTTGAGGTTGAAACTGCAAAATACAATCGTGGGGCAACTCCCCTATATGAGTCCAAGCGGCTGTTATCCAAACTGAATAATTCTAAAAGAAACAGAAAAACCAGAAGCACCATTTCCTGGGCTTCTTTAACAATCTGAAGAGACTGGCAGTGAATTGGCCTCGTTCACCTGTGTTCAGAGCTACCAGGCTGTTCCCCTGAGAGTCCATCATCCTAAGTCTTCTCCAAAATAAACTAGGCCCGTGTATCTGCTGGGAACAGGGTATTCAACGTCACTGGTAAAAAGCAAAAGAAGAGCTTTTCCAGTTTCTTTGCTGTGTCTTTAGTAGATTGAGTTATAACACTGGAGAAACAGGAACTATATATAATACCTCACTCTGCCCAGTGTATGCTCCCAGCCAGTCTCAGGCCTCGGTGTTAATAGATTTTCCACTCCGAGTATTCTCACGTGAGCGACTGCAGGTTAAACTGATGAAAGGAAAGTAGCAATTACTACTCAGACATGTTCTTGTAGACAGCTAGTGGTCTCCAGTGCTATTGTTTTAGACTGTTAGTTGTCATTTCCTTCTATCTTGCTGGAGAGGGAGGTGATACTGAATAAAGATATTGACAACAAAAGAAAGAGCTCCCGGAGTTTGGGAAAATTCTTCCTCCACCAACGGACAGAGATTAAACCTGTGTTCTCGAATGAGCTCCCTTAACTATCCTCGGAACTGTTTCTAGGTCCTGAACTCTCTCTCCCGACCATTGGAGATGAATCACCCATCCTTCATTTAACACTATCCAAACAGATAAAGCCAACATCTCCAGGATCAGTTGTGCTTACTTAGTGAGACGTTACTCGCTGTACCCCCAGGGTAATGGTTTTTAACCCATATGCAGCTCAAAATCACCTGAGTCTTTGAAAACTTGGCATGCCTTGAGCCCCCTTTCCTCTACCCTCAAAGACATACCAACTCGGAGCCTCCATACACATTTGATAAAAAGTGTCTAGGAGTTTCCAGTGCACACTCCTCCTTAAGAGATTATGACCCTCCATCTCGCCCTGGGGGAGAGCCTTGCTCCCGAAGGTCCTGGATCAGGTAGCATGGCTTGTTCTGCTCTCCTGCTCCACCTGTGCACGAGGCTGTCTCTCTGCTTCTGAGCAGATGCAACTATACCTAAGCCTTCCTCCTACATTTTCTTTTTCCAATACTTCTCTTTTTTCCCTTCTAACCCAAAGTAACAGACATTTCTCAAGATTGGGGCAGAATTGGGTATGAGAAAATCGTGTTCAGAAATGGAAGGTATAAATCACATGACCAAAGAAAGAGATGTATGATCAGATTAAAGGAATGCAGCTCTAGAATGACAGAATAACAGAGTGGGAAACGCTTTTCAAAATTATCTGATTCAAGGTTTCCAAGCCACATTATACAATAGCAGCAATTCTCGGAGTGTGGTCTGTGAAGCCCTAGGGGTGCCCAAGACCTTCTTAGGGGTCCATAAGATCAAAACTATTTTTATAAAACTACCAAGACATTATTTGTCTCATGCATTGTATTGACATTTGCACCAATAGGTCAAAAGCAATTCCGGCACCTTAGGAAGAGTTATGGCACGGGCGCTAAACTGTGCCAGTAGCCATCAGATTCTTCACTGTCATCCGCTGCAATCCATTTTTAAAAAGCCAGATTCACAAAAGAATGCTCTTAAAGAAGTAAAAATTATAAATTTTATTAAATCTTAATTCATGATTACATGTCTGTTTTCCTTTTTAAATATTATTTTTGACAAAATGGGAAGTACAGACAAAGGAGTTTTGCTGCATAACCAAAGTATGATGGTTTTCTTAGAAAAAATGCCTTTGTCAGTTGTTTGCGGTATGAACTGAACTAGCTGCCTTTTTCATGAAACCCTATTTTTGTCTTGAAAAAATGATGGACGAACAACCCATGGTTATTCAAACTTGGATATTTGACCTTTTTTGTAGTGAATGAAGCAAGCTTGTTGTATCACATGTTCCAGTTTTATCCTCAGGGACAACTACGGTCGTGCTATTGCAGTGGACAGTATTTGTTGCCAGCGATAAAACTGGAACACAGAATTTCGGAAAACTTTATCTTTCATCAGGAGTTTGACATACCCACAATACTAATGAATGTGACTTTTTTGATGTTTTGTGATAAAATGTGTCAACATTTGGAAGATCTGAATGAGTCAGCAAACCAGTATTTTCTAAAGGACCGGCGCATGATGTTATAAAAGCACACATGAGTGAAAGACTTCGTCAAAACACAAGACAGACTATATCCATGGATTTTAATGTAGCAGATCCTAAAACATTCATTGATACTATTTCAGATTACGCATCAAAAGTTACATTTAAGAAACTAAACATTTTTTAATCTTGGCGTCATATCAAAGAAGAATATCCACAATTAACCAAAAAACTATTAAAATACTCCTCCCTTTTCCAACTACATATTTGATGACTGAATATAAAAGCAGATATGAGAATGCTGTTGTCTTCTAGTAAGTTTGATATTAAAGATATTTGCAAAAATGTAAATGCACCCTATTCATTAACTATGCTGTATTTTCTGATAAATCTCTTAAAACATAGCCCTCCAAAAAAAAACCGTGATATTTCAGACATATTCTGGCAGATACAATAGCCTTTTTTTTTTTTTTTGAGACAGAGTCTTGCTCTGTCACCCAGGCTAGAGTGCAGTGGTGTCATCATAGCTCACAGCAACTTCAAGCTCCTGGGCTCAAGTGATTCTCCTGCTTCAGCCTTCCAAGTAGCTGGGACTACAGGTGCATGCCACCACACCTGGTTAATTTTTCTATTTTTTGTGGAGATGGGTTTTCACTTTTGCTCAGGCTGGTCTCAAACTCCTGGCCTTAAGCAATCCTCTCGCCTTGGCCTCCCACATTGCTAGGATTACAAGTGCGAGCCACCACACGTGGCCTGAGCCTTTTTATTCAAATTACACTTGTAACATGAGACATCTCTAAGCTTCTTGTTGTTTGTTTCACAAGTCCCTAAGAAACCTTATCTCACCCATAATAAGTAAGTGAGATTGCATTTTTGTGGTGAGCTTAGGGACCTTAAGCTCACATCTAGTAAACATTATCTTGTTGGTGTTGACACACTGGTATCACTTTTTAAAATCTCTATGGGTCTCAATTCTATCCATTCAACACATCATGTAACTTTCTATTGTGAAGCAGTCACAGATTTGACATTTATCCAAGTCACTGAAAAAAATATTTAAAAAGATAAGACCTTTCAATATTCTATTAAAACTTTTCTCCTGTATGAGTTGAGCCGGAACATACAGAAGCCCAGATACGCAGATTACAGCACTTTCTGGATTTACCAATGAAAATTTCTTCATTTTGAAAATTGCAAACAAATACACTTATTTTCTGTTTTCCAATGTTCCCACCATTCTCCAGAATTCCTCAAAGATTTTCAGCTATGGTTACAGAAGTTACAATCTCCTTTCCGTGAATCACTCGTTTGCGCAGGATACGATGTAGGCACACTCTAATAAATCCTTTATGGTTTTGTTTCCCTCTTTCGATTATTGGGTCTGGCATTTTTTAGCATAAAGGTCATCCTTTTTAACAAAATGGAGGAGATCTGAGAATTAAAATAATTGTGACATTTTATATGTGTTGTAAACGAGAGCATTTTATCAGCAGGTCCATTTCACTCTGAGACTGAATGGGACCGCCCCATTTCAATACTGTCCATGTGCCCAGCCGGGGCTGCAACCTGGCCTGGCCAGCACTGACACTTGCCGGCTCCTGACAGACATCGCCAGTTGTTTTCTTTATTCGGAGAGCTCCACGTGCAACACTGATTTCAAATGCCTTTTTGTTTTAATAGAATTCCTTGCAATTTCTTCTTGTGTCTGTAAGATCATGTCTATCTTTAATCTGAATGTCATAATAGCTGCCTTCTAAAAATCTAGAATACTCCCCTCAGTCAGCCAGCTTTGTATCCTCTGGACGCTGGGAGTACCACGAGGGCATGGTCAGTCTCCCCAAATTCCTGTCAGTCCCACGTCACTAACGAATTCTCCCTGTGGTTTGTGCTATGCAGTAGCCATACCATTTGTTGGTTCCTGTGTTCTACAGACAATTACCAGAAATACAAGTGATTATTTAAGTTCCCTGCTGCCAGGGCATCATGTTTCTTGCTGGATTACTTCTATCTAACTGAGCAGGTCATAATTCCCACAAAGATGTCCCTCTATTCTATTCCCCTTTTGTTCTTATTCTTATATTCTCACATCAGTGGCATCTCCATCCTCAGCTTCTTGCATTTCCAGACAAGCGTGTCTTTCTTCCTGGCATGTATATATAACTAGCTCTACAAACAGCCTGTATCTCCTGAATTTTTGTTTGTTTGTTTATTTTTGATCACGTGTCTTTGATCTTGTGTCACATCACTACCAAGCCTTGGGGATAATTGAGAAGTTTGTGTTTTATCACCAGATGCTGCAATGGACATTCTCCCTGTTACTTACCTGCACTCTCTACCCACGTCTAGGCACCGGTGACCGTGTGCTTTGTTTCCAACCCCCTTCCTACGCAGGTGAATCACTAGCTTCCTGGCATTGCCGCTCATTTCGTCTTGTCCTACATATTAACTGTTCTGTTTGGGAATATCTGTTAGGATTGTTGTTACAAAAACGTGGTCACAAGGCACGGAGGCCTTTTCACCCTTATTAGGACTTTGCCAGACCTAAGGATCTCTTGTCAGAATTTCCAGTTTAAAAATAAAAGTTAGCACTGGGCTTGGTGGGCCAGGCCTCATCAATGTTTAATAAAGGGGTAGGGTCTAGGCGGGGATGTGCAGGCATGTGAGAGTGGGCTCTTTTTAATCATTGCAAATGTGTCTTTAAAAATTGAGATCCACGTGGCTCGGTAGAAACTGCACCGCCATCATTGTCACCCATGGTGTGTGTGAGGAGAGCACGCCCCAGCATCTCGTTAACATGAATCGGGCCTCCGTGGCCAGGAATTGTAGGTGAGCATCCCAGACAGGAAATACCTTGTCCAAACGACCCATCCTTTCAGGCCCGCAGAGGGGCACAGCTGACCTGTCACTGCAGCCTCTCGCTGCCACGGTCATCACCATCGGCATCTCAGATTGACTAATCTGTGTGAGGCACAAAGTAACGCTCCTGTCTGGAAGCTTGTGGTGCAGCAGCGTCTCTGGCAAGAGTGTGTTTCCAGGGCCTGCTTTTCTGGGTGATGCAAATATCTCATGAATTGGGAATGCGCTGCAGTTATTGAGGGGGCTCCTGTGATTTATGCCCAAAGGCTCCCAATAAACTTTGAGACCCTGATATTTTTGCAAATTAGCAGCTGTGGCCTTTTCTGAGCTAGTGCCCAGCATGGAGCTCTCAACACTGTGACGATGCCCTGCATTTGCTACTTGGATCGCTACCACGGATTCCATTAAGCTGCGCCTGGCATCCTGTTTTCTGCCTGTGCTTGGTGACCTCCTTTCCCTGTTTCCATTTGCGAACCTCCGCAGGCACCGCGCAAGGAACCTACTGAGTGGCCTGAATCAGGGGCGATTTATGCAAATCCCTCTCCTCTTTCCCTACGCGCTTGCGCGGCAGAGCGAACGGTACTGTAGGTCGTATAAGGTGGGCATTCTCTTTTATAAGAATCACCAGCTAATGGCAGTAACTGATGACAAAGCTCAGGGACTGACTTCAGACTGCTGCCCCTCGTGTCCTTCATGGTGGCAAACTCATCCAGTCACTTTCTTTTCTCCTGAAAAGAATGGTTGTTTCCCTCCCTCCCTTCCTCCCTTCCCTCCTTTTTCCTCTCCTTTCTTTCTTCCTCTCTTCCTTCCTTCCCTTCTGTGTTTCTTTTCCTGGTTGTTGTTCTTATATGGAGGATAGACAGGGATCCACAGTAACTTTTGACCTTCTACTGAAAACTGTGAGACATCTCCCCCTCCAAAAAAAAAAAAAAAAATTCATTTCTGCACATTTGCGTGGAGTTACAGGTGATTTCAAACTCCTCATGTCCCTTTAGGGACTCTCTGGGACCCTCAGCATGTCACAACAGGGACAATTCATATCCTTCTAGAAGAGAGGGAATAGAAAAAAATATATATTTGCCAACTTTTAATAAACAATCATGTTTGTTGAGGTGCGATTTACGTACAGCAAAATGCACACTTTTAGGTGCGCATTTCAAGTGGAGCAACCATCATAAATAAAATATAGACTGTTTCTAAACCCTGAAAAGTTCCCTTGTACCCCGTTGCAGTCAATCACCTCTCCTTAGCCCCTGTCCTTGACAACTACTGATTGAGTTTTGTCTCCAAAATTTCATCCTTTCCAGAATGTCATATGAATTGACCCATGTAGTATGTAGCCTTTTGTGTCTGACTTAATTCCTTTTGCATAATGCTTTTTACCTTTTCCCAGAGAACAGATAAAAGGGAGTAAGAGCTATTGTATGAGTCTGTCACCTTAGAGAGACATGGGAGGTGACACTTTGAGGTCCGTCCCTGATGTTTATCATCAAGTTCACGTGAGTCATGAGTCGTGGTTAACTGTGAAAGAGAAATGGTCTATACCTGTTCTCATGCATTTCACGAGTCCACTCCTTTTGTCTACTGACAAGTATTCCATTGTGTGTATATATCACAATTTGCTAACTTTTTACTTCCTTAGTAATGCATTTCATTTTTATCATTCTCTTATTTTAGCTGAATATAGGCCCAAACAGAAGTGGTCCTCCTCACGTCCTCTATGTGCACAGAGTAGAACCAGCTTTGATTCAACTTACATTTACTGAGAACCGATTATGCTGAATGTCGCACTAGACGTTTTCCTGTTTAACCATGTAAGTTTCGTGTGGAATAGGAATTAGTCTTCCCATTTTGTTAGTTGAGAAAACTGAGAGAGATTACCCGATTCTCAGGGCACAGACACGTGGCAGAACCTGAGTTCTCCGGCTCTAGGTCCAGTATTCTTTTTTGAATGTTCAGAATCCCTCGACCAAACTTGACCAGAGGCTTAGGATAGAGAAGAGTGTCAGAGACAAAGTCAGGACACGTAGAGTAGCCATGGTGACTTAGTTGTAGCCCACGCAGAAGTCCCGACCAGCCTTTCCATCCCTGCCCGTTCCTCATCTGCTCCCACCTTGCGAGGGACGCTTGACCACCGCTCTGCTCAGCTGCAAGCAGGATACGGCGCCAGAAATAGATCAGATATTTCAGAAAAAGCCAGAAGGATCTACAGAAAAGAAGGTCCTTCGCTTTAAATTTAGTGGGGAGGACTCCCTTGGGCCCTCTCTGGTTCAAAGAGGATCATCTCGAGTCAATTATCCAGCTCATTTAAGCCCTGGATGGGACAGTAGAGATCCTCACTCCCTCTATTTTCCAAAACAGTCAGAGGTGTTGGGATGCAGGCAGGATTATGTCTCTGGGAATCAGTCGAGCTCAGAATAAAAGACACTCCTTCCCCTTCATTCTGTGGCCTGAAGGTTAACATTCAACAACCCTAGGGTCTAAGAAATTGCCTCCTTTGCTGAATTAAATGAAATCTAATGAAATAGAAATCCAGGTCAGCGTAGTTCACTATCAAACCTTCAGCTCCTGCATTGCCGGCAGCTCTCCTTGTAATAATTAAACAGAAAGTCGTAGGCAGGCAACAGTGAAATCCATTGCTAATCTTGCCCTTCGTCAGCCTATCTTCCTAAATGTTCGTTAATTAAGGTTTCTAAATGCTCTGCATTCCCTGTGCGCCCAGGGTACCAAAATGAAGCAAACTGCTTCAGGGATGCCCGGCAACCAGAGGTGGAAGGTCTTCTAGAGGTATTTCTCATCCAGAACGTTAAAAATCAAAGATAAAATCCAATAAATGGAAAGGCATGTGAGAAATGAGCAAGGAGATGGGGACAGAGAGGGTTGGGAGGTGCTTTGATTCTGTTTTCTGGAGGATTTCACTTTAAGTATTCTGAAGGCACATCGCTGGCTTTATCACGGCTTCTCCAACACACCAGGGAGTGAATGAAACAGCTGTCACATTTAAACACACACAGCGGTAATCCTCCACTGAGCACAATGCCAGGACAGAACAGAAAATCTATCAACACTTACAATGCGTTCTATTTATTTAGCAACTCGTCCCCCTTTACCAAGAGTTCCATCTGCAAGGTTGACTCTGGGGCCACACACCACTGGTGGCTTTTTGAGGTTTGGCAGCTACCGAGGGAGGGAGCGTGTGAAGTGGTCAGATTTACTAGCTGGGTGTTTGAAGATGTTAAAATCACAGAACTTCGATTTTAGGATGATGGAAGGTCTCGGACAGAGTGGAGCCACAAACCCTTCCCATCCAGAGGCAAAAGGCATGTGACAAATGCCCCCAAGGACCCCTCTTCCCGCTTTCTTCTCTTTCCAAGGTCTTCCTTTAAAAGACCAGGGCTTTGACTTCTCCACCCATGAGCCTGGTCTTGGGGGTGTGTGCTGATCACAAGGGACCTGGGAGGGAAGACAGACCTGCCTCAAGGGGGCATAGACCAAGCTGCCTGGCCAGGAATTGCTCAGGTAAGACGCTCTGGAGAGGGTCTGTGAAGGGCCTCCATATCAAATAGGATCTAAATTTTACTGATCAATATAAGCAATTATTTTCTTATTAGTCATGGTACCTTAAACAGAATTACACATAGAAGACCTGGTAGGGATTTGAATAATCACGTATGTATTAATAGCTCTCGGTAAGGAAACCAAAGCCCAGAGAATGTGGCTGTCCTGAGGCCCACCCCAACTAAGGAGGGTCAGAGGCAGAGCCAGAACCAAGGCCCCTGCGGCCTGGCCTCATGGTTGTTGGAGGGCTCTGCGAGTGCTGGTGGAATGGAGATTTGGGCAGTGGAACGGTTGTCCGTAAGGGGATCTCACATGGAAAAATGAGGCAGGCAGGGGAACGTGCAGAAAGACAGTGGAAAGATGTAGATAAAGAAATCTATCATCATCAGGTTTGAAAAGGCTCTCGCTCAGGCACCGCTCTGGGCCACGGAGAGTTTCAGAGAACAAGTGTGGAAGTCAGGAGAGAGACATGGAGATCGCTAAAGGACTGACAGAGCTAGCAGATTAAAATCTACACAGGAGGCTGCAGAAAGATCAATCAATAATAGCCTGGTAAAATCATGTCCAACTTAATTCAAATATATTGAAAGAAATTTAATTCAGATGGTATTTTTTCGCCTAGCTCATGTGAGGGCTTTGTATCAGCCCCTGCAGGGCACAGGGGTGAACCCGCACAGCCTTTTTTTTTTTTTTTTTTTGGCAATATTATTTTTCTACTTTGACATGGTAAAGGGAAGTCAGCACTAATGTACAATTTGGGAGTTAGGCTTATGGACATTTATCTTGGAAGAGGGCACATTTTTTTTTTATTTCCGCATATTATGGGGGTACAGATGTTTAGGTTACATATGTTGCCCTTGCCCCACCCCCCGCCCGCCGGACACGACTTTCGTTGCACTGAGTTTCACAGTGAAATCGGGAAGCAGATTCCTAGTAAGTCCTGTGGCCTGGGAGAAAGAGCAGGCACCAGACTGGACTCGCACAGGCGGAAATCGGGAGTGGCTCTGGAACGTTCTACCGTGTGACCTTAGGGAAGACCGCCTCTGTTCCTCCCCTGACGCGTCACAGATCAGTCATGAAATCTGAAGAACAAGACACAAGCAGAGAGGTGCACGAGGTCTGTCCCTTAGCAAAGCTCGGGAAATGTGAGCTTCCTTCCCCACGAATGTCAGGGCCGGGCGTGGGGGCGCAGGACGGGCTGCACATGGCACTCACGGGGCTGCGCTAAGGGCCGACAGCTTCACTGCGCACATCAGGGGTGACAGCAGAGTAGGGCTGTCCGTAAAAAGGGAAGAAAATAAACTTGGGCAGAGCTGTGAGCGCCTTAGTAGCTCCGCTTCTCCTGGCGCTGTGCTTCCTTTTCTGTTCTATTTCTGCCCAACACCACCACCTCCACCACCTCCACCACCTCCACCACCTCCACCACCTCCACCTCCACCTCCACCTCCACCACCACCA